>NC_080674.1:129039229-129639229 GCF_030445035.2 Dasypus novemcinctus | reverse complement strand
GCAGAGGAGTCTACCTCTTACTGAAGCCTGTATAATAAAACTAGCTAAAGTAGCATATGTGTCAGAAGAGTAGTGATTGCAAGAGCATCTAAATATCTTGGGTTCTGAATGTCTTCCTGTCACTCTTTGATACACATGCAGGTTTGAAAAGACATAGAATGAATAGAAAAATTCAACAAAGAAATTTCCATCCAATTTATCACTTAGGAAGTATGTAGACTAAAAAGGAGATTACTATGAAGATGCACATAGGAAATGGGGTTAAATCATAGAACTGTAACAAGAACAAGTGCGTGATATACTATGTGTTAGGCTTTGCTATTGCCATAGCCAATTCTGATACACAGTAAAACTGAGCAATTGAGTATACCTTGAAAGAAGAAAAAATTCTAGACAAAATTTTATTCCCTTTCATAAGAATAAATTACTTTCCTTAAAATTTCTTCAGAAACATCACTCTAAAAGACAAATGGAGAAACCTCATACTTTATAAGAGCATTTATAAAAAACTGTCTGGATGGAATTGCAAAACAACAGCACTGCTACCAACATACCCTGCAAGTTCAATGTTTACTCCAGAGGAAATGTCTTTTTTATTGAAAAGGTACAATTATCGTCATGTAGCACAAATCACAAAATCCCGATTTTTCTGCCTTATCAGCTTTATAAAATCACACTCCCAAAGGATACCATTGATTAGTTGCACATGTTCTTTTTGTGACATCCCAAATACTTAATTGTCAGTTATCTTTTCTTCTTCAGTAAGTAAAATATAGTCACAATATTACAGAGGGACTTGTTCTGCCTTAACCTTCGCTAGATGCCATCATGCAGTGGAAAACACTGGTAAAATATCACAGGATAACATCGTCTGAGAAGGGAGACATATAAACACCGTAATGATTTCCCACGAGTTTCCATTTTAGAAAATTGTCACGAAGGCGAGCATAAACGGTGACACATCTCCACCGAGGACACGGTGAAATCGAACGCTGGCATTCTAGTTAGGTCCAAACCTACCCAGCAGCCAATTATAACGGGAACAGAACATCTTGTTGAAAACTTGGACAAGACCACTTTGCTAACCTTCCAAGATTGCCACACAAGGCTGCATTGTTTTCACTGATTTGATCCTTTTATTCTCTTCTCAAAACCTTAAAAAAAATACATTTCTCCCCACTGTCTATCATGGTTTGTTATAAACTGCCGGGAGCTTCTTTGTCACAAGAGCCTGGGTGCTGAACGTAGTCAGGAGCGTTCCAGGAGTCCTTAAGGACCTTTCCCCTCTTTCTCTAGTTTGGTTTGAAGCATCCCACTGTTGGCATGGCAAAGTTCGTGACAGTTTTTCCTCCCCTCACCAGGAAAGACGCTGCAGACGGTTACCTACTTCGGAGGTGCGGCTAGGAACAGGGAGGGAGAAAAATCAATACCGCTTCACTGCAGTCAGAGGGCCTCCGTGTCACTGTCCTCTGGGACTGAAACCTACCAGCTCACGGAGGCTCTGCAGCCCTCAGTCTTCCATTTACTCACTTCCCAGCACTTGATAACAATTTCACAAAATGAGCCACAGCAAGGTTAGCAAAGGAACACTTCTAAAACACCATCCTCAAAACAACACATCTACCCTGCATCTTTTTTTTTTTTAAGATTTACTTTATTTCTCTCCCCCCCCCACCCCATTGTCTGCTCTCTGTGTCCATTCACAGTGTGTTCTTCTGTGTCCACTTGCAATCTCGGCGGCACTGGGAATCTGTATCTCTTTTTGTTGTATCATCTTGCTGCGGTAGCTCTCCGTGTGTGCGATACCACTCCTGGGTGAGCTTACTTTTCTCCCATGGTGTGGCTCAATGTGGGGTACACTCCGTGCACGTGGGGTTCCCCTACGCGGGGGCACCCCTGCATGGCATGGCACTCCTTGTATGCGGCAGCTCTGTGTGTGGGCCAGCTCATTACACAGGTCAGGAGGCTCTGGGTTTGAACCCTGGACCTCCATATGGTAGGAGGATGCTCTATGATTTGAGCCACATCTACTTCCCTACCCTGAATCTTGTTAAACATCACACAATTAATGGAATTTAAACAGATATTGGCTTTTTATACTATCTTGCAAGAAATCTGAGGACCTGCATTAAAATCTGAGTGTTGACAAGGACCTATTTAAAACAGTAAAGAAGCCATGCAAAGAAATAACATAATTTAGCTTAAGAAAAATTTTTAAGAAAGGAATGTAATTTCTGATAATATGGCCGAAAGGACAAAACTAACAATGGAACAACAGAAACTGGAAAATCAGTAATCTTTTGAGCTGGTTTAATATCAAAATTTATTTTCTGTGTCTTTCTGTTACATCTATTCATGCAAAAAAAATTTTTATGTAGCATCTAATAAGTGCAAGCATGGTGTTTGAGGACACAATGGGTAGCAAAACAAACTCGGTCCTGCCCTCTGGGGGGTTACAGTCTAGTCGGGAAGATGGGTGGTGTTCCAATAATTGCACTAAGGAATATACAGTTATAGACTGCAATAAGTACCTCAAAGGAAAGTAGCTGTTTCTTCAAGCATTAATAACAAAACACTTTTATTAACCTGTGGGGTGAAGGAAAGCTTCCCTAGGGAAGGGATCCTGGAGCTGGAAACTGAAGGAGCTAATTAGGGTAAAGGGAGAGGGATATTCCAGACATAAGACACAGCTTATTCACAGGCCTGTGGAAGGTGGAAGCACGGCATTAGGCAGACTGAAAGGAGGGCAGTGTGACTATAGCTGAAAAGCAATGAAACTGAGCAATGAAACAGGAGACTCTGGACTGGAGAGGCTGGGCGGGGGCTTCTGTCATACCGACAATTTTCTTCGTTCTCCTCTGTGGATCTGTGGGACATGGTGGAGTTCATGGGGGTGGGTAGTGGGTGGGGTATCTGGGCATACATGACCGGGTCTGATCTGCATTTTGACTGCAGCTGGAGCAGCAACAGCTCCCTACTTTGAGTATTCTAGCTGCACTGGGGAGCGTGTGCGTTGCTCAGATCCAGTGACCACAAGTTAAATCCTCTCTTGGGCTGTCTCTAAACTTAACTTAAACAACCTATTGAGTTAATACCAATGACTGTTATTTTTTATGTCATATTTGGTTCTTTTCTCAAATCTGCCGGTTTGGTTTTTCTTAGATTCTTAATCTTAAGTCTTCATTTACTTAAAACATATTCACTGTTTGCTTTCCATTAAATTGTTCTTTTATGTAAAGTCCTCAAGATCTAATCTTGCTGTTCATCTGTATCTGTTGGCTCACTTGTGGCTGTTTATTTTCTGCCATTTTGGAGTTGTGGTTTGTAAGCTCACCTTTAGCAGGGCTTTATCTGTGGGAACCCACTGCAGCCCAAGTTCAAGGTATGTCTTTCCTGAGCAGTTTTGCTTCTGCTTCTGACTGGGATGCAGGAATATCTTAAGCTTGGAACCAATTTACATATGCTAATTTTCCAGATAAGGAAGTCCAAGAACATAAGAACCCCCAAATGCTCATAGAACATCAGGAAGCGTTAGGAAAAACCTTTGTCTGTGCTCCATGGATTTTTCATAGTCCAGTGGTCTCCAGTGGGTTGCAGACATGCAGGGAGTTAAGCAAGATCATTAACTGGGGTTTAGGAGACAGTGTCAGAATTTCAATTTCTATTTATTTTTATTTTAAAAATAAAGAAATTTATCTTTTCTAATTTTAATGTACACATTGACCATAGTCTTACATATTATTTATTATTAAATATGTATATAGAGATATGTTCACATTTTTTATTGAAAATGTATAGTCCTAGGTCAGTAGACTATGTATCTGATTTTAGGGTAGTTAAGAGTTTACAATAGTTAGTAAGGCACAATCCATCCAAACAACACTACTCGAAATAGTTTACCTTATCCCAGCTTACCCTTTCACTGATGGCACAGCTCAGTTGTTGGAAATGGCTTTCCAACCTTCTTTCAATTGGTCATTTTTCACCTATCCTTCAACATTCAGCTCAAGTGTTACCTTCCTTAGGAATCTTTCCCTAATCCCTCAGGTTGGGTTAAATTAGCTTTCTTGGGAATGAACAGAATCATTTAAAGTGAAATGATGGAGAAGCAGATGTGGCTCAACTGATAGGGCATCTGCCTACCATATGGGAGGTCCAGGGTTCAGACCCAGGGCCTCCTGGCCCATGTGGTGAACTGGCCCGTGCGCAGTGCTGCCGCACAAGGAGTGCCATGCCACGCAGGGGTGCCCCCACGTGGGGGAGCCCCATACACAAGAAGTGTGCCCCACATTGAGCTGCCCCACGCAAGAAAAGTACAGGCTGCCCAGAAGTGGCACCGCACACATGGAGAGCTGATGCAACAAAAAGAAACACAGATTCCCAGTGCTGCTGAGAATATAAGTGGACACAGAAGAGCACACAGCAAATGGACATAGAGAGCAGACAATGGACAGAGGTGGAAGGAAGAGAAATAAATGAAATAAATCTCTAAAAAAAAATAAAGTGATATGATGATCAATATTGGGTTGAGTCATTAATTTTCAACAACAATAACCTACCAAGTATGACAATTTCATGGGGTTCATAATAACAACAACTATATTTATTATATGTCAACCCTGTGCCAGGCTGTTTATCTAATTTAATTCTCTTTGGTTTACAAAGCAAACCAAAGCTGGTTTAGTAATTCAGATAATGTGGTAAGGTGCTAATTTAAATATAAATTATAGAATATGTTTATGGAAAGTGCTGTCTTATTACTTTAAAGAAGAAATAGTAATCAGAATTAGGCTTGTAAAATGTTGCCTGGAGATAGCCTCAGGAGACTGGTTTTAATGAAAGATTTACAATTAGCATAGCCTAGGCGTGTTGATGAATTGATGTTTTTAAAGTGTTTAAGGTGCTTGAAAACAATTTGCTCTCTCAAGTTTCTTAAACATTTCCCCAACTATTTAGTTTACTCCTCTGGTTTACTTATCATTTTCTTCCTTTACATATTATATATTTTGACCCAGCTCCAGCATGGGTGGGTTTCAAGTGGTGCAGTTTGGTTGATTAGGCCATCCTGGGTATAGACATTCTTACGGCACTACAGTTAAAGACATATTTTACTGGACTAATAATATTTTGTTTAAATGAGATCTCAGTCACCACTTCATATGTGTCCAATTATAAGCATTGCATCGCATCTCCTGTTTAAATTTTATTGCTCAAACACAAAATATTTTACATAAATTTAAGAACCCTGGATGACCCAAGCAAATAGTGTACCATACTCAGTGGGTACGCATAGAGGAGGGAAATGGCTAGAGAGTGAGAGAAGAGACTTACTTCAAGATGCATTAACAAGTCTTCAATGAAACAATACAAAGAATGTAATCTGGCCCTTGAGGAGATGGTATACAGCCTAAAATTAAAAATGAATCTATATAGAGAACAACAAAGACAGATGGGAGGAGGCCCTTGACTTCTTGGCTGCAACAACAAATTCACAGTCAAAATGGTTCACATAAAACAGACAGGTAGGTTAAGAGTAACCAAAGGGGATGGTATCAAGGGAAGTGGAAAATGATAGGAAGAAAGATGAGAAACTAGGCCTGTATGTGCATGGGCTTGCAATGATTTCATAGTTAAATCCAAGTTGGAACCTGTTCTCTAAGCCCATGGAAAGATGAACGTATTTGCCCCTGCCCTTCTCCAAAATCTAACTTTGAAGTAAATTTTCCCATAATTTAGAGTTAAATTACAGATGTTTATTCAGGGACTTATACCCAGCAATAAACATGGATCCTTTGCCTTTTTATGATAGGCATCCCAGGTATTCCCAGGAAGTAGGAACAGAACAATTGCATGGTAGGTGGCTTCCCACTTCTGCGGAAATACCTGGATTCTCTGCCTGCCTTCTGCACTGGAGGCTGTGGCACAGACCTCCAGCTGACTACCCAAGATCCAGTCTCTCCTTTTCCTTTGTTAATGGAATATTAATTTTGTTTGGGGGTTGGGGTGTGGCAAGTTGCTAAGCTGAAAAATGCAAAAACCAATAACAAAACCAATAACAGCAACAAGCCCCCTAACATTTCTCAGGCTCCCTTGCCATGTGCTACAGATCTCACCAATAAGATGCCAGTGGAAGTTACTGGGTTAGAAATTGCCAAGAAAATGTCCTAAAAGTGAATTGTCAGGTTTCTCATCCTTTTGCCCATCTCTCTGACTTCCCCTCTGTCCCCTTTCCTGGAACATGGGCATAACTTATGAACTTAGCTGTCACCTTTTCATTGTGCAGTAAAGGAATCAGAGATCCAAACCCTGACATTCGTGGGCCACTCAACCATCACTCACAACCACCTATTACTGGACTTCTCGATGCTTGAGAAAGGTAAACCCCAACCTAGTTAAGGTGCTTTATTTTGGCTGCTACCTGTGGTAGACTACAAACCTTTAATGATACAGACCTTTTACTTCTGCAGATGGTAAAAAGTCATGTTGTTGGCCCACAGAGTATTGGGTAGAATACTTAAAAATAAGAAAACTATAAAAAAATAAAAATTTTTAAAAACCCAATATTCTATTTTTAATCTATTACTTTTTAAAACTCCATGACTTGGAGAATAGCCTATGAAAAATGAAAAAGCAATTACATCCACACATACATTGTACTGTGCATAAAAAATGAGGAAAGGACCAATATATGAAAAACTTGTACGCCTAATTCAGCAGGTGCCAAGAATATATATTACAGAACAGTGAAGAAATCAAGCATATAGGTAATGAGATGAGACTAAACAAAGAAAAATGTAAGCTGATTATCCAGAAAAATATCCCACTGAATTGGGTCTATTAAACAAATCATAGACAATATTTCCATGGAAATCGAAAATGGTTCATTAAACTTACTTTACAAAGGATTGTCCAAATCACTATGGAATAAGCCACAGGGAGTACTTTAACATTTGCTGGTAGAAGAAAATATAATTCTACTTTAATAGGTCTTTTTCATCACAAACTTATGATTCTTTAGCAGATTTCTATTAAGAGCAATTAAAGGGAGATAACAAAGTTTATATTAATATTTTAGCAAGTTAAATGACTATATACACCTTCAAGCAGTAGTTTTATATCTTGAAGATCTTAGCTAAGTTTGAAGGAGAAACATTATTTTATTAAAAAGCAGTATTTTAGAAAGCTCAGTAAAGCTCCACTTATTCAAAGACAAGACTGAGGTATCATCAGATGTCCAGAACAGCAATTAACCTAGAAACCGTGCCTCTGGTGTCTGGAGATAACATTTTTAGATTCATTTTTCCTCCCTACCCACTGTTCTCCCCAGGCACCTAGTCTGCTAAGGAGCTGGGCATTTGGGGCTAGAGGACGGTGCAAGAGAAACATGAAAACAGGGCCAAATACAATGGGAGGACCAACACACACCAATCAAGAGGCAGAGGCCTTTGTACTAACGCTCCAGCCAGCTAGACCAACCTTCCCAGGCAATGACCTACTCAGCCCCCTCACCCCCAGCGAGGCCCGACACGCCTCACAGGTGCGTTCCTATTTTCTGCCAATACACCAATGTGTCCACTTTCTCAAGATCCAGCTAGGTACGATCACCTGGGACAGCCAGTGAGCAAGTGAAAACTACACCTGTCATTTTATAGTTCCTGAGAAGGCACAGGTAGGTAGTTTTGATTTACAAGAATTGGGATGCCCTTCTGAACAAAGTATTTAGTTAAACTGTTTGAAATTCATCATGGGCTAGTTTCTTAGCTCCCCTCTATGCTTCAGTGTCCTCATCTGTAAGCACAGCCAATTACAGCAACTACTTCAGAGATTACTAGGATGATAAAACAGACTCAAACACATCAAAAACTTGTTTGAGTGCCTGGGAGATAGAACATACCTAAAAAATATATGCTATGGTTGGTATTATTAGATGAACAAAAATAATCTGTTACAGAACTTGAATAATTTAAATAGGCAATTTAAAGAAGGGAACATTTTCTTATATGGTTTTATTTGTATCATTATTAACTTTTAAAAACTTTGTACCTTAATCTAACTTTAATACATTGAAACCTCCTGGCCTCTTAAGCATGTACTATTATACACACAGGTCAAAGAAAGTATTTGTTTTACAGAATTTTCACACAAAACTCTTTTAGACAGATCTTCTAAACCCTGTCTCTGCAGGCCATCAGACTTCGAAATGACCTTGCTCTGAGATCAGAGTCCTTCTGTGCAGTGGTGATGGCCCCTCTTCTTTCAACGAGACCCCCAGTCCATCAACCCAGCACAGGCTCACTTCCATCACTCCATCAGCTCCCTTTGACTTTTCTGCCCTCTGTGAACTGTTTCGGAATCCATGGTTTACCATCATAGTCAGGCCCCTGAAACACCTCCAACCTCAGCAGTTTCTCTCTGTGCTGTACTGAGGACAGCCCCGTCCCCCTCCCCCAGTTCTGGTTGAATCCCAGCATATTTTACCCATGCCTCTGCCTGAGTTGCTGAATATGGCAGGAAAATCACACAAGCCAAACAAACTGGTTTCACTTTAAATTTAATCTCTTACCCTCAAAATATTGTCTAGTATTCTAGCTATTTTTCTCTAGAATAGTGACTCTACAATGTCAGCCAGCATCACAATCACTTGAAGCCTTGTTAAAAGAGGTTCTGGTCCTGTGGGTCTGGGGGTCTCTTCTATGTTGCTAAATTCACCTCACCTCACTCAACTTCTAAGTAGCTGGCACTCACCAGAAAACTAAGTTCCCAGTTCCTGGAATACTCCCTTTTCCTGGTTTCTGTGACTCTTCTGTTTTTTTCTTATCTTATTCTTACCTCCTTTGTTGTCTCTTTCTTTTTTATCTGACTCAGAAAGTTGGGATTTTTAGAGTCTCCCATCTCTCCCCACATGCTCTCCTTGAGTGACTACACCAGTTAACAGGGGTTTTAACACCTTTATGTAGGTGTTAAAATCTCCAGCCAGGACCTGTTTTCTGAGCTCCAGATTCATAAAGCTAACTACCTACTTAACATCTTCACCTGAATTTCTCACAGATGTTTTTAATTCAAAACATCTGTATTATCCAGGGTTCTCCGGGGAAACAAAATCAACTTTATATATATATATGTGTGTGTATATATCTACACACACATATATATATAATGTAAATATTATGAGAGTTATTATAGGACCCCAAGACTGTGGGGATGGGCAAATCCAAATTCAATAGGCAGGCCACAAGCGGGGAACTCCAGTGAAGGTTTTTGATGAATTCCCCTGGAGAAGCTGGCTGGCTGAAAAAGAGATGGAAATTCTCTTCTCTGACTGCTGTAATCATTTCTCCTTTTAAAGTCTTCAATTGATTGCATGAGACTTCTCTCATCGCTGAAGGCAAAATCCTCACTTGATTGTAGATATAATCAGTCATAGATGCAACTGATGTACTGATCATTTAAATCCACAAAATATCCTCACAATAATAATCAGGTCAATGCTTACTTGACCAAACAACTGGACACCATAAACCAGCCAAGTTGACACTGGAACTTAATCATCACAACATCCAAGCAAAATTAATATTTCCTAAATGTATTCTGTTCCCTTCCCCACTTACCTTCCTCATCTCAGGAAATGGCAGCATCCTTCTCAGCTAGTGCTTTGAAACCTTTCCTTCCCTCACCTCTACATCAGGGGTTCTTAACCTTTTTTGTTCCACAGACCCCCTTGCCAGTCAGGTGAAAGCTACAGACCCCTTATTAATCCCACACTATACTGTGTATTAGTTAATAAATACATCACACCTCCACTAACATGTCCCCACAAGAATGATTTTTTGAACTTCAATTCAAGCTCACAGACCCTTTGTTAAGAACCCCTACTCTATATCCAGTCTATTAACAGCATCATCTCAAACTATTCTCTTTCTGGCTCACTGAGCTGCTGCCACACTGGTCTTTAAATCCACAAATGTGCTATGCTCCTTCCACCCACAGCCCCTGCATGTGCTGTACCCTTGCCTTCTTTCACTGCCCCCCTCCCCACCTTTTTGGTCTCAGTCTACAGGTTGTCTTGGAGAAGCATTCCCTGGTCACCCAAATGCAAGCAGTGGCTCTCATTTCCTGATAACTTTTCTCTTGCTCCCTCATCTTTCTAGAACCTGCAATTGTTTCATTTATATGCTTTCTTAGATATATGCTGTCTTGGATTTTGTCCACTCAACTCCAGTTCCAAGAGGTCAGGGTTGGGTCTGCCTCATCCACTATGAGCCTCTGCATCCAAGACAAGGCTTTGAACGCATGAGAGTTATTCCAGGGGAAGACCTGAGACCAACGATGGTAAATACTGAGGAAATCTTCTGATGGAATGTTCTGCTTTGGGAGGTAACAAGCACCACTGTAACAAGACTCTGACCCAGCCCATAGGAATGCTGTAGGAATGATTTATAAATAGGAGGAGGAAATTAAGAAAGAGATTTGCTAGGAAACAACAGTAATATCTAATATTGGAATAATCTGTTATGGCTCGCTATGTGGCATCACAAATCCTGGGTCACTTAGTCCTCACAATCACTTTTGAGTTAGATAAGATCAAGAGCATTTTTATGGATGAGGAAACTGACTCCCAGATGTTAAATGACTTGCTCAAAAAAAAGCCACTGCCCTTCTTAATAAAATCAAGAGCAGGTCCTTCAAGACAGCAATGTCTGCCCTGTGGGGAGGAAGAGCTGGGGATCTGGATCTGCACTATTTCTGTGGCTGCACCATCTCTCTGAGGTGCTCCCCCTTTTACCCCCTGGCCCATATGGGCCCACCACCACTGACTTCAGCTCTGGATCAGAGCCAAGTTATGGCTGAATATTTAAACAAGACTCAACCAAGGAGAATGATGGAAAGGAAGTAAACAAAGAGGGTCATGTCTTACAAGTAACCAACAGAATAAATGACTACTTATCTAAGTTTTGGGGAAAATAAATCAAATTGAACAGTGATGCAGCAATTGTGTCATTTACTCTGCTACCCAAAGGAGCCCCTTTTTGACTCCTTTATCACAGTTCATTATAATCGGAACTTTAGTAAGAAATCAGAAACAGACTTGTTTAGTGCATATTTCAATGCACATGGAAAAAAGTAGGTTGAAAACTAGCTTCATTTGCCTTTAGCTTTTAAATCTTATTGTAAGTGCTAAAAACTGTTAAATTTTCAAAAATTTTCTAATTTTTTTAATACAACCCACCATGTCTTCATTTTTGGAAGAGAAAAACAGCTACTTGTTAGAACAATCTTCTAGAGCACAATTTTGTAACCAGAAAAGAACTAAGACAGCAAATAGGACTCTTTTAAAAGGTATCCCCAAATACTGCAGTAAGAAGCAGCTTCCCTACTGTGATCACTTTTCCTGTTTTGTCTCACTGATATTTTCTTATGAGGGGCTTTGGGTCAGAGTAAACTCCTGAGGACTGATCTGACATTCCCTTTGAAACTAATTACCTTAAACAGCAGGTGCCCACTTCAAGTCTGAGCAGGAGAATGCAAGACATTCAGGGAATTCACTGCACTTGGGGTTAATGCTCTCATTTTTTAAGGAGCTTCTCTAAGTGCAGCTACCCCAGCTGCACTAACTGTGTCATTTGTGCAGAAATAAAAGAAGGATCAATCTGATAAATCGAAATAAAAAAGAAATAATAAAATACGTATTTTTGGTCTACAGTAGCTGCTCTAAGAATACCTTCTGAAATGTTTTAAGTGCTTAAAAACTAATTAGCTAATCATATTTCCAGGTGGAAAAACTACTGTTAAGTAAAGACTTTAAACAGATTTCTGAAATGATCACACATGTGTAAGCTGGAAACAGGCTGCAGAGAAAAGGATGATGGATCTGTAAATGCTTTTGAACTCTATCAGTAAACCCAGTTTTGGGAGAGTAGGCATTCACTCATTTATTCATTCAAATAGGGATTACTCTAAAAAAAAACATTGATACTGATGCTATACCAAACCACTGGATCTCAATGATTTTTCAGTGGCCTTCTCTGATTAATTTGATGCATAACTACTATAATTAATATGCATATTTGGCAAACTCAAAAGAAAACATTTTCAAATACAGCGAAGTCACTCTAAACATAAATAGAAGCAAAATAATGCAAGTTAAAAATAACTGGTCATGACTGTGCTGCTTATATCTGAAGGATCTTGACGCCTGAATAGGCAGTTTTACTAACAAGGTAAGCGAACTCCTGGTCTTCACCTGAGAGTCTTTGGTGGCAGACATGGATTTGATTTGGGAGTGAACAGTACCTCACGTAAATAAGTACTTTATATTTTATGTGTCTTTCCGATATGGTACAGTCAAACATTCAAAAATGTTTAAAAATCACATTCGCAAGGTTCAGATTGCCTTAAGGCAGGAAAAGAACAAAAAAGAATAGAGACTATAAGTGCCCTTTAGTTATGGAAAAGTTAACAAAGGTATGCAAAATTAAAATAATAGTCCATTTAAGAGAAAAGTGAAGGGAATGAAAACTAAATAAAATTATTGCACTCACAAATAATAATGTCAGAAAAGTTCACTTGAGCTGCTTATTAAAGATGGATATGAGTCTCATTTACTTGTCATTGGGACAAATTTTATAATTTTTTAAATCCTGAGAAAATATTACTTAATTAAAAACTTTAGTCTGATTTCTAAATGAGGCAGACAGGCAAGTTTAGGAAGTAAATTATTCAAAATTCAGGGCTTCCTGACCCATGTGATGAGCTGGCCCACGCGCAGTGCTGATGCGCGCAAGGAGTGCCCTGCCACGCAGGGGTGTCCCCCACGTAGGGAAGGCCCATGCGCAAGGAGTGCATCCCATAAGGAGAGCCACCAGTGCAAAAAAAATGTGGCACCGCACACAAGGAGAGCTGACGCAGCAAGATGAAGCAACAAAAAGAGACACAGATTCCTGGTGCCACTGACAAAAATATAAGCGGACACAGAAGAACACACAGCAAATGGACAAAGACAGCAGACAGCTGCGGGGGGCACAGAGGGAGAGAGAAATAAAAAAATAAATCTTTAAAAAAAAACTGTATTGGGGAAAAGCGAATTTGGCTCAACGGATAGAGCATCCGCCTACCACATGGGAGGTCCAGGGTTCAAACCTAGGGCCTCCTGACCCATGAGGTGAGCTGGCCCACGTGCAGTGCTGATGCACGCAAGGAGTGCTCTGCCAGGCAGGAGTGTCCCCTGTGTAGGGAAGCCCCACAAGCAAGGAGTAGGCCCCGCAAGGAGAGCTGCCCCGTGCAAAAAAAGTGCAGCCTGCCCAGGAGTGGAGACGTACACGCAGAGAGCTGATGCAGCAAGATGACGCAACAAAAAGAGACACAGATTCCCATGCTGCTGACAAGAATGCAAGTGGACATAGAAGAACACACAGCGAATGGACACAGAGAGCAGACAACTTGGGCGGGGGGGGGGGGGGAGGGAAGAGAAAGAAATAAAAAATAAATCTTTAAAAAAAAACAAAAAAACCCTGTATTGGGAATATCAGATCAATAACTAGTAGTATCTTGTATCATCGTTTTCATCCTCGTCATCATTATGGAAATAGTTTTTTAAAAAGCCAAGTTCATATTTTTCCAAATTAAAAGTTCTATTGCTTATGCAATACCTATTATATTACCATTTGTGGCTAAGACAGGAAAATCTCCTGAGGATGGACTTAGTTTTTGTATTCTTACTTTTAAATTTAATGCCAGTTTTTAATCTCCTAAAGCACTTTGCTGAAAGCAAAGTAACTTGTCTGAATAACCCACACAGCAAATCAAACTGGTTTCCTTTAGCATTCATGTATCATTGTACACATTTCTTTCAAACACCCATATTACACTATAGTTATTTTTTTAATATAACTGAATGGCCAAATTAAATTCCTTGAAGGCAAGGACTATGTGTTAATAATTTGTTCTATGTCATAGCAGTTGTTCAGTAAATATCTACTGCACATTAGCATCTTTCTCCTAGTTTGTTGGTAAGTATGTCCCATATTTTGATAAGTACAAAATTTAATTCCATGAGAAATACTTTCAGTATTAGTACAAAATTTAATTCCATGAGAAATACTTTAGATCACCCATGGGTCTGCTTTCTTCCTGTAGCACAAATAATTAAGTTGCCTCTAATTCTAAACTTTTCTAATACAAGAAGAGGTTAAATTTGCTGCCAAATACCTTTTACATGCTAAATGGAATATGATGAAATATGTGCTAAAAGAACTGCTCAAAACAAAGGGAATTACATCTTCAATAAGTAGCAGTAGAATATGATACAATAGCTCCTTCATTTCAATTTGAATACATGGGAAGAAGCACTGACATGGCTCTTGAAACATAGTAGGTGCTCAGCAAATTTAAGTTTCCCTTCCCTTTTCTCCTGGCATGCACTATTACTGAAGTGTTAGGAATGAAGATAGCATGGAAAAGGTCTCTGATATCTACTGGCCATTCTTTCCTGAAAAACAAATATGCATGCCAAAGGCAATAACTAAGGTGCAAACAGAATGAAAGTTAAATTACTATCTTCCTGCCTCTCCTTTTCTCCATGTTCTTCTCTCTTTCTCATCACTGTCTGGGAGTGCAGGCTCTAAAGCTCCACTTTAGGATACAGCTACATCTATTCAAGGGGGTCTAAAGTACAAGGCATCAGCTTCCAAGTCTGAAGCCACAGAGATTCAAAGACTATGAATAAGAAGGAGGCACTGTCGACAGTTAATGTGTATTTGAATTTTAAAATTTCAGGTATATAATAAATATTGCTCAAACTATAGAAGCAATAAACGTAGTTCCCACAGGCATGAGGGAAATTTGGGGGGTAATAAAAATGCTGTAGGGAAGCGGATTTGGCTCAAATGATAAGAGTATCTGCCTACCATATGGGAGGTCCAGGGTTCAAACCCAGGGCCTCTTGACCTCTGTGGTGAAGCTGGCCCGCACGCACTGCTGATGTATGCAAGGAGTGCCGTGCCAGGCAGGGGTGTCCCCTGTGTAGGGGAGCCCCACGCACAAGGAGTGCGCCCCATAAGGAGAGCCGCCCTGCATGAAAAAAGTGCAGCCTGCCCAGGATGGCGCCACACACATGGAGAACTGATGCAGCAAGATGACACAACAAAAAGAGACACAGATTCCTGGTGCTGCTGACAAGAATGCAAGTGGACACAGAAGAACAAACAGCTAATGGACACAGAGAGTAGACAATGGGGGGCGGGGGGAGAAATTAAAAAAATTAATCTTTTTTAAAAAATGCTGTAAATCTGGATTGTGCTGATGGTTGCAGAACTATCAATTTACTAAGAATTATTTAATTGTATACTTAGAATGTGTGAATTTTATATGCAAATTACACCTTCAGAAAGCTGTTTTAAAAAGTGCAGCTTTTCCATCTTTTCACTCTGCTGTAGCTAATATTCAGGCTAATTGTCAGCTGACTTGACTAAGTACTTGGTATACAGTGTGTGGCAGACCCTACAGTATGCTGACCAAGCATTTCTTCAGTCAGCAAAAAGACTGTCAATATAGCTGACACTCAGTGTCAAAGGTTTCCAAGAAAAAGTGGAGGAATATTTTATTTTTATGAAAAACTACTTAAACATACCACTTATTGTGCATCAAGACCAAAATATATCAAAATATGTAAGGTACATGTAAGATATGCTATATACAAGAAATATATAATGGCAAGATAAAAATATATTCAATTGGCATAAGTGAGGTAAGCTGTGCCTGAATTAAGACAAGCCTAAAATGAAGAATTTTACAGTAGTTTCAAGAACCTGACCTCTAACTACCGAAATTAGCCAAACCTAATCTTAATAATCTTGCTTAGGTTTATTTCACAATGAAGACGTTTATATGCAATTGGAGAGCTAGTAGCTCGTTTTGAAGCAATCTAATACCTTCCCCACAATACCATCTCCATCAGCAGCTTGCTGACGACCTTTTGACCTCACGGACAAGGTCAGGTTTGTTTGGGATAAGGTACGAGCATTGCCAATATTGGCGTGACAAGAGCCCACCAGTCACAGGGCCCTGCCCTGAGTCCCCCGCCCCCATTCCCAGACTCGCCCTGCACCCCCATCCACTGGGATCAGCGGAGGGAAGACCTCTCTTCTCAACTCTCAAGTTGGACAAACCTGAGCACCACCAGTCTTCTCTTCCTCCCTTGGAAATCAGAGTTTGCTTTTGATGTAAAAAGCCCCAAGGAGGGATATGAGTATAATCTCTGCATCAAACTAGATCCTGGCAGGGATACGATGGGGGGAAAACACAGTGATGACCGTTCAAGGAACAAGTCTCCCTGCCGGCGTGTCAGGTATCCCTTCCTTCCCCGTAGACCCCTGTTGCCCTCCACGCATGCCTCTTTTCTGTGAAAGGCAGGAGAAATTAGTCGGGTTTTCTGGTACTGAGATATGTGAAGGTGAGAAATGTGAAAGGCACCAGTTTTTGTTACAGAAATAAATTAAATTCACCTCCAAAAATCTATCTTTTTTTTTTTTTTGCCAGGGTAGGGGTAGAGCTAGGGAAGAGACAGAGCTAACATTTACTCAGGCTCACTAGGGATCAAGCAAAGTAAATCTGCCTCTTCTGTCACAAACAAGGAAAACCATATATATTAAAGTGTTTCCATTGTAAAGAACAGCAGTTATGTACAGAATTGGGTGGGAGAGAGTGTAAACTACAATGTAAACTTTAATCCATGCTTAGTGCCAATGCTACAAAATGTGTTCATCAATTGCAATGAATGTACCTCACTAATGAAGGATGTTCTTAATGTGGGAAAATGTGGGAGGTATGGGGAGCAGGGCATATGGGAATCCCCTATATTTGTAATGTGACATTTGTATAATCTAAGTATCTTTTAAAAAATAAAACAAATAAAAAATTTCAAAAAGAATTTTAAATATTGTAGCAAATGAAAAAAAGAATAGCAGTTACAGCAATGATTTTAGAAAAATCATTTGTAATGATAGTTTACCTATAAGAAAGAACCTGGCAAAGTAGATCCATAAAGTTCTGTTATTATAAGCAATCAGCTTTATTACAGGTATTTTGTTGAGTATTTTATCTTCATCTAAAATTATATAAATTATTTTAAAAATTATTTTGCTTAGCTTGATTACTGTATATGCTATTAAATAACAAAGATATGTCTTTTTTGGTAATATTATTTGTTCATACTATTTTTGACAAGTGGTTTGTGCTATATAAAGAGATTGGAAGGAAAAAACAAAACCAAATCAGGTAAGTTAGCCTATCCTTGTTTTTTGAGTCATTGCTGGATACGACTTCAAGTGAAAATACTTGTCAATTCAACATCTGTAACTACCTATTATAGAAAGACATTTTAAAACCAAATGTGATTGTTGACAAAGGATATGGGTGGATAGTATAAATGGAGATGGCACAACTGGTAAGTAAGAGGTGGGCTGTCAGCACAGTTTATGTTGCACTTATGCTCCAGGCTAAAAGGCTCAGCAGTGGGCATAACATGATATAGTTGAGGATTATCTAATTTTACCCTGGAGTAGGGGAATGGTTTTATTTAGTTTTCTTTAAATGTAACATGCCTAAAAATTAGTATGCTGTGATTATTACTCTATTTGTTATTCACTGGAGACATCTGAATTAGTGATGACCGCAAATATTCTTTCTTTAAAAGCAACAGTAGCAGAGGGTCCCCCGTGACATCTGATTACCATTAATTCAAGTTACCATCTAAGCATATATGCATGATTTCCAAATAAGGTGATTTTTTTTTCATTAGGATTTTATGGAGGGTTCATCAGTCCTCCTTGGCGTCCATCCTGATTCCCAAATCTACATCTCTTTTCACACTCTTTTCACAATGCAGTGGGCATGCCGGGTTGCAGGCTGCTCCTTAACTACGGAAGCAAATCAATAGCAGCTGAATGCCATCTGCTTCGGGCCGCAGAACAGAACCAAAGTGTAAGCCATGCATCTTCCCTTATTGAAAGGTTATTTTATGCAAGTAAACAATTCATCGTCTTCTTGCACGCTTGATGCTCATTTACCACTTTAATCAATAAAATATGCAAAACAACAAAAAAATTGAATCCTAAGAGTAGTTCTGATGCTAGCGTGATAGTTAATCAATACCCGGCCTCTGTTCACTAGGGCAAGTGGTGGGGGCACTCCTATTGAAACCTGCGAAATCCTGAGCGGTAGACGTAGCTCTTTCAGAAAAGACCATTTTAGAAGGAAAATACATTACACTTGCCCTACAGATTAAATAGGAGAATATATTTTCATTGAATTAAATCAAAACACTAACATCAACAGGCTTGAATGTTACTGATTCAAACCAGTACTTCGAAAGCTCAAAAAAAAGTAATTTTGGTTTGCATTCCTTTTAGAGTCTCAAAGACAAATACTGAATGAGACCACTGACACAGACCTCAGGACAGCAACCCTTCCTGTTCTTTCTAAGCTGTGCCTTGTTACATCTTGGTTTTCAATGCAGTTACGTTTTAGGTGAACCCCATTTTTCTAAAAGGAAACTGCTGTGGGAATTTCTTGTGCATGGTGTTTCTTGCAGTCATACCACAAGCTGCCTTATTATATTAAATCTCTTGACAATTGATTTCAGCAAAATACTTTTCTCCCCCAAAAAACCCACAACACAACACTATATCCATCTCACAGATACCACTATATGAAAGCCCTCAATTAAAGGCTGTTTTCTAGCCATATATAAACACTGAAATAACTGGGAAATTTTCCATTTCAGCCAAATCTCTCCAGTTGAATTGTGAATTTTAGGATGGCACAGAAACAAACTAAAATAAAACAAATTAGATCTATTTTAGGAAGTCTAACAAGTCATTGAGTAGGAAGAAAAACACTGCCATGTGAAATAAAAATTGCCCTGAGAAGATGATTTTTTAAAAAATCAAATTTTCAGATTTTCTATATCTATAAAAGTAACAAGCATCACCGATTAATCAAACACTCTTTAGTTTCCCAGAAAACTCTTACAACATAGTTCAAAAACACATGCCTTTTGTTCTTTTCTCTGATCTACTGAGTTCATCACATCCACACACACCTCTCTGAACATTAGTAATGTTAGTCAATAAACATACATTTTCCTAGTTTTTCACCTACATGAAAATAGTACCTAAGTATGCTGTTAAAATTTAAAGATCTAAAGATTTGGTGTGGGAAATCAGCAAGGCTATTTAATATATAGAAGGAAGGAAAACAAATAAATATTAGTCTTAATGGGATAAATTAATATGAAGGAAAAAAACAATGAAAAATTCCACCAAATCGCTGACATGTTTTATGCTATTTCATCAAAGACTATTATATTTTTTCTTTACAAAATATTTAGCTGAAACTAAAAATTTCCCAAAGTTCTACATTATAAAATAAGCTAGGTTTTATAGCATTGATTGTGAGAAGTAATTTCCTGGCAACATTCCTAGCTCCCTAAGAATTCAAACAATTGAACTGTTTCTAGCTCTTATTTAAAAATCATCAATCTGGACCTGTATCTAATTCATACTGGGATTTAAAAACACTACATTTATATAATGATTTAATTGTTTACTTATGGCAAATAATTGTGATAAAATTAATAACAACAGGATGACTATAAAAGTGCAGTAGCTTTGAGTCAATGATCCAACCAGCAGCAAGGGTATAATTTAAAGGCAGAAATTTCCAGTGCATGCACCGTTAGCCACAGTGAACCTGTTACTGCTCTAAAGGGAATTGTTTGCCTCTTATTAGATTTTCTACAGCACAGCCATAAGTGATAAATGTACTGCTGTACTCACTGTCAAGTTAATCAATGCTGCCAAAGTTTTGTTGACCTAACAGTAATCCATAAAGTGAGGAGCATTTTCTCCATCCCTATGACATCTCAGTCCGCAGAAGGGCTACGAATCCAAATGTAGCTTCACATGAGAGTTTGAGGGCTTGGAGAGAGAGAAAGACAGTTGATAGGATGGGCAGATTTGGTGATTTTCAGAATTACTAGGTATTACGGGTCTCCTGTCCTGATGAAAAAGCATTTAAACTAACAACCGCAAATAAAATTCAGTTTTGATGCATAAAACCCTAATAAATGACTAACTCTCCTGATGAAAAATGACTCCTTCCATATACTTCACCTCAAAGTAAAAATCAACAAAGTACACCACCCAAACCTTCAGAAAAATCTTCAAAGCAAAGTAGCTGTTTCTAGAGCATGGTCTATACCTGTCAACAGTTCAGTACACTGATCAACTCCAGTAATAAGAATGGTAAGAAGGAGAAGAAAAAAGGACAAATTTTGCTTCACTGTAAACCTGAGCACATGAAAGATGACGATTAGAAATGAGAAGAGAAAAACAATGGGAAAGGAAAAGGTGCCCTGCAAACAAATCGCTGCCATGCTTTCACAAGCAATTATAGACATATGAAATATGAATTGCAATTGATTTTCCTTCTTGGGGTCACTGTGCTCCATGTTTTACGCAACTCTAGGCATTTATTTGGGCAGCAAACTGACAAGTTTTTGTAGAATGACCTGAGCGGCGTAATCTTTGCTTAGTCACAGGCACTTCATTGTGGCTTCTTTTCCTTGACACTTGTCCCTTCCAAAAACTCACTGGCAAGGGATTCCTCAGTAAAGCCATGAGACAATGCAATTACTGGTATAAAGGGCTGGCAGATCCTGACCAGAGATGCTTAGCAATCTTTTTGTGCCAATGAAAAATAAACAGTACCAATCTGGAAGAATGATTTTCATCCCCAAACTACTAAAGTAAATTCTCTTATTTGGCTAGTGATAATAGAGTTGCATTACTAAGCTCATGTGATTTGTCTTGCCAATAACTAAAATAGAAAGTTGTGGTTATGAAAATAAATAATACAGATTTCTTAAACAAGCCTTTAAAAAATTCTGACCATGGAAAGATAAAAAGATAAGATCTTCTATTTGCCTGTTTTTTTTATGACTGACTACAAGACTTTCCTGAGTTTTGGTCTTCACAGAGGTCTAATTATGAATGTTACTGATCATAAAACAAAGCATTATTTTGAAAACATTTTGTCTCTGGAGAACTTCCCATATTTATTTGTCAATCTGTAGATCTTCAACATCTTTACGTAAGAGTCTTCATTGTAAGTTATATTACAATGAAAATCCTTTACACTTAGCATTGCCCAATTATACAAGAATAAGATAGATTCCTAGAGGGGGAATTGCCAAACTGCCTTCCCAAAAGATTGTGCAATTTGCAGTCTCCTTAAAGATATATGGGGATGCTTATTTTTTTTGTACCCTTACCAACAGTGAGTACATTTTTAAAAATCTTTGCAAATCTGTAAGTTATTGATTTTTTTAAAGATTTAATTAATTAATTAATTTATTTATTTCTCCCCCTCCCTCCAGTGTCTGCTCTCTGTGTCCATTTGCTGTGTGTTCTTCTGTGTCTGCTTGTATTCTCATTAGGTGGCTCCAGGAACCGATCCTGGGACCTTCTGGAGTGGGAGAGAGGCGATCATTCTCTTGTACCACCTGAGCTCCCTGGTCTGCTGCATCTCTTATTATCTTTTCTCTGTGTCTCTTTTTGTTGCATCATCTTACTGTGCCAGCTTTCCACATGGGCCAGCACTCCTGTGCAGGGCAGCACTCCTGTGTGGGGCAGCACTCCTGTGCGGGGCAGCATTCCTGCGTGGGGCAGCACTCTGCATGGGGCAGAACTCTGCATGGGCCAGCTTGCCTTCACCAGGAGGCCCTGGGCATCAAACCCTGGACCTCCTATATGGTAGATGGGAGCCCAACTGCTTGAGCCACATCTGCTTCTCTGTAAGTTATTCTTTTAATTTATAGTTTTATGGTTAACAGCGAAGTGTCGTCTCTTGTTTACTGACAAATTTATACTTATTTTTAAATGAATGGATTCTGTTCATTTTCCTATCGGATTGTCTTTCTCCTACTGATTTGTAGAAGGACTTTGCATATCATGGGAATGAGACCTTTGTCATGTGTTTTGCAGTTTTTCACAGCCTCATTGCTTTCTCATTGGAATTTGTGGTGATTTTTTGTTGTTGTTGCAAAGAATTTAAAAATTCTTATGCAGCCAAAATGTAAAAATTGCACATATCAAGGAATAGAGAAATAGCACTATCAATTCAGAATATATGATGCAATGAAACATGCAACATTACTTATATTGGAATCTAAGATTATGTTCCTAGTTATCAGAGAGGAAAAGAATATATAAATTCATTCTTGGAAAGCAAAATAAAGGGTTAAAATAATATTAAATATCATTAAAAAACAAACTACCTGGCCAGTTTTGGTATAGTAGTCAGTATGGGTTAAGCAAAAGTAAGGAGATGTTGGGAGGGATGGGTGGCATGCAGGATTGGTAACCTACCTTGGAGGGAGGACAAGATGGTATCCTAAAAGCTAAAACAGAAGGTAAAATGTGGTGGGAAAATGGCCAACTAAAATTCTGTAGGTTTCAAAAGATTACCACATCTGGGTGTGGAGAATCAAGAAAGGTCCCATTAAAGAAGGGGCATTGGAAGGAGCCTTGTGGGATGCCTTGGTAAACAGAGATAGGAAAAGAGGAATGTACCAGGTACTGGGTATGATAAACACAGGAGCCCAGGCAAGAGTACAGTTAGTAAACTAATAAGGCTGGCAAAGAAGATACATGCTGAGTAAGGACGGAATTTTGAAGGCCTAGCCTAGAAATATCACAGTTTAATAGTTAATAAGGAGCCATGAAAGAGTTTTTAAGTAGGTAGGTAATGTGTCAGAGATGAAGCCAAGAAAAAATAATCTTCCAGAATCTCAGCAGGGTGATCTAGAGTAGCCAAAAGTAGTGAGGAAATTACCAGGGTCCTATTTGAGAACAACAAAACACTAAACTAAGACAATGGCAGTAGAAATGACCAAAAAGGAAAGTGCTCCCTTGACCAACCATGAACAGCTTCCAAGACACAGTCCTGGGACTATTTTTAGTGAAGAGAGTGATTTTTATAAACGGATTTAAGAATGGCCCAAGATTTTTCCAAAATAGCAAAAGAGAGGTTTTGTGGAGAAAGACTCCAACAGATGGGAAAGCCCAAGGAGCGGCCCTGGGAATGATGGTGGAATTTGGTTATGTATGTGGAAGTAAAGAAGGTCTCAGTGGGGAATGAGGAATGCAGGGTTATTCTCCTCTTGTGAATGGTTTAAAATAATGATGGCGACAGATTATTGGAGTTCCCACATCATAGCCACAATGTTCTAATGCCATTGCCCTACCCTCCTGCCCAGGAGTATGAGGAGGAAAGGAGAAAAATTAATTTATTTGGTATCTGCTACATGAAAAGTACTCTGTGTTAATAGACAGTGGTGAGTCATCCCAAGTCAATGAGAGGGCTGGGGAACAAAGAAAATGAGATGAAAGCCACAAATCTCACCAAGGAAGCAAGCATCCTTTATGGTCAAAGAAATATTTTTAAAAACCCAATACGCATTCTATAAATGGGGGCAAGAAAAAATAGTGAAGGCAAATCCAGGGAACATTTTTTAAAGTGTTAGGCTTTCTTAAGCTGTGCACTTCATTGTCACAATTGGAATTCATTCTGGATTCAAGTATGGAGGGAGGGCACCACATGCAGTCCACAAGGCAAGTTGAGAGTTTCCTCATTTTTGGAAACTGAGCACTTTATTTAATAAAGTATGAGTAAATGGGAAGAATATTTAAAGAGAATACTTCTTTTTTTTTTTTTTTAAAAGATTTATTTATTTATTTAATTTCCCCCCCTCCCCTGGTTGTCTGTTCTTGGTGTCTATTTGCTGCGTCTTGTTTCTTTGTCCGCTTCTGTTGTCGTCAGCGGCACGGGAAGTGTGGGCGGCGCCATTCCTGGGCAGGCTGCTCTTTCTTTTCACGCTGGGCGGCTTTCCTCACGGGCGCACTCCTTGCGCGTGGGGCTCCCCCACGCGGGGGACACCCTTGCGTGGCACGGCACTCCTTGCGCGCATCAGCACTGCGCATGGCCAGCTCCACACGGGTCAAGGAGGCCCGGGGTTTGAACCGCGGACCTCCCATATGGTAGACAGACGCCCTAACCACTGGGCCAAAGTCCGTTTCCCTAAAGAGAATACTTCTAAACAGACTGCACTACATTATTTTTTACTTAAATAAAATACAATGGCATGAATGGGGCAGGAGATTCCATTGAAGACTACTGCACCTAGTGGTGTCTCCCAAATGTTTTTCATTGTACCTCTCTCAAAAAAGGGTTGAGTCCTCACCCTAATATATGTATATATAGTTAGTTATGCATTACATAAAGGAATTACTGTTTAATTATATGCCATATAAAGCACACACAAAGGGAATTTGAAAATAATATAAATATGAAATATTTTAAATAAAAGAAGTAAATGTTATTCTATTACCAAAAAACCTATCTGCTCTTACTAAAAACATTTTAAAAAATGGTATTTTAACATCAGAGTAATGTGACTGAACATGCTTCATTAAGTTTGAACAGAGTGATTGTTCTTCATTGTGTTCAAGGGTAGATTTTAAATTCAGTTTATTTCATAAATATTTGGCTGTAATGGCTGCTATTGTTGAAAACAATATTTCACAAAGACAAGTAGATACAAAGTCTTGCCCTTGCTAAATTATAATCCTCATTTTTTCAATTCCATCCACCAATAAGACAAAGACTTTTGATGAGATCTAGCCAGGAAATTCCCTTCTTTCTTAAAAAACAGCCGGGAGATGCTGCATTTTAAGAATATATATTTTTAAATACTCTAAGACCCATTAAAACTCTTATGAAAGATTTTTGAACAGGCTAGAAAATTCTGTTTCCAATCTTAAAGGATGTAAAGAGAGTTTTATAGGTTACACACATTAATTCTGGCAGCAAATCCCATAATGATGGAAATTTCCAAACATCCCTTTTCAAAATGTTCTCTTCGAGGACTGTGTTCTAAAAACCACTCACTCTCTCCCTTGGTGTTCAAAGGGCCTTTATCCTAAAGGGCCAGATTAAGCGAGGGCTATAAAGAACTTGCCGGAGGAGGAGCTGCGACGGCACTGCCAACATCCTGCTGCTCACTGTTCACTTGTGCTTGTATTTCCTCGTTTATCTTCAATTTGTGGTTTCTTGGCAGGATTCTTTTTAAGCCACTTGTGCCTGCTGTGAGGTTTAGTTGAAGACAGATACTACAGCCCATAAACCCACTTAATCAGGCTCCACAAATTGCAACAGGCTTTGTGGAACAAACAAGTGCGGCCACCATAGGGGCCCAGGCTGTGGAGACTCCCATATCCCATGACTGCCTGATGTTTGGACTCAGGAAAGTGCCGGTATCGGTCTGACCAGTCATATCAGTAGGGCCAAATTCATTTCTTTTTCAGGTTAAAAAGTAAGAATTAATTGCAAATTTCAGTATTGCTTCCTGCACCCAGTGGATCATCACACACATTCTACCTGGGACACTCTGGTGAGATGGCTGCATGCTCCATCCCCTCAGGTACAAGATTCCCATGCAGACACTCCTCAGACCGTCTCCAGGTTCTTAAAGAAGTTCACACTGATCTGTCTGCAGGTTTGCTATTATTTTGCCTACTGAGGAAAACCTAGGGACTGTACAGACAGGCTTACTCACGGCATTCTATACAAAATGGTCCGATTGTAGGAAGGCTGACTTCAAACAAGCGAGTCAGCAGGATGCTGCTGAAGGGCTAGGATGGTGGTGACGGCTACAAGGCAGCACTTCACAGAGTGTCTGGACCAGTAATAGGTCCTTAGGAGATGTTTACTTTATGAATGAATGAATATGTGAACTTTATGAATGAATGAATATGGCTCAGATCTGCGGAAAAAATATGGCTACTACTTACTGTATGCCTGTTATGTTTCAGGAATTGGGTGATGCTTCCTGGATATGAGCTCATTAAGTCCTCGCATCAAATCTTTCTATCCCCCTTTTACAGAATAGCTGACTAGAGCTCAGAGGGGCTAAGTAACTACCCTAGTTTATACAGCAGCAGGTGGAGCTGCAGTGCTCTGAAGCATGCTATATCCTTCCACTGCACCACTCTGCTGTCGCCAGTCCACCCCAAGCTGCCACAAGCCTCTAGCTGACAAACTACAGCCCAAAGGCCAAATCTAGCCTGCTGCCTGATTTTATGAATAAATTTTTACTGGAACACAGCCACTCTCATTCTTTTAAGTTCTGTCTGTGGCAGTTTTCACACTAAATGGCAGAGTTGAATAGTTGCAACAGGGACCAGATGGCCCACAAAGCCTAAAATATTTAATATCTGGTCCTTTACAGAAAATGTTTGTTGACCCCTGCCCAGTCTAGACACTCTTGTGTTTGCAACTCTATCTCTTCCTCTAGGGGGGCAATTATAACTTTATTCTCTTTCCATTCAATCACTTTCTCCTTTCTAAAGTCAAGGCTCAACTTTGATTTAGAACCCATCAAAATCCTTCTCATATAAATGGTGATTTTGGAAAGCAAATGGTTTTTGGTACTAAAAAATTATAAGCAATATAACATTTTATCAGTTTGCTTTTTTTGATTAGCTAGAAGGTACAGGTGGCACAGTTACTGTATCAAAACTTGCCAGATTCTTTAATAATGTTGGTTCATGTTACCTATTATAAGAAATCTGGAACTAATTGCTCTCAATTAATCTGCTCTACTCTTTGATAGCTTATTTATCAGATGTGGAAAGATAGATTTAATAGTGCTTGCTTGAAACAGGTTCTTTAATTGGAAACATCACAGCACTTAGCTCACTTTGTACTCTAGTAATTAAGAACCATTTAGAAAAGTGTTGTTGACTTTTTTTTACACTATTGTCTCCTTGATTAGATTTCCGAAGATCCAGACAAAACAAATGACAATACTAGCTAGAACTATTGGTACAAATAAAAGCCCAACAGCCAGATTACTTACTATGAGAAATGTGAGCCATCCTCATCCATTTCATCAACGTCTTACATTTATTTCCCTGTATCCTTGTCTCTTGTGTAGGTGAGTGGCAATGCTTCTTATAAAAGGCATCATTTTGTACCTACCTTTACACAATTATCTTTTCTCCAAATAAGGCAAATCACCAGAAGAAATTATTTTTCTTGATTAAACACCCACATTTCTCTTGGGAGGGAACAAAACAAACAATTAATCTTTCCTTATTTGTTCTCAGAAGTCCCTGCCTCCTTAAACACAGTCTATCCAGGTACCTGTGGCAGCCAGTCGGCAGCAATTAGGCCTGAGCAGAAAATGAATGGACTCCAGGCTGAGCGCCTAATCTGCTGAGAGTCTGTGTGAGAGGGCAAGGTTATACCAGGAAAATTCCCTTGTTGTCGGAACACTGTTCAAAATTACTACCTGACTTCAGCATAATTAACCAGGCTTGGGAATTTATATGAACTAAGTAATTGGAAAGAATTAGCAAGAGATATGTACATTAATCTTTACCAGTTACACAGCGTTTAATGAAATTAAGGGTCTTGTGCACATTCTTGCCTTGCTTACTTGGCACACTTTCCACCTCACCTGTAGAGCAAGGAGAATATGTCATAGGAAGACTAAAAAAAAGAAAACCTTCTAGGGGAAAAACTGGAAACATCCCCCCAAATCCACAGTAGGCTCTTAATTAAATAAATTATAATGCATCCAAAGGAGAGAATATCATTGAGCCTTTATCAAAATCATGGCTTACAAAAGAAACTATCTTTTAGAAATATGTTGAAATATTTATGGATGAAAATATAATATATGGAAGTTGCTTTATAATAATACAGAGAACAGTCAGTGTGGGAATGTAGCTAAGACTGCCCTTGAGGTGATAATTGTTGAAGCTGTATGATGGGTACCTAGGATCTTAAGGTATTATTCTGTTTACTTTTGTATATGTTAAAATTTTCCATAATGAAAAACAAAGAAATTGAGAAAAATCATGCCTTTGGGTCCTTAACCAGGGGTCCGTGTGCTTGAATTGAAAAAAATGAACTTATTATTTTTATTTTCTGACCTCTAACTGAAATCTAGCATTTCCTTCACTTACAAATGTATGCAATAAATAAATTACAGTAGTATTCATTTCACCTGACTGGCAAAGGGGTCCAAGGAACAAAAAAGGTGAAGAGGGAAGCAGATGTGGTTCAAGCGTTTAGGCTCCCAACTACCATATGGGAGGTCCAGGGTTCATTTCCCAGGGCCTCCTGGTGAATGTAAGCTGGCCTGAGCAGAGAGCTGGCCCATGTGGGAGTGCTGGCCTGCGCACGAGTGCTGGTCCACACAGGAGTACTAGCCTGCATGGCAAGCTGGCCCAAGCAGAGAGCTGGTGTAGCAAGATGACACAATAAAAAGAAATATAGGGAAGCGGACATGGCCCAATGGATAGAGCGTCCGCCTACCACATGGGAGGTCTGCGGTTCAAACCCTGGGCCTCCTTGACCCATGTGGAGCTGGCCCATGAGCAGTGCTGATGCACACAAGCAGTGCCCTGCCACGCAGGGGTGTCCCCCGCCCAGAAGAGCTCCACACTCAATGAGTGTGCCCCGTCAGGAGAGCTGCCCAGCGCGAAAGAAAGTGCAGCCTGCCCAAGAATTGCACTGCACACACGGAGACGTGACACAACAACAAGATGATGCAACAAAAAGAAACACAGATTCCCAGTGTCACTGATAAGAATAGAAGTGGTCACAGAAGAACACACAGTGACTGGACACAGAGAGCAGGCAACTGGGTGGGGGGGGGGCGGGAAATAAATCTTAAAAAAAAAAAAGAAATACAGATGGGAAACAATAAGAGATGTAGCAGACCAGGGAGCTGAGGTGGCACAAGAGGTTGAACACCTCTCTCCCACTCTGGAAGGTCTGGGATCAGTTCCTGGTGCTGCCTAAAGAGAAGACAAGCAGACACAGAAGACAGCACTGTGAATGCACACAGAGGGCAGACAACGGAGGGGTGGGTGTGGGGGATAAAATAAATAAATCTTAAAAAAAAAAGGTTAAGAACCCCTGCTTTAGAGGAATATTTAATACATGGTAAACATTTGTGATATATTTTTAAATTAAAAGAGGCATTTATAAAATCTTTCAAATGGCAAATATTTTTAATGTATCATTATAAAAATGCATAGGAAAAAGACAAAAGATGCACAACACAATTTTGAGATTCTAAGTCAGGGTTTTTCAGCCTCACCACTACTGACTTTTGGGGCTGGAATGTCTGCTTATTGTGGGGCCTGTCCTGTGCATTGTAGGATATTTAGCAGTAGCATCTCTGACCTCTAATCATTAGGTGTCAGTATCATCCTCACTGCCAATTGTGACAACCAAAAATGTCCTCCAGACATTGCCAATGTCCCACAAAGGTTGGGGTGACAGTGGCAAAACTTCTCCCAGCAGAAAATCCCCAGCCCAAATGGAAGAATTACTGAAAATTATTCTTGTTCTTTATGTTTTTAAGAGTTTTGAATATAATTGTATAAACCAGAATAACAAAAAACACTGTTATTAAAAGTATTATCCTTCAGGGGGAGAATCTGTTGACATCTGTGAAGAAAAAGACTTCTTATGTCAAAAAATAAATGACTATGAAATAGAAATGTAATGACCTTCCTTTGATTAAACTCGAGTCATCAAGTTAAAAGTGAACCTCTGAGTCCATCACATATGAATCTGATAAAATACATATAAAAAAGTATGTGAATTGAAAATAGCAGAACTGAAGAGAGAGTAAGCCCTCTTTAGCCACCTTACAGAACTGTTAAGAGAAATATAATGCTAGCTCAGAGTGTTAGGCTTTTATTGAGAAAAAAACATATTTTTACGAAAGTTTGAATGTAAAGAAAAAGTAGTACATGCATTTTTTTTTCCCCCTCCATGAACATGTTGTTTTAGTTTCCTAAGAAACTAAAAAAACACCATGAAATGGACTGGCTTAAACAATAGGAATTAATTAGCTTACAGTATGGAAGATGAGAAATATCTAAATCAAGGCATCATCGAGGCAATGCTTTCTTTCTAAAGACCACTGCTGGCAATCCCTGGCTCCTCTGCCACATGGCAAGGCACATGGAGGCATTTGTTTTGTCTCCTTCCTTTTCTGGTTTCAGTGATTTCAGCTTCTTGTTTCCCTGGTTTTCCTGTCTTTGGAGTTATTCTGTATATAAAAGAGTCCAGTAAGAGGCTTAAGTCCTATCCTGAATGAGGTAGGTCACACCTTGCTTTAGCATGCTGGGCTGCCAAAAGCAATATATCAGAAATGGGTTGGCTTTTACATAGTGGACTCATGGCTTATAACCTCACAGTTCCGAGGCTGAGAAAAATGTCTACATCAAGGTAATATTAGGCAATGCTTTCTCCCTGAAGACTGGCTGACAGTGATCCTGGACTCCTCTGGCACATGGCAAGGCATATAGCAGTGTCTACTGGTCTCTCCCTTTTCTGGTTTTCCTTGCTTTCAGTCTCTGGCTTCCGTGGCTTTCTCTCTGCTTCTGTGGCTTTCTCATCCTCTGAATTTCCTTTTCTTATAAAGAACTCAGGAAGAGGATTAAGATCCACCCTGGGCCAGGCCTTATTGAAGTAACCTAATCAAAAGGCCCTTTAACTTAAGTAACCTAATCAAAAGTTCCTACCCACCATAGGTTTACACCCACAAGAATGGATTAGTTTTAAGAACATGATTTTATGAGGGCCATTCAGCTTCAAACCATCACACACCTTAACTGAAGTAGCCTCATCAAAAGATCCTACTTATAATGGGTTTACATTCACAGGAATGGGTTCTATTTGAGACCATGTTTTTCTGGGATTCATACAGCTTCAAACAACCACACATATGAAATGGTATCACCTACCACCTGTTATCAGAGGGGCTTTAAGCTAGCTTTCCAATAATGAGTATGGGTCTGTGTGATATCACCCCATATCTCACCAGTACTCCTTCTAGAAAATGCAAACATCTGTGAGCCCACCAGCAATCACAGTCAACTCTGTAGAGAAGAATTTAAGGCAATTACATAGAAGAGAAGTTAACAAAAAATGTTCCCCTTATTAACATGGGGCTTTGGTTAAGGCATTGAACTTTAATTAATGACTTTTAAATCTTTTATCAGTATGGACTGCCAAAGCAGATGGTCAATATTTCTTATTTCACAGATTTAAAACTCCCAAAGTTTTAAGTCTGATCAAAACTTTGGGGCTCTAGTGTTCTGGAATTCACATTTCCATTCCATTAACTTCTCTCTTCACATAATGATAAACATTTTCGGAACTCAAATTGCTATTATGGGTCCTGCCTCACTGATCTGTGTTACCTCTAATGGCTTATTGTCATAGCTCTTTCCACAGGCTTGTTCACCCAAGACAAGTAAGAATAAATGAATTTTTAAAATAATGATTTTATTTCCTTGAGAAGGGAGTATATTGTTTTCCTTTAAAAAAATAATCTTTATCCCTGACTTCAGAAATTTAAAAAATTGTTCAGTATGAAAAAATTTTTAATGAGGTCTATGTCATTTTGAGATCAATGGAAAGCATGCAAATCACAGGGAAAAATAAAATGCATCAAAATTAAGCAGTACTTTTCTACAGTTAACAAAAAATATACCACGAAAGGAAATACCATATATGTCTTAATTATTTGTAGCCTTCACAAAATGTTTTCAGCTTAACATAAAAATGTTTTATAGGACTACCATAAAACTTAAGCATCTATAAGTCACTTACTATACAAAATACTAAATTTAGAAAACAGAAGATTAAAAATCTTTTTCTTTTTAAATGCTGTCAATTATTTCACCAATTATGATGACAAACCTGTCTGCCAAATCCTAGATAAGTGGTTAGGGTTTTCCTGTATGAAAAACCAACCATTGAAACAAAGTTGTAGGATTTCTAACCAGGCACAACAGAAACATGTATGCACAAGAGAATCTGAAAACAGTTGCTAGCAGTGATGGATTTAAGTTATTAACAGATCAAAAAGAGATGGATGGTGGTTTGCTTTTCTTAATCTACATCATCATCTAGATCTATTTAAAGATACGTGATGCACTAACAAACTTGGTTAAGGTTTCGATAAAATCAGTAAAAATAATCTGCCCCTGTTACATTGAGCCTGTATCGATCAATAAAATCACTTGTACAAGGAAAGTACTGTTAAGTACTGACAATCCCAGCCATTAATATTATTTAACACCATGTTCACAATCTTTAACAAGAACAAAGAACAGTTTGTCTCATGTTATAATCAGTACCTTCATAAATACGTTCCTTCTATAGGCTTCTATAGTCATTTTGTGAAGTTCAAAGTACACATCTTATGTATCTCCCCCTAATACATAAGGACTTGTTCTTTATTTCAATTACAGTTTAAAGGAAATCCTTTATAAGAAACGAAGCTGCCATTACAAATGATTTCCTAGTCTGGGAAGTCAAGTTAAAATTCTAAAAACCTAAGCTGTAAATGTTAGGGTAGCCATAGGGCGAGCATGGCGCTTCCCTACAGCATCTAGAGTTTACTCAGCTTCACAATGCCTTTACTTGTTAGAAGTGGGTAAAAGAGAAAATTTCAATTAATCTTCAGCCAGCATTGCATGACGAGGAACAGACATGCCCGTGCCTGAATTTAGTCCACAAAAATGGAACATGGGGAAAATAAAAGGGTAAAAATATTTTACACAAGAAATTATTTACCTATGTAGATATTTATGATCATGTTAATGAAAATAATAATGAGAAAACCCATTTAATGAGAAAAATTAACCTAGAAATAATGAGAATTCTAATGTTAATGAGAAACCTAACAATGCCAGCAGTTTATGATATGAAATGGTTTGCAATTTTGCTCTGATAAGCAAGAAGGAGCCTCTTCTCTGGTAAGTGGGTGTCAAAAACACTTCAGTTTAATTTAGTCTATTGTTCTCAGCTCAAATATGCCTATCCTATGATTCTCAGGAAGTGACCTAAACAATAAACAAAAATCAAAACAAAACAAAACAAAACTTGAGGAGTTCTACATAGGAGCTGAAGAAAAGGTCCTCAAAGAGCACTTATTCCTAGTGTTATATAAAGAAGTGAAAATAAAAAAAGGAAAAAAAAAGAAAGGTAAAAATATATACCTAAAAATTGTTCTTGGCCATAAAAACAGACATTTTAGGTAATGTCAAATGTCAAAATTAGAAGTGGTTTACTCTCATGAAAAATAAATCCACAATATACTCTAATGTGGAAGTAAGAAAATGTGGCTCACAAAACTGTTTTAAGGGCATGTTCCAACAAGTACAGAAACTACTACTCAGGTAAAGGGGAAACTTCAGAAAATGACAAGGTGGCACAAAGGCACACCCTGCTTGATGCTTGTTGACCATATGACTCAGGTGGCAGATGGACCCTGTTCAAGCATTTTCATGAAACAACAGGTGATAAAGGTAGCAAAGCAGCTACTAACCCAATAATTTTCAAAGTAAAACACTGATTGCAGCAGTTTAGAGGCAGTTTTTGCTGCATAATGGAAACAAGGATCAGTTGCCACAGAATATTTTCCTTAGGATAGCAAAGAAGCTAACGGAAGAGAAAGGTAACAATCTGAAAAATGTGTCCAAAGGTAGAGGAAGGCCACCTCCATCAGAAGAAACTACCTTTGTAATTACTGAGGGTAGTTGAAATGGTTAAAGGCAGAGAGAGACTCCCATTTTGGGGGTTAAAGCCCATAACATTAAGCCTAGATAGAGGCTGTGCGATTTTTAAAAAAAGTTTAGGTTATGCTGCAATCTTTTCTTGGACACTGCATGTGTCTGAGTATAAGATTGTACTTTATATAGGTTAAGGTTCTAGTTTGGCCACAGTTGAAAATGCAGTATCTGCAGAGCTTCCATTTGTTGCCACAGGTGGATCCTGCCAGAGGTTTCCGCATAACCACCAAACTGCCTCCCGCATTACCATCTCTGAATGAACACAATTTGAAGTCTATTTCATGTGACAGCACAAATGATCTCCTGGAATTTTGATTCGGAAACAGACATTGTCGAGTAAGTCTTACAGTGATTAGCAAAATAAAACTTGCTTTTCAAACCTCTCCATGTTTGAAGAATGTATTATAGGAAAGTATGAGCAACATATGACATTGTTCAGAGAGGTCTCCTGGGTAGGTCCTGATAATATTTGGGGAACTCTGAAGAGTGATTCTGTACCTGAACACTCGGGAGGGGTCAGGCAATATTGAAAAGAAATCCTCATGAGGCTACAAATGATGGATATTTTTAAAAAATGAAAAAGAACTAGTAAGAAAGTAAAGAATCTACAGAGGCCTTAAACTGAACGTAAAAAGAAATCCTAATAAGTAAGCACCAAAATTGGCTCTGTCCTCACACATGTTGTGAACTATGCACGCCTGAGTTTTCACTTGGGGGAGGGGAGGGTGGTACTCCACAGGCATAGGCAATAAAGATAAAGCTTAAAGTAGGGTCAAGGTAGATGGGTGGAAGGGATCAAGAAGGAAATCTCCATATAAAGCTGGGAACTGAAATTGATACATCCTCAAGGGAAGGGAGAACAAGGAACAAATCTATTGTGGAGAGTGGTCAATGTGGGATGAGGGATAGAGAGATAAAATGTCCTCTGAGAACTCACAGCAAATTGGTCCCTTCACAGGTTTATGAGCTAAATTACTGCTGTGTGGTCAAAAAACAAACAAACAAACAAAGAGAAAACATGGAGCTAACCCCTCTCAATCAGAAGCAGAGTGGGTATCATTGTCCCCAAATCCTCAAGACTGAGGGATGAACAATTATAAGGGGGGAACACAACAATGGACTAAAGTAGACATTATTATTCTAGCAATGGAAGAATTTGTGCCATTGATAATAAAGGCAGTGGCCATCAAGGTTCTGAGGGGAGGGAGAGGGAAGAATAGGTATAATGTGGGACACTGGAATTGTCCTGCATGACATTGTAATGATAGATACTGGCCATTACACATTTTTTCAAAACCTATAACATTGTGAGGTGCAAAATGCAAACTATTATGTAAACTACAGACCATGGTTAGCAGCAATGCTAAAGAATGTACCACACTAAAAAGTAAAAAACAAAAATAAATACTTAAAAAATTTTAAAAACATGGAACTGAGAGTTTAAAGTCTCAGTTGATAGTGTTATCAGGTGATTGGCAAAAGCAAATAAATATCCTCTTTGTATAAATTCAATTCAAACATGGCCATAAAAGAATCTCTGGGAAGCAGTTGTGCTTCAACTGACAGAGTGTCTGCCTACCATATGGAGGGTCCAGGGTTTGATACCCAGGGCCTCCTGACCCGTGTGGTGAGCTGGTCCACGCGCAGTGCTGCCACGTGCAATGAGTGCCGTGCCATGCAGGGGTGTCCCCTGCATAGGGGTGCCCCACGTGCAAGGAGTGCACCCCAGAAGGAGAGCCACACTGCGTGAGAAAAAAACAGCCCACCCAGGAGTGGCACTGCACACATGGAGAGCTGATGCAGCAAGATGACACAACAAAAAAGGCGGCAGAGTTTCCCAGTGCTGCATGACAAAAATGCAAGCAGACACAGAAGGACACAGTGAATGGACACAGAGAGCAGACAACGGGGGGGGGGGGGGGGGGAAGGGGGGGAGGGGGTGTCGAGGAAGGGGAGAGAAATAAATAAAAAATAAATCTTAAAAAAAAAAATCCCAAAAAAATCCCAAAGATAAATGCCCAAGGGACATAATCACATAGCCAAACATACAAACAAACACCACAAGGAAATAAAGCACCTCGAGAAAGAGCCAGTAGAAACAACAGATAGCTGAATCAGACCTGTGAAGACATCAGTTATTATAATTATCAGACTCAAAATAGAAAATAGAATAGAAAATGGAGGAGAGTCAGCATTCAAATACCTGAGAATTTTCTAGAAATGTTGAAAGATACCTACTTTCAGATTCAGGTAACTCAAAAAATCCCCCAAAATATAAATAAATATAAATCTATACCTAGATACAGAATAGGAAAACTAAAAAACATGAAGTTAAAAGAAGATCCTAAAGGAATAAAAGAAAAATGAAAGATTACTTTCAAATGGCAGAAAATTAGGCATGTCTAATTGTAGGAATCCATATTTTTTGCTTTTTATTCTTTCTTTGTTGTCTTCCAGAAACAGAGAGAAAATTTCCTTTTCTTTTTAAAATAGAATAAAATGCATCTGTCTTACAATTGCCATATGAATCCATTGGAATCTTTTTAAAGACACATTATGTGTCTTGGTTATATTATTTTTCCTATGCCTTGGAACACTTTGCTATTTCATCTTCCTAAGTATTATTTCACCATTACTCACGAATTATTCCCAACTATGCTAAGACTAAAATAATAAGAAAATGAAAGAGTGATGTACTTGTCTCGAAACAATGCCGTAGAGAAATAAATCATCGTTATTCATCTTCACTCATTTTTTAAATACCAAAGCACTCACTTTCAAAACAGTATTTATACAAGTCTGTAGACACCATTTTTGAAGTTTTTCAGTTTTCATTGAACCTGGATGAAAATTCAGAAATGTTCATTTTCTGTCCAAAAAGATAGGAAGGTGTTTCAATTATTAGATGAATCAGAGATGACTGCAAAGAGAAAGCAACACTCTAGAGCACCACTATGCAATAGGAATATAATACAGGCCACATAGGTAATTTTTAATAATTTTAAATGTATATTTAAAATTAGTATTATTAAATGTATATATTAAATGCATATAATGTATGTATTAGTATTATTAAATGTATATATTAAAATTAGTATCACATAAAAAGTAAAAAGAAACAAAAATTTTAATAATATAATTTAATATATCCAAAATATTATTTTAACATGTAATCAATATAAAAATTGAGATAGTTTACATTTTTAATACTAAGTTTTTAAAATGTGTGAATTTTACATTTACACAACATCTTAATTCAGACCAGTCACATTTCAAATGCTCAATAGTCATAAGCGGCTACCATAATGTACAGCAAAACTGAATACATAATAAAATCTCAGATCATGAGGCTAAATTTTCTCAAACTCAAGGATCAATGAGGAAAAAGGAAATGTGGTATTCTCATAGCACTGGTCATGCAACAGGAAGAACTTCATCACATATTATTTTGTGCCAAGAATTTCAACCATCCCAATTTTCAGAAAGAACATGGAACAGTATTCCTTCATTTTTTATATTTATTCCCCAAAATTTATTTGAAAAATTCTAATGGCAGGTATATATACAAAGGTGACTGGAAGAAAACAATGTAAAACTGAAAGAATTCATGATTTAATAATTCTAATTGGTTTATAAATCTGAAAATGAAGGTAACCACCCACTAGTCAACAAAGCTATGACTACCAAAGTTTTCAAAAGTATTGGCCTTGACAATGCAAGTGCAAGAAAAAGAACCAGAGCAATGATAAGCTAGACCTATAAGAGATGCATTTGAAATCTGGAATCAGCACAGCATTCCATAAGCATAAGATGGATATATTCTAGATTTATGTATGATAGTGGATGAGCAGTTGACTTGTTCAAAGGATGTTGCTTATTTAAGAACTAGGAAAATATTAAGTAAAATTTTGGGTTTGCTATGTTTAAATTATATTTAAAAATTTAATGCAGTTGTTTTCACTATTTCTTTAGTCTAATTTCTGTAAATACTTCATAAAATATCCTAAATTCATAAAAATAAAAATGGTCCACTGGATTCAGATGGTAGACGTTGGTTATAATTTTCCTGAGAAACAGAGTTAATGTGTATAAAGAGATATGATAAAAACCAAGAGATTATTTAAAATAAACAAAAAAAGCCAGGCAGTTTGGGGGTGGGAAGCAAATGGTACCCCTAAAAACAAAAGCACAATATTAAAATTTTGGAGTCAAAAGTCAATGGATGAGGACAACCAGCAAGATGCAGGTGGAGTAAAGAGCTCCTAGAGTCAGCTCCTGCTACAGGGCTGTTAATAACTACCCAGAGTTATATGGAGCTAGCTGAAGCATCTGTTTGGGGGCTCTAGGAGACCAGAAGAGCATCCTGCAATATCCTTGAAGGAATGAAAGAAGGAGATGGCCCACCTGCAGAGAAGAATCATAAGTAAAGCACTCCACATCACAGAGGCCAGTGTCCATCCGCCACTGAAGGCTCCAGCTGCCTCAGGAGCTGTTCCATGGCTGGAATTGAAAGCTCCAGTTCCCAAAAATGGGGGAGGAAGAGATGGTTGGGCTCCAACTTCCGCTACTGATGAATAAATTCAGTGGGCTAAAGTACAACTCTAAGAATAGCTAAAGTTTAAGTCTGTCCAGGTCAGAAAGAGGTCAGTAGCCACCATCTTAACATTGTGCCTGGCACAAGGGGAAGCGGGGCGGACTGAAAATCACAGTGCTGGTGGGGAGTGACATCTTTCCAGCCAGATCAGACTTCAGGTCTAGCCTAGGCCCCAGTCCCACCTCCAGCAGGGAGGCAGCTGCAGGGACCTGCGCCAGCCTCTCTGGGCAATTAATGGTCAAGCCGCAGAGGATGGTAATCATTCTACTCTGGCGACATGAGTCACCCTGAGAGCTGTTCTGTGGCTGGAATTTAAAGTTCCGTTTCCCAAAAACAGGGAAGAAGACAGCTGGGCACCGATTTCGGCTACTGATTAGTAGAGTTGGCTAGGTAAGGTATAACCCTAGGAAGAGCTGGCGTGTGAGTCTGTCCACATTGGAAGAAGGCCAGTAGCCACCATTTTGACTCCACCCCCAGCCTGAGGGGAAGCCCGGCTAACTGAAAATCACAGTAATGGTAGGAACCAGTTTCTTTCATCCAGATCAGCCTGCAGCCCTAGGCTAGGCTTCAGCTCCTCTCTGGCAGGGAAGATGTTGGCAGGCCCTGCACCAGCCTATCCCGGTAACTGCAGGTACCTTTAGCTGTCATAGACTGAATAACTGGGAGTCTACCAGGGCAACTACAGTCATCTTGGACCTGCATTGAATAGATTGCTACCCACACCTGCAGCCCCACCCTAGCCCAAGGCAGGGGAGAAAGGAGCGTGAAGCTTCATCAGTCTCTCTGGGCAACTACAGTGTAGGCCTGCACGACTTGGATTATTCCACACAGGTGTGACTCTGTCCCTACCTCTGGCAAAGGAAAAACTTGGGAGAAGCTTTATTGGTCCCTGGGAAAATGAGGGCAGTTTGAGCCTCCACAGCTTATAGCACCCATTACATCCTTGTCTCCAACTGCACAAATAGCAAGGGAGACAGGGCAGGAAGCCCTAAACTAAAGTGAAAAACTGCACCCAGAATAAATACTCTAGTAATCCAGATGCCAAGACACCAACAAAAAATTACAATCCAGGAAGTGGATTTGGCCCAACAATTAGGGATCTGCCTACCACATGGGAAGTCCAAGGTTTAAACCCAGGGCCTCCTGACTCATGTATGAGCTGGCCCACGTGCAGTGCTGATACGTGCAAGGAGTATCGTTCCACGCAGGGGTGTCCTCCGCGTAGGGGAGCCCCACACGCAAGTAGTGCACCCCATAAGGAGAGCCACCCAGTGTGAAAAAAGCGCAGCCTGCCCAGGAATGACACTGCATACAGGGAGAGCTGACGCAGCCAGATGATGCAACAAAATGAGACACAGATTCCCGGTGCCGCTGACAAGAATATAAATGGACACAGAAGAACACACAGTGAATGGACACAGAGAGCAGACAACTGGGGGGGGGGGGGTCGAGGAAGGGGAGAGAAATAAATAAAAAATAAATCTTAAAAAAAAACTACAATCTACATCAAGAAACAGGAAGCTATGGCCCAGTTAAAGGAACACGATAAGCTTCTAGATGACATAAAGGAGTTGAGACAACTAATCATAGATGTTCAAACAAATCTCCTTAATAAATTCAATGAGGTGGCTAAAGAGATTAAGGATATTAAGTAGATACTGGATGAGCACAAAGAAGAATTTGAAAGTATACATAGAAAAATAGCAGATCTTATGGCAATGAAAGGTGCACTAAAAGAAATTTTAAAACACTTTGGAATCATATAATAGTTTGAGGAGGCAGAAGAAAGGATTAGTGAGCTTGAATAAATGGCCTCTGAAAGTGAACATATAAAAGAACAGATGAAGAAAAGAATGGAAAAAATTGAAGAAGGTCTCAGGAAACTAAATGACAGCAAAAGGTGTGCAAACATACATGTCATGGGTGTCCCAAAAGGAGAAGAGAAGGGAAAAAGGGCAGAAGGAATATGTGAACAAATAATGGTAGAAAATTTCCCAACTCTTTTGAAGGACATATATATCCATGTCCAAGAAGCACAATGTACTCTCATCCAAAAAAATCTCAATAGACAAACTCAAGAGACATCTATTCATCAGAATGTCAAATGCCAAAGACAAGGAGAGAATTCTGAGAGCAACAAGAGAAAAGCAATGCATAATATATAAGGGATACCCAATAGGATTAAGTGCTGATTTCTCACCAGAAACTAGGGAGGCAAGAAGACTGTGGTCTGATATATTTAAGATACTACAAGAGAAAGACTTCCAGCCAAGAATCTTATATCCAGCAAGACTGTCTTTCAAAAATGAGGGTGAGATGAGAATATTCACAGATAAACAGAAACTGAGAGAATTTCTAAGTAAGAGACCAGATTTTCAGGAAAATCTAAAGGGTGTGCTAGAGCCTGGAAAGAAAAGTCAGGAGAGAGAGCCCTGGAAGAGAGTCTAGAAATGAAGATTATATCAACAAAAGTAACTAAAAGTGTCAAAAGAGTGGCGCAAATAAAATACGACAGATAAAACTCAAAGAGTCAGGAATAAACTTTACCAACAATGTAAAGCACTTGTATTCAGAAAACTGCAACTCAATGTTAAAAGTAATAAAAAATCCTAAATAACTGGAAGAACATTCCATGCCCATGGATTAGAAGACTAAATATCATTAAGATATCAATTCTGCTCAAATTGATAAACAGATTCAATGCAACCCTGATAAAAATTCCACCAGCATTAAAAAAAAAAGAAAACATGATTATCAAATTTATTTGGAAGGGTAAGGGGTCCTGGATCACCAGAAACATCATAGAAGGTAAATTCAAACTCTCATCTCCAGATTTCAAATCATATTACCTAGCTACGGTGGTAAAAAACAGCATAGTATACAGGCATACAGACAGATACATAGACCAATGGAACCAAATTGATAGTTCAGAAACAGACCCTCACATGTATGGGCAAGTGATTTTTGACTAGCCTGTCAAACTCATACAGGTGGCGCAGAACAGTCCATTCAGCAAAATGGTGCTGACAGAACTGGATATCCATAGCCAAAAGAAGAAAAGAGGACCTCTATCTCACACCTTATCCAAAACTTAACTCAAAATGAATAAAAAACCTAAAAATAAAAGCAAGAACCATAAAATTCCTAGAAGAAATTGTAGGAAAATATCTTCAAGACCTGGAGGTAGGTGGTGGATTCTTAAAGGAGAAAAGAGAAGGACTGAGATGGACTACTGATGTTTAATGTATATAGAAGTTTTAATTAGCTTTATTGTACAAATGTGGAAATATATAGTGTGGATGGTAACAAATAGTGAGTAACAGCTAGTTTATAAATGGGGATGTGGCTGAAAATGGTAGTCTAAATATGTAAACGCCAATTGACAGAATGCTAGAGAATAATCTAGGAAGTGAATAGCACAGTAAACTGAGAGGTGGATGAGAATTGTGGTTGATGGTACAGATGCAAGAGTGCCCCTTGTGAGCTAGAGCAAATGTACATCACTGCTGCAGGGTGTTGGGAATGCATGGGAAAAATACAACTGGAGTGACCTAAGGACTGTGGTTAGCAGTAATAATATAATATTCTTGCATCTATGCCAAAGATGTACTGTGCTGATCATCTATGCCAAAGATGTGCTATGTTGATAATGAGGCAGTATGGAAAATGTGAGCCAAATGTACACTATGGACATGGTGACAATCAGATGATATTATCTTATCTTATCACAGTGTGGTGTGTTGATGACGGGGTGTTGTTTGGGAATTCTGCACATGTGCATGATTGCTTTATAAGTTTACAACTTCTGTCATAAAAAATATATTTAAAAAATAATAATATGGTGGGCTGGAGGAAAAACACACCAAATGTAAGATAAGGACTATAATCAGTAGTAAGATTTTGACAAAATCCTTACATAATTTGTAACAAATGTCTCACAACAATGCAAGGTGTTAGTGGAGGGTTGATGTATGGGACCCCTGTATGATGTTATGCATGTTTGCTTTGTAAGTTCACAACTTTTACTATACACTTAATTGTTTATGTATGTTCACATATAAATGATATAAAGATGATCATAGGGAGGGTTAGGGGAAAATTACTTTTGTTAGTAGTAATGTTTTTTTAAACTTCTCTCCCCTTCCCGCCCCCCCAGTTGTCTGCTCTCTGTGTCCATTCACTGTGTGTTCTTCTGTGACCACTTCTATCCTTATCAGCAGCACCAGGAATCTGTGTTTCTTTTTGTTGCGTCTTCTAGCTATGTCAGCTCTCCGTGTATGCGGCGCCTTTCCTGGGTAGGCTGCACTTTGTTTTGCGCTGGGCAGCTCCCCTTAAAGGTCACACTCCTTGTGCGTGGGGATCCCCTATGTAGGGGACACCCCTGCGTGGCACTGGCATTCCTTGCGCGCATCAGCACTGCAAATAGGCCAGCTCCACACGTGTCAAGGAGGCCCAGGGTTTGAACCGCGGACCTCCCATGTGGTAGGCGGAAGCCCTATCCATTGGGCCAAGTCCTCTTTCTGAGTACTAATATTTTGACAATGCTCTTTAATCATTAGTTTAAAAGGTTTAACAACAATGTAAGATGTTGGTGGTGAGGTGAGTTATGAGAGTCTGTATGATGTTATATATGTTTGTTTTGTAAGTTTACAACTCTTACTATACACTTACTGTTTATGTATGTTTGTGTGTGGGTGATATACTTCAATAATTGAATTTGTTAAAAAAGTCAATGGATGGTATGGCAGGGAAACAGAGAGACTGAGAGGTGTAGAATTTTCTTGCTTCTTTGTCTGTATTTTGTTTATTTTTATTATTACTGAAGTAGTGAAAATGCTCCAATAATGACTGGCTTGCTGAAAGCACAATTATGTGATTATAACAAATACCACTGATTACACACTTTGGATGAATTGTATGCTTTATTAATATGTATCAATAAAATTGATTTTAGAAAAAATTAGTCAATGAATGGACTTTTCCTTCCAATAAGATGAAGTTGATGTATTTTTCCCTTTTCTTCCTGCTAAGTACAATTAAAACGCTGGAAGTTATATATAAAACAAACACACAAATATTCTGAAAGGTGAAGAGACAGAGACAGGTAATATCAGTACCTGAATAACAACTCAGCAGCGAGTTCTTCAGGTTTTTCTTTTTGCCTCATATGTCTCAGATTTGTAGCTGAAAAAGCTAGCAACCAGGAAATGCCACAAAATGCAAACACATAATCTGCAACAAAAATCTGTTTCTCTAGCCAAAAAAACAGGAAAGGGGCAACCTACAAGACAATAACTTACACATTAACCCCTCTACCCAGCCAAACACCACAGAAAAGATTTGGGGCCCCAATTCTACTCAGACCAGCAAAGTTTAAGTGGGGAGCCTCAATTTCCACCCTCATGAGGCTATATTGAGTCATCCAATGCCAGAATGGTATCAGAGGCAGCCAAGTAAGGAGTCAACACTTTCATTCCCACCAGCTGGTAATACGCTTCCTTCCATATTGTTAGTGGAGACCCTGCACTTCCACCCACAGCTGGAAGTAAAGAGGCTCTTCTCTCCCTCTCTGGTAGGGGGGTATCAGGCAAAGCCTAGTAAATAGTAAGGACTTTCATCATAGCCCAGCAGTAATGAGGCTGCCTCCACCAAGAACATGTGGTAACCCAGAATTACCACGTCCTCCCAGTAGTAACAAGGAGCAGCCCCACCTGGTGTCAATAAAGATCAAGTGGGGAAGTTATCCTTCTACTTTCACCAGAAGTGATGTGGTGGTACCTCTCTCCTGCTTTACCCTGCTGGAGCAGTGTCAGAGAAAGCCAGCTATATCATAAGGCCTAAATAAGTTCTAGAAGATCATAACATAATTTAAAAAGCATCCAGGATTCAATCAAAATCACTCATCATATCAAGAAGAAGGAAGATCTCAAACTGAATGAAAAAAGACAATCAATAGATGTCAACAACACCAAGATGACACAGAAATTATTCTGACAAATATTAAAACAGCCATGATAAAAATGTTTCTATAAATAATTATGCACATGCTAGAAAGAAATGAAAAAACTGAAAGCTTCAGCATAAAATATAAACTCTTAGGATAGAAAAAAGGAGATAGAAAGAAGAATCAAATAGAAAATTTTAAACTGAAATATACAACAACCAAAATAAAGAGTTTAGTGGATGGGCTCAAAAGCACAGAGAAAGAGGAAAGAATCAATCAGTGAACTGGTGAACAGGTGAACAGAACAAGAGAAATTACCCAGTCTTACTATAACAGAGAAAACAGGTTTAAAAAAAAAAAAATGAACAGAACCTCAGAGATCTGTGGGTTTATACCCAAGTTTCTAACATTTATGCTACCAGAGTGCCTGAAGGAGAGGAGAATGAAGGAAGGGCTTAACAAGTACTCAAAGAAACAATGGCTGAAAACTTCTGAATCTGGCAAAAGACAAAACCTATAGACTCATAGAGTGGAGGGAACATCAAACAGAAAAATCCAAAGAAATATACACCAGGATACAAAGTAATTCAGGTTTTGAAAACTAATGCAAAGATGATATCTTGAAAGCAGGCTTTTAAAGGACAACATCATACCTATAGGATAAAAACAACTCAATTGATGGTGGATTTCTCATCAAAACCCATGAAGGGCAGGAGATAGTGTCACAATTTTTTCCAAGTGCTGAAGGAAAAGAACTGTCAATTCAGAATCCTATATACAGTGGAAATATACTTCAGGCATGAAGAGGAAATCAAGGCATTCTCAAATGAAGGCCAACCAAGAGTATTTGTTGCCATTAGATCTACCTGGAAAGAATGACTAAAGGTAGTTCTCTAAACAAAAAGGAAATGATAAAAGAAGAAACTTTAAAACATTAAGAAGGAAGAAAGACATGGTAAGCAAAAATATGGGTAAATACAAGAAATAGGCTTTCCTTTTCCTCTTGAGTTTTCTAAGTTAGACTTGATGGTTGAAGCAAAAATTTAATGCTGATGTTTTTCTTAATATATGTAGAAAAAATATTTAAGACAATTAGAATAGGAGAGGGTAAAGGAAGGTATGCCTTCTGTACTTCACTCAAAGTGATAAAATGATGACATAAGTTGACTGTGATATATAATTACATATGAAATGTAGTACCAAGATTAACCACTTGAAAAGCTAAACAAAGAGATGCAAGCAAGAATACTATAGCTATATCAAAATGGAATTCTAAAAAATGTTCAAGGAACTCACAGGAAGACAGGGAAACAACAGAAAAATGAAAAAAATAAAGAGAACAAAGAGAAAATTAAAAATAGATATTAGACTTAAGCCCCAGCACAGAAATACTTATATTAAATTTAAATGGTCTAAATACAGCAATTAGAAGACAGAGATTGGCAGAGTGAATTAAAAATCCTAACAACCACCACACCAGGGAGCCAATAGTGCTTACAACTGCAAGCAGAAGAATTGCATCCATCATCCATGTGGAATCTAAACCCCTTCTTGATATAGAGGGGGAGTGGACATAACCACGCCAGGGTCGACAGGATGGAGGAATAGAGTATGGATTAGAGTGGACTTACTGATATTCTACCATGGAACTATTGTGATTAGTAATGGAAGCAGTTGTAGCACTGATGTGGAGAAAGTGGCCACAGTAGCTGCTGAGGAAAGGGAGAGGGAAGAAGAGATATGATGTGGGGGCATTTTTAGGATTTGGAGTTGTCCTGGGTGGTACTGCAGGGACAGATGCTGGACATTGTATGTCCTGCCATGGCCCACTGGGTGGACTGGGGGAGAGTGTAAACTACAATGTAAACGACTATTCATGTGGTGCAGCAGTGCTCTAAAATGTATTCACCAAATGCAATGAATGTACCACGATGATGAAAGAGGTTGTTGATGAGGGAGGAGTAGGTTGAGGGGGGTGAGGGGTATATGGGGACCTCATATTTTTTTAATGTAACATTTAAAAAAAAAATAAAGAAGAAAAAAAATCTAAAAAAAATCATAATAGGATTATGTTTTATGCAAGAAATTCACTTCAAATATAACAGTATAGGCAGGTTGAAAGTAAAAGAATGGAAAGGATATATCATATAAATAGTAATTCAAGGGAAACAGGATTTGCTATATTAATATCAGATAAAGTCAACTTCAACACAAAGAAAATTCTGGGGTAGGGGACATTATATAATAACAAAAGGGTCAATCAAACAAGAGGACAGCATTCCTAACTGTGCATGGATCAAACAACAGAGATGCAAGATATCTGATGCAAAAACTGATTTAAAAAAAAAAAAGGAGAAACAGAGAAATCCATCAACATAGTTGGAGACTTCAACATAGCTTCAGAGGTTTCACTTTTACTTCATATAGTTAGAGGAACAAACTTGTTTACAAACACAATCTAGTATCTATTTTGGGAATTAATAAATGTTATCAAACTGCTATACCACCCTTTTACTGGAGTCTTATAAAAACAGAGAAACAAAGAGGAAAAGGGAGACACAGAAAAGGAGCTCTGCATCTTGACCCAGCCATGTGAGAGAGAGAACTCCAGGTTTGCCTACAGCTGCAGAAGATGAAGAAGCCCTGAAAGCTCAAGGAGAGGAGCCCCAGGGAGTGATGGCTGGTTGCCCACAGCTGAGCTCCAGGAGAAAGTAAAGAGAGACTGGAACACCTGCCATCTTGCTTCATCATGCGGCAGGACTCAAGGATCTGCTAGCAGCTCACCTTTGATGAGAAAGCATCTCTAATGCCTTGATTCAGACATTTTCGTAGCCTTGGAACTATAAGCTTTTACCCCTAATAAATTTCTGCTTAATAAAAGCCAACCAATTTCTGGTATTTTGATCGGCAGCCTTTGGCAAACTAAGAACCTCTTTCTCAATAATTGATAGGATGAGTAGACTGAAAATCAGCAAGGACACAGAAAACAGCACCATCAATCAATCAATGGAACAAAAAATACATTCAACTGAATGAAAAGAAAAAACTATATATCAAAATTTGGGGACTCTACACAAGGCTCTTCAGTCCCTTCTATTGGAATCTATAGTCGGTGCTGGAGTTAGTAGTTATATATTCAAGACACTTGAATCTTTTGATTGTCCATGTCCATCTGGGCCCTGAATCTCAATGGAGTTGCAATGCCTACCTTCCAGTTCATTGGACTCACTCAGGACAACTAACAAGGAGATTATGGTGGACAATGACCACCCCAAGGAACCAGGAGAGTCTACAACTGCAAGCAAGAGAGTCCCATCCATTTGCTCCATGGGATCAAAGCCCCGTCTCAATTAGAGGTGGATTGGGCATCACCATCCCAGACGAAAGTAGCCTTACTGGTATTCTACTATAGACTTATTGGGATTCTAGCAATGGAAGAACTTCTATCATTGATGTGGAGACGGTGGCCACTAGAGGTTCTGAGGTCAGAGAGAGGGAAAACAGGTGTAATACGGGGCATTTTTGGGAATTGTCCTGAATGACACTGTAACAACAGATACAGGCCGTTATATATCTTGCTATAACCTACAGAATTGTGTGGGAGAGTGTAAACTACAATGTAAACTATAATCCATGCTTAGGGACAATGCTCCAAAATGTGTTTATCAATTGCAACGAATGTACCACACTAAAGAAGGATGTTGTTAATGTGGATAAATGTGGGTGGTGTGGGGAGCACGGTATATGGGAATCCACTATATATTTTATGTAACATTTATGTAACCTAAATACCTTTAAAAAATAAAAATTTAAAAAAAAATTGGGGACATAGTTTAAGTGGTACTGAGAGGAAAATTTATAGTATATGAATACACTAAAAAAGAGAAAAAATTTCAATCAATAATCTAAGCTCCCACCTCAGTAAACTAGAAAAAAAAAAACTAGCCCAAAGCAAGAAGAAGGAAATAACAAAGATAATATCAGAAATCTGTGAACTTGAAAACAGAAAAACAATAGAGAAAATTAATGAAACAAAGAACTGGTTCTTTGAAAAGACCAAAAAAATGGCAAACCTCTAGCAAGAATCACAAAGAAAAAAAGAGAAGATACAAATTACCAAGATCTGGAATGAAACAGGGGATATCACTACAGATCCATCAGACATCAAAGAGCTAATAAGAGAATACTATGAACAACCCAATACACAAAAATTTGATAACTTAGATGAAAGAGACCAATCCCTTGAAAAAAACAGAAACTTCCATGACTCACTGAATATATGGTGCATAGATATGGACTACTGCTTAGCAATAAAAAGGAAAAAAAAAATTCTGATACATGAAAAACCTGGTTAAATCTACAGAGAATGATGCTGAGTGGAGAAAGAGAATAGCAAAGACTCTAACTGTATGACTCCATTTATATAAAATTCATGAAATGACAAAATTACAGAAATGGAGAACAGATCAGTAGTTACCAGGTACTGAGGAGGTGGAAGTGGGTGCATCTATAAAAGGGCAACATGAAGGATCTTTGTGGTGATGGCAAAGTTCTGTATCTTGACTACATCAATGTAAAGATTTGGGTATAATATTGTACTATGGTTCTACAAGATATTTACATTTGGGGAAACTGGATAAAGGGTACACAGATCTCTCTGTATTATTTCTTACAACTGTATGTGAATCTACAATGATTTCAAAATAAAAAAGTTCAGGTAGAAAAAGTCAGGATAGATTAAGAGTGCTTTAGACTTAAATGAAGGGAGAATAAATGAACTGGAAGACAGATCTGGAGCAAGTATCCAGAATGAAGCAAAGTAGATAGAGATGAGAAAAAAAATGTGAAAGAAAGGTTCAGAGGGAAGCGGACTTGGCCCAATGGATGGGGCATCTGCCTACATGGGAGGTCCGTGATTCAAACTCCGGGCCTCCTTGACCCATGTGGAGCTGGCCCATGCGCAGTGCTGATGCGCGCAAGGAGTGCCCTGCCACGCAGGGGTGTCCCCTGCGTAGGGGAGCCCCACGCGTAAGGAGTGTGCCCTGTAAGGAGAGCCGCCCAGCGGGAGAGAAAGTGCAGCCCGCCCAAGAATGGTGCTGTACACACGGAGAAATGACATAACCAGATGACACAACAAAAAAAGAAATACAGATTCCCGGTGCCGCTGATAAGGATAGAAGCGGTCACGGAAGAATATACAGCGAATGGTAGCAGAGAGCAGACAACTGGGGGAGGGGAGGGAGAGAACTAAACAAAAAATAAATCTTTAAAAAAAAAGAAAGGTTCAAAGTTATGGAGAACAATTAAGAAGATCTAACTTATTCCTAATTGAAGTTCTAGAAAGAAATACTAGATAGAATGGAGAAGAGGCATTTAAAGGAATAGTACCTGAGAATTTTCCAGAAATGCTGAAGAATGCAGATTCATATTTAGGGAGCCCAAACAAATCCCCCCAAAAATATAAAAGAAGAAATCTACACCTAGCTGCAGAATCATAAAACTAAAGACCACCAAAGATCAAAAGAAGATCCTGAAAGGAAAAGAAAAATGACAGATTACTTTCAAAGGAAGAATTAAACTGACACCAACAAGGCAGGCTAGAATATTGTAGAATAATAATGGCAATGTGCTGAGATGAAGAGCAAAATTATCTTTTAAAACAAGGGGAAATGAAGCTGAGAGAGTTTATTATCAACAGATCCTTAAAAAAAGAAATTATAAAGGCTATAAGTCAAGCAGGAATCAAGCACAAGAAAGGCTGGAAGGTTAGAGATGCAAGAAGGAATTTTTAACACAATTATTAACAAATATGTGGCCAAAGTTAAATAATATTAACTGTATAGAACAATAATAATACCCAATCTGTGAGATTAAGAAAAATAAGATACAAGTCAAATACAGGACATAAATGGCATGCATTTTGGGAGTAGGGTGATTGGAGTTAAAAAATTCTAAGGTCTTTATAGTGTTTAGGAGGAAAGTTACCTGTAAAAGAAGAGATACAAATAGGGGAAGAAGAGAGAAAAGGAAATAAAGAAAAAAATCTTTCAGGATTCCAAAAGCAGGGAAGAAAAAAATGCAGAAAAAAGAGGAACTAATAGAAAGCATAGATGACTGAAATAAATACAGTTATATTAGTAATTATTTTAGTGCAAATAGACTGAATTTAAAATTCTTAAAATTAAATTCAAAGCAATAACTGTCAGACTGGGTTAAAAGTAGTCCAACTATATAACTGTCTACAAGAGACATATCTAAAACAAAGGATATTCAAAAATTGGTAAGTAAAAAGTGAGAAAAAGTTATTATCAGGCAAACATGAAGGTAAAAAACAGTGTAGCTATAGCAATTTCAGAAGAAAGCAGTTTACTACATAATGATAAAAATTTTCAAGTTACTAGCAAGATTTTTAAAAATTCTAAACTTGAATAACATTTTTCAAAATAGTTCCAGGAACAATGGGCAAAGCAACAAGGTATAACTGACAAATCCACTATCCTTAGTAGGAAATTTTAACACACCTTTCTTCTTATAGATCCACCAGATCTATTAAGAAATTAAGAAATAGGAGACTTGACTAGCATACTTAATAAGCTTGATCTGATTATATATAGCTCAACACAGTCAAGAACAGGAGAACAGAGAACATTTTCAAGGTCAACTGTAGAAAACACTTCATGTAGTACTTAGAAAAATTGAAAACAAACATACTCTGACCCAGCAATTCCAGACTTGCAGGTGTATACTAGATTTCCACAAAAACTATAAACAACTAAAATATTTGTTAATAGATAAACAGATTGATAAACTGTGGACTATTCACACATAAAAACATTATTCTGTGTTACATAATGTAAAGAATTAATGAGGGGCAGACTCCTCAGGTAACAGGGTCTTCTGAAAACCGTATCCAGTATCTACTGTATAACAAACCAAAACAACTCAGCAGTGGAAACATTTTCTTGAAATAAACTATTTTTTAAAGGTTTCATATTAGCTTTGAATATCCTTAGTTCTGATTTCTAGGAAGCACTCTGTTTAGCTTAAGAGTCTTGTTAGAGATAAGAGAATGCTATGGAACAGGTATTTGGAGATCAATTGCTTGAGAAAATGTACCACTCATTCATATACAAATATTCCCAATTTTGAGGGGAAAAAACCTCTAAAAGAAACTAGACATTTTGTAAAGTACTGATTTTTTACTTGTTTGCTTTCAGTGATGAGGAATAGCTGCTTACTTGGAATAAAATGATAAAACTTCCCAAAGATTAATCCTTTATTACAAATAAAATGATGTAGACTCCATTAGATGGCCTTGTCTCCAATGGGAAATGTTCACAGCTTTATCAGAAGCCAGCCATTTTTAAGAACTGTTATAAATATTGAAACACACAACACGTTTCCTTTGTTACTTTTTCATCAGTGCACTGAAATTTTCTGTTAAAAAATGTATCTGTTTTCATTTAAATGTTGCTCTATAGCTAGAGTTCAGAAATTTAGGAAAAGCTAAAGTCTGTTTTTATGTTAAGGAATTCTAGGGAATTAAAAAGAATTCTATTACTTCACAAAGAATGAATTGTTGCTTATTTATACCAGAAATGGTGAAACAGGTATTTTTCAAACTATCATAAAGCTAGACCTGTAGGAAGACTTTCTTTAATTGAGTCAGAAAGAAACAAAAAACGATTAAGAGGGAGACCCTTGGCTCATTTCCCCTTCCTGGTCCTAAAGCTCCTGACACTCACCATACATTTCATAATTGTCCATACTTTATGAAAAAGATGAAAATATAAACAAGAACTATTATTCTCAAGTAAATCACATAAGATGCATAAGCTCTTTCTCAGAAAGATAAATTTCTCCTAATTGCAATGAACAGAACATGTATGAAAATATCCTCAAGATACCTTTGTCCAAAAATTATGCCAGTTTGGAATTTAATGTTACTCCTGAAGAATACAGAAGGACCTGCTCATTAAGCCAGCCTCAATGAAGAAATGAAGCCAAGACGGAATCTTAACCTTGTCCACCATTTGTTTTCTCCTTCTGTTAGATTACAGTTCTTCTCATTATCTTTGGTATATTGGTATTTCACCAGGTGTGTCTAGGCTCTGTCCTAAGAGCAACCTTTCTATCTGCTTGAGAAAATTTTCAACTATTTTTCTTTTGGTTGTTCCCTTCCCTATATTTTAATTTCCTATCTTCCTTCTATGATTTCAGAAAGAAGGACACGAGACCTGGACTTGCCCTCTATGTATTTGGTCTTTTCTTTGATAGTTTTTGCATCTGTACTTTATGAAACAATTTCCCAACTAGAAAGAGCATTTATGGAACATTTTCAATTGCATAATAACACATTAAATTCTAAGATCTCTATGTGCTCTCAGATTGCTCCTTTTCTATAGCATCCTATTGTCATCTTTTGGATATAAAATCTTTGTGAAACTCTCTGAATTTATAAAATCAAATCTTAAGACCTATTTTGCACCTTCAACTTTTTGCTTCCTGAAGAGTCAGGATTTCTGTTCATCTTGGTCTTTTTTGTTCATGCTGCTTGTTTTCTTCAAATGACAGGCAATCCTTTGTGCCTGGACTACACTGAACAAATGAATGTCGGGAGGAGCGGTTGCCACAGGCCTCTCCCTGAGTGGACAGCGGGGGTGCTGCACACCTCCTGGGAGGCATTTCTTTGAGGTATATGGGTGGGGAGGGGTTGCCCAGCTGGGGTCCTAATATCCACATTAGAAGGCTTAGTGCCCTCCAACCATTCTGTTGAATTGTGGTGGTGGTTGTATTGTTTCGTTTTTAGGAAAAAAAGTCTTTTTAAAAAGTTGCCTGGTGGTATACAGAACAAGGGCCAGGGTGCTTGATCCATGCACATACCCTAAATGGATCCCCTTGTTTTCCGCCCCACTGCGTGCCTGGCCCTCTACCTGACCTGCCGACTTGGAGTCGAGAAGCTCTCCATCACTGCTTGGGGCAGGCTCTCCTGGCTCAGTCTGGGCTGCAGTTTCTCACTCTTGGTGGCATCTACTCACACACTCCTAGCACATTCCATCTTCCAGAATGTTGTTAGAAAGTCTATTCCCTTAATTATCCCCTCTTCCCCCTGCTCATCTACTGTTTTACTGTGATGGATTCATTCCTTCTTGAGTTTATACACTTTTATTTCAGTGGGGTCTCAGGAGGAACAGGAAGTCATCTCAAACCAGGAGATGAAACTATTATATAAACAGTATTTCATGTTTAAATCAGTTTGGGAAACCCAAAATAATTAAATTCTTAAGATTTTTGCTTCTTCTCAGAAACTGGTAAACACAATGAGATGTTAAAGTCATTAGTTTATTCATTAATTCCTTAATGTTATAGCTTATAATTCATTGATAATAAAAATTAAAACATAGAAAATCAAACAATTATTTAATGGTTAATTTTTTTTAATATATTTAAAATAGAAGGGAAGGGAAGGGAAGGGAAGGGAAGGACCGTTTCATGCCTTAAATCCAAAGTCAAGAATACCCTTGACTTTAAATTTTCTAGGAACTTTGTCCAGGAAAGAGCCTTGAATTCTAGTCTCAGGAATGGCACTACTTTTTTATGGCGCCTCGGGTAATTCATTCAGATTCTCTGAGCGTCATCATTTCCTGGTAGTCCTCCCTAGGACCTTTGTCTCCCTCTTCTTTTACCAACAGTACGCTGCTTCTGCTTTAGGAAAGTCACTCCTTCCTCACCTCTAGCTCCAGGTGTGGCCCTTGATTGGTGTAAGCCCGTTTGGTATCCCAGGCCACAGTGAATGGTTCAGAGGTGGGCCTGTGAGCAAACAGGAGCCAATGAATCAGGGAAGACATCTGCTGGGTCTTCTGGGGAAGAAATCTCCTATTCCTTCTGTAATAGCTACTGGAAGCTAGTGCATGTGGTATGAGGAGATGAGGGCTGGAAGTGCTGTAGCTCTTTTCCTACCATGGGAGTTGGGGATAGATGGGGTACAGACGCAGCTCATGCCATGGAAGATAGAGATGATGGATAAAACAGCAAGGTCACTTAATTTGGACCATAGTTCAAGGCTTATCTGAAGCCAAATCTGCCCCTCTGTCTCAAATACCACAGGCGCTGGTTGAATGCTACCACTAAACGAAACAATACTCATACACACATATATATATTACATATATATACATATCTATAAATATATATGTGTGTGTATAACATTTACTGGTAAGTTAATATCAAATATTAACTTTTTTTCAAGTTAAAAACACTCCCAAAAGTAGAAAAAATTCTAATATATATAATTTAGAAAATAAAAAGTTTACTAGAAAAATCTTTATTTGGTACAGATTCTTTTACTATGAAGAAAACAAATAAATTTTCTTCCTTTCATGTAGAAAGACCTTGCTTCACCTAATTCTACTTTAAAGGGATCAGTGGCTTCATTCATTAAACCTCAGAAATTTTCCTGGAGTACATTATTGAAGGAAGAAGAGTTAGGAAGACATGAAAAGTAACAGCTACTTGATTTCCTATTCAACAAACAGAAGATTATTCTAGAAATAAAATTAAAGTTTACTGTTCACCAGGTAGACTACCATGCTTCAAATTATTCAAATGTCCAATACAAGTTTTAACTTCTCCCTGATTAATTTTAGACTTTGATCCTACAACACTGTACTCTCTTAGACTTTTAACTAGTGTTTCTCTTAGAATTTGCTTCTAATCAAATTATTTGGAAACTTAAAAGAGTGATAACAGTTCAGAAATATATTTTAAAAATTAAAACACACAGTTCTCTCATATAACCTTTTTTATCTTCACATCTGTAATGCTGAATAACACTAGTTGTAATTGCTATATTACCAGAATATGTGAACATGAACCTTTGAAAATTTCTAAGTTGGCAGAAGTTTTCAAAGATAAATTCACTGATTAAAATCTACCTACAATGCTGCAAGACTATTATTTTGTACTGTGGCAATGCCAAACTACTTTTATTTGATATGCTTACTTTACCTTAATATTTAAAATTTCTGTTAAAAATAAAGAGATTTTTGGAAATAAAACGTAAAAGATTTTTAAGAACCCTACACTTGAAAATATGTACAATGAAAAGCTCCCAGTTTCCACTTCTCTGCTCCCCCAAATCATTTAAATTGGATAAAGTTGCTAAAACATAAAAGCAAGAAAAAATATTTATAAACAGCATCTTGAAGATTAATATGAACATGTTTATTGTCAAATTGAAGAAAAAAGCTAAATAAAAGATAAGGATGGGACTTTTCACCTCTCATTTTCAAATAACTGGTGACCCAGGAAAACAAATGAAAAAGAATTTTTGAAGTACAGATGTCAAGATAGGTTGTACTTCTTTATTTTAAAATCTTAGAAAAGATAAAATTAATTTGGGGAACAAATAAGATTTTTCTTATTTTTAAGTTAGTCTCTTCCTTTACCATGCCCTCAATTTGGGTGTCACTGCAACCTCTTCTCCATGCCAGATGATTTAAACACAAAAGACAAGCAAACTCATAGTTTTTCATAGGATTTTAAATATTTAAGTTATATATTTAAAAATCATCTATCTATATACCAATCCATCTATCCATCCATCCATTGAGGGAATTGAGGGTAAGAGTATGTTATTGGAAGGTTTTTTCTTTTACCTATTATATACTCTTACGTCAGGGCTAAAATATTTCTTCAATTTAGAAAATCCACAATGTATAATGAAAAGAGCCCATGCTGGGAATTACAAAACTAGAGTTTCAGTCCCAGCTCTCTACACTCTGGGAAGTGAGGCAAGTTTCTTAACCCCCCTGAAGAACCTCAGTTTCTCTATCTGTAAAATAAAGGAACAGTATGAACCAATTTAAGAAATTTGTGGGTTGCACATATGCACATTTCAAAATGTACTAGTTGCCTCTTGGGACAAGAGGAACAGTTGTTTTCTCTGCTGTCTCAAGAGGCAACCTGCTTGGTTTATGGGTGGGAAATTCAGGCCAGAGAGAGAGTCATGAGCATAACTGAATAGAATGAGGCAAGGTGGACAAAATAACTTTAAATTTCTGTGAGTTTAAGATTATGGCTTTAGGGTATTAATAATTTCTTAGGTTCATGTGCAGACAAAGGCTAGCTGGCTAATGACAAGATGGGTCAGTGGCAGAATGTTGTTCTCTGAGAAGTGGTAATGGCACTGCCTGGGTTTAGACTAGTCCTGAGAGTGAGTGGGATGCTAACGGGAGGTAGGAAGGCAAGCAGAAGGAACAATAATATTGTGTTACTTCTAAACAGAATGAAATACCAAAGTGATCAAGAAATGGCACCTTGACCAGCATTTTCGTTTCAGTTATGACTGACAGTTCACACACTTTTTGCAACTTCTGTCAAGCTCCCACTGCCTGAAAATAGAATCAGGTGGAAGAAAGAAAAAAGAATGCACTCCCTTGAAAGCCTTGGAGAATTAAGCAACAAATCGAATAGTAAATGCATAACAGGAAGCAAGCCCTCTCAGCTCTTCAACCACATATTTCAATCTCAATTTCTGAGGATTGAAAGTTCTAAGCTTAATTTGAGGGTCACGATAATTTCCTCTCTAGGACAGATGATTTATATCCACATATTTATATGCAAAGTACAAACAACTTAAAATGTTTACACTGAGTAGTAATGGAAGTCATGTGTCAAATAAAATATGGGGGAGGGGAAGAGTAAAGCTTTCTATAAAACTAAATCTTGCAGATACGTATATAATTAATCTGTGGAAGATCTGGCTAACAAACAAGAATGAATTGTTTACTTATTCTATTTAATTATAGAGAACATGCATTTTTACTCTTCATATATATTTTGTAAAGCCTCATTTTAAAAAAATGTTCTCTAGTGTTGCCTGAAGCTCTGTGGTTCCACATCTCTCTCAAGGAACATGGCCACACACACTTCTGTGACCTATGATCCCCATTTGTCTCAGCTCCCACCCCCAGGAAGAGTCAGTGAGGGATCCTCCTTCCACTGTGTCCAAGAGCAGAAGAGCAAGAACAGAAAAGAAAGCCCTCTTCTCAGAGATATCCTCAGGGGCCCCTCACGTAAGCCCTAAGGGGAGGCCAGGAGTGGACTCTTTCTACTGGAAGTCATGTGAATTTTTCACTAAGTACAAGTCTGCAGAAGCTGCCTTTCCTTAGCTTTTATCACCATGGATTCAGGTGCAAGCACACAGCAAAGCTCTATAGAAGTGTTATTTGGCTTCACAGAGTCCATAATTTCCATCCTGAACAGAAACCACCTTAGGGTTACTGTCTAAAGGGTATAAGAAGATATCAAAGAATGAACACTGTCATGGCTACCTAGTTCTTTCATGTAATGTGTCTTAGATGGAGAGATCATCATGGTCAATTCTTCACTCTCAAGTGAAGTCCAGCTCTCCCGTTTTAAGAGCCAAGATCTTCCCCAGGCTGTGCCCACCTCTTCATTCTCATCCTTCAGCTCTCAATTGGATTTGGGTACACCAGTGTACAGGATGAACATAATAAGGCTTGCTCCATTTTACCCACTGCCCTACATCATGCTTTTTGGATTTAACGATGACTACATTAAATATTCCTCTTGAGACCTCCAAGTCCTTCTTGTTTCAAACCCAGAGAAGCTGCTACTGCTCCATACTCTCCTTTTGTTTTTACTGTCACTAGGCAAAGAGTTGGAGTAGTACTGCTTGTTCCTCTCAGCTACAGAAAGGAGTATGTTAATGCAATCTATTCAAAACATATATTCTAATTTTCAAAAAAGCTGTTATTTCATCAGCAGTAATTTTTGCACACTCACTCTCAATTTGATTCTATAAATATACTAGCCAGTCCCATTGAAAATTCAGTGTCTTCTACTCTCTATCCCTCCCTACACCTTCCCACAAAAGGCTGAGATTGACAAAGAGAGCAAAAAATTACTTAGGGGGAAAAAAGGAATTTGTAGAGTTTACTTCAAAACAGACAGACCCTTTATGAGTTTTACCATAATACTAAATTTTCACTTCCTTGACGCACATAGCCAATTTTAACTAGAACCTATTAAAGAAAAAAAAGAACATATTTATCATTTTTAAACTTCTTTCATTTTTAGTCTAAACTGATTGGCTGCCTGACATATTTTAGATCATACCTGTAAGTAAAGTGAGAAAAATCTGAGACAAGAGTTGAGCTTTATTATATTAATTCAGGATCTAAACATATCTTACCTGTAAATATGTTTCCAAACCTTGTCGTCGTTGTTCCAGGACTTTTGGCACCCAGTTTCTAACATGTTTGGAAGGGATTTCTGGAGTTTTTATACATTTCTTAAGCTATAAGGACAGAAACAAACAAAACATAGAAAATGTTTCTTAATTGTATTAAGACAGTGGGGAAAAAAGCAAACAGAAGAAAGTGAGCCACTGCTATTTCCAAAAATAAGATAGAAGAAAATATTACACCAACGTTTTGTCAAAAAATCCTGTACTTAGTTGTTCTAAATAAATGTTTAGGTTTCAGAAAAAGGGTTTTTGTCATTGGTAATTGTTACTGTAGATCAACTGGCATTTCACATTGGAATTACTTAATCCAGTCATCTTTCCTCAAAAATTAAAAGTGTAGTAGATCAATTATAAAGAAATAAATTCATGGTTTCTTAAATCAATAAGTGTAGAAAAATTCTACTTGGGAGAAATACTTTTCTGATTAAAAGACTTACTATATTTTTTTCACATTAAAAAAGCAAAACAAAATGCAATTGTTTATAACCATCACCCCACAACATTTAAAGAGCTTTTTGAAAGTTCCATAACAGAACTAAAAAAAAAAAAAAAAAGGGTGGGGGAGGGGAGCCGAACCTTCCAATATTTCTAAGAATTAGATTTAAATTCTATTCATGGAAATGGAATGACCAGAAGTTCCAGGGGATCAAAATGGTGGTGGAACATACTCAAGGGTGTCATCTCCTCACAGAATCTTCGAACAACTAGCAAAACCTGGCAAAGCCATCTTTCTCAAAACTCTAGAAAACACTGAGAGTTGCAATAACTGGGCAACTGCTGAATCAGGAAAAACAAAAAACAAAAAACAAAACGGCTTGACAAATGGTTGGCAAAGCTCGTGGTGCCCTTGCTAGTCCCTTCCTGACCCCTTCCTCAGTGTGGTGTGGAGCCAGCCTTCTCTTCCACAGGGGGTCCCTGCCCTGTTCCAGGGGGAGAAGAGTAACCCTTACGCAAATACCAGGGTGCTTGTATGTCAGCGGCAACCTGTCAGATGGAAGGCTGAAAGTGTGAGCCAAGAAAAATGTCTTGGGCTTGACCTCTCAGAATTTGTTCTAAAGGCGGAGAAGAAGCTTGCAGATAGCTAAAGCACTATAATAAGAAATAACCAAGTTGAAGCAGCCCAGAGCCTGCAGTAAGTGATACAAAAAAAGCACCCAGAAGGCAATGAAAGTCTATTTCCAAGGAGTAGAAGGGCATTCAGATTCCTTGGAATGGGGGAATGCCAAAGGTAACAAGCAAGCAAAATCACAGGAAAAGAAGCAGGTCCCACAAAGGCTCAGAAAAGACAAAGAGAACCTTGCACTTCATATTTGTCTCAGTTTTATCTTCTTGATAGGAGGGCTAAATTCTGAAGGAGACTACCAGCCAAAGCAAATAAATTTGCAAAGATTGTGAAAGGTGTTTTTACTTTGGCTTGTTTTTGTTAGTTGCTGGCACTCAAGAAAATCTCTGTTATATCCCTAAATGGATACAGGCTTAAGAAACAGATATATGAGTACTAATACAAGAGTTAACACTATAAAATGTTAAATTATACAGTGTGCAACAAAAGATTACCAAACAAAGAAACAGGAAATGATGGCCCATACAAAAGAACAAGATAAAAATCCAGAAACAATCAATAAAGAGGACCAGACTGTGAACATGCTGGACAAAGACTTTTAAAAAATGATCCTCAGGGAGTGGATGTGACTCAAGCAGTTGAGCGCTCACCTCGCACGTGGGAGGTGCTAGGTTCAGTTCCTGGTACCTCCTGAAAAAAAACAAACAACAAGCAAAACAAATGAAAAAACCAACTCAGGGAAGCCAATGTAGCTCAGTGGTTGAGTGCTGGATCCCACATACAAAGTCCTGGATTCAATCTCTAGGCCCCAGTGCCTCGGAAAAAAAGAAAGATCCTTAAAAGGCTAAAGGAGGGGGGAGTGGAAGTACGCTCAGCGGTTGAGTGCCTGCTTCCCATGCATGAGGTTCCAGGTTCAATCCCCAATTCCTGATAACTCCTAAAAAGAAATGCTCAAGGAGATAAAGGAAAACATGGAGAAAGAACTAAAGGACATGAGGGAAAAAATAAGTCTAAATAAAGAGTTGGATATTTTAAAAGCAACCAAACAGAAATACTGGAGTTGAAGACCACAATATCTAAAATGAAAAATTTCCTAGGGGGTTACAAAAGCAAATTGGAGTTGGCAAAAGAAAGAAATGGTGACATCAAAGATAAGACTATAAAAATATTTCAGGTTGAAAAGCAAAAAAGAATTTTAAAAAGTGAACAGAGCATAAGAGACCTGTGGGAAAGAAACATGAGTAACAGTGTATGCATTATGGGAGTCTCAGAAGAAGAAAAAGGAGAGAAGGAATACTCACAGTAAAAATGGCAGAAAACTTTCCAAGTTTAACAAAAGACATGAGCATGCATATTCAACAAGCCCTACAAATCCCAAATAAGACAAACACAAAGAGACATGACAGCAAACTGTCCAATGCCAAGGACAAGCAGTGAGTTATATACAAGGAAGTCCCAACATAATTAAGTACTTCCTAAAGACAACAAACAAATGAAAAAACCCAACTCTCATTGAGGAGTAGATGTGGCTCAGTAGTCAAGCACCTGCTTCCCATGTACAAGGTCCTGGGTTCAATAGCCAGCACTTAAGAAGAAGAGATTAAGACATTCCCAGATAAACCAAAGCTGAGGGATTTTGTGACCACTAGACCTGCCCCACAAGCAATGCTAAAGGGAGTTCTTCAGCCTGAGAGGAAAGGACACTAGGCTGTGGATTACGGCAGCATAAAGAAATAAAGACCTCCAGTAAACATAACCATATGACTAATTATAAATACCATTACTATTGCATTGTATTTTTTTATAATGCAACTCCACATTTTCTTACAGATTCTAAAATGCAAACGCATAAAATGTAACGATAAATCTACAGTTTTGGACTACAATGAAAAAGAAATAAGTGTATCAAATCAAAAGTGGTTGTTATAGATTTAGGATGTCAAATTTTAACCCACTGAAACCACAAAGAAATAGATGAAAAATACACACAGAAAGAAATAAGAAGGGACTCAAAATGGTACAATACAAAAAGTCAAATAAATATGAAAGTAGACATTAATGCAAGAATCGAGGGCCAAAAAAGGTATAAGACCTACAAAGTCAAAAGAGCAAATGGAAAGATGAAGACCTGAATTATCAGTAGTTACTTTAAATGTAATAGATATACAAATGGCCAAAAGTCACATTAAAAGATGTTCAATTTCATTAACTATCAGGGAAATGCAAATAAAAACAAACAAGGAGATACCATTTCACACCTACTAGAATGACTACTATTTTTTTTTAAAAAAAGGAAAATAACAAGTACCGGAGAGGATGTGGAAAAATAATACTCATTCATTGCAGGGGGGATGTAAAATGGTACAGCCAATGTGGAACAGTCTGGCGGTTCTTCAGAAAGTTAAGTATAGAATTACCACATGACCCAGCAATCCCACTTCTAGGTATATACCCACAAAAATCAAAAGCAGGAACTTGAACAGATATTTGCACACCGATGTTTATAGTGGCATTATTCACATGCCAAAAGATGGAAACAACCAAGTGTGTCCATCAACTCATGAATGGATAAACAGAATGTGCTATATACATGCAAAGGGAATATCATTCAGTCGCAAAAAGGAATGAAGATCTGAAACATGTGACAAATGGGTGAACTTTGAAGACATCAAAGTGAAAAAAGCCAGATACAAAGGGAGAAATATTGTGTGAACTCACTGATAGGAAATAGTTAGAATAAGCAATTCACAGACTCAAAAAGTAGAATACAGGTTACCAGGGACTGGGGTGGGGATTGAGAATGTGAAGTTAATGCTTAAATTGAACAGCGTTTTTATTTAGGAAAATGGAAAAGTTTTGTAATGATGGGGGTATGGTAGCACAACATTGTGAACATAATTAACAGCATGAATCTTATATTTCAATGTGGTTAGAAGGGAAATTTTAGGTTGTATATATGTTCCTAGAATAAAAATTAAAAACAAAACAAAGGAAAAAACCGCACTGACCATTCTCATCTGACCATCTCTAGGCAGCAGTTTCTTTTTGTTTTCTGTTTTTGCTGTTTTTTAATTGTTACCATATATACACTATAACATTTCCCATTTCTCCATATCTTCACTATACTACTTCACCATGTTATTTTCCTTTTTATTTATTTTTAATAACAGTCATTCTAGTGGTTGTGAGGTGGCATATCATAATGGTTTTTTTAAAAAGATTTACTTATTTTTATTTATTTCTCTTCCCCTTCCCTGCCCCACAGTTGTCTGCTCTCTGTTCATTCACTGTGTTCTTCTGTGCCTGCTTGTATTCCTGTCAGCAGCACCCGGAATCTGTGTCTCTTTTTGTTGCATCATCTTGCTACGTCAGCTCTCTGTGTGTGCGGCGCCATTCTTGGGCAGGCTGCACTTTTTTTGCACTGGGCAGCATTCCTTATGGGGCGCACCCCTTGCGCGTGGGGCTCCCCTATGCAGGGGACAACCCTGTGTGGCACGGCACTCCTTGTACACATCAGCACTGTGTGTGTGCCAGCTTATCTCACGGGTCAAGAGGCCCTGAGTTTGAACCTTGGACCTCCCATGTGGTAGGCGAACGCCCTATCTGTTGGGCCAATTCTTCCCTCATAATGGTTTTGATTTGCATTTTCCTAGTGGCTAATGATATTGAGCATTTTTCCAAGTGTTTATTGACCATTTACATATCTTCTCTGGAAAAATGTCTATTCAATTCCTTTGCTCATTTTTTGTTTTTGTTTTTGTTGTTGTTGAGCTGTAGAAATTCTTTATATATTGTGGATACTAAACCCTTTTCAGATATGTAGTTTCCAAATATTTTCTTCCATTCTGTAGATTGTCTTTTTTTTTTTAAGGTGGGAGCCGGGGAATGAGCTCTGGACCTCGTATGCGGGAAGCCAGCACTTGACCACTGAGTCACATTGGCTCCCCTGAATTGGTTTCTTTTTTCCATTTGTTTTGATTGCTGTTTGTTTTTGTTTTTTATGAGGAACTATGAAGCAAATGCAGGACCTCCCATGTGGGAAGCAGGCGCTTAACCACTTGAGCCGCATCTACGCCCTGTAGATTGAGATTGCCTTTTTATTTTCATGATAAAGTCCTTGGATGCACAAACATTTTAATTTTGATGAAGTCTCATTTATCTACTTTTCTTTTGCTGCTCATGTTTTTGGTATAAAGTTTAAGGCTCCAATGCCTAATATAACGATTTGAAAATATTTTCCTATGTTTTTATCTGAAAGTTTTACAGTTTTAACTCTTATAATTAGTCACTGAGCCACTTTTAGAGTTAAAATCAGTTGATCAAAGGCATGAGGGTATATTCCTGAACTCTCAATTTTATTTCATGGGTTCTTATGTCTGTCCTTGTACCAGTGTCACACTGTTTTGATTACTGTAGCTTTGAAATAAGTTTTGAAATCAGGAAGTGTAAGTCCTCCAACTTTGTTCTTTTTAAAGATGGTTTTGGCTATTCATGGCCTCTTATGTTTGTATGTGAATTTGATGATTGTTTTTTCCATTTCTGCAAAAAGTTGTAGGAATTTTGATTGGGATGTGTTGAATCTGTAAACTACTTTGGGTAGTATTGACATTATGATGATAATAAGTCTTCTAATCCATGACAAAAAATGTCTTTCCATTTATTTAGGTCCTCCTTAATTTATTTTGGCACTGCTTTATAATTTTTCACACACCAGTCCTTTGCTTACATTTGTTAAATTTATTCTTAGATATTTTATTCTTTTAGCTATTAAAATTGAAATACCTTCTTGATTTCCTTTTCAGGTCATTCATGCTATTGTTTAGAAACACCACTGATCTTTCCTTGTTTATCTTACATTCCATCATTTTGCTGAGTTCACTTATTAGCTCTAGTTGCTTTCTTCTATATTCTTCTAGATTTTCTTTCTCAATATAGGATCATGCCATCTGTAAATAAGGATAGTTTGACTTCTTCTTTTCCAATCTGAAAGCATTTTATTTCTTTTACCTGACTAATTGCTCTTACTAGAACTTGCTGTAAAATGTTGAATAAGTGGTGAAAGAAGGCATCATGGTCTTGTTACTCATCTCATGGGGAAAGTTTTCAATCTTTCACTGTTTAGTACAATGCTGGCTGTGGGTTTTCCACACATGGCTTTTTTTTTTTAAGATTTATTTTTATTTATTTATTTCTCTCCCCTCCCCCACCACCCCCGTTGTCTTTCCTCTGTGTCAATTTCCTGCATCTTCTTTGTCTGCTTCTGTTGTCGTCAGCGGCACAGAAATCTGTGTTTCTTTTGTGTCATCTTGTTGTGTCAGCTCTCCGTGTGTGTGGCACCATTCCTGGGCAGGCTGCACTTTCTTTCGCGCTGGGCAGCTCTCCTTACGGGGCGCACTCCTTGCGCGTGGGGCTCCCCTACGCGGGGGACACCCCTGTGTGGCACGGCACTCCTTGTGCACATCAGCACTGCGCATGGGCCAGCTCCACATGGGTCAAGGAGGCCCGAGGTTTGAACCACAGACCTCCCATGTGGTAGGCGGATGCCCTAACCACTGGGCCAAGTCCACCACCCTATATGGCCTTTAAAATGTTGAGGACTCTTCATTGTATTCCTTTTTTCCTGAGTGTTTTTATCAAGAAAGGGTGCTGGATTGTTTCAAATGTCTTTTATGAGTCAACTGAGATAATATATTTTTTCCCCTTCATTCTATTAATAGGTAGTATTACATAAGTGGTTTTTAAAAAGACAGTACTAGAATAAAATTTCAATAAAAATTAAAAATAAAAACTGGGAAGAGGGTAAGGAATTCTGGGAAGATGGCATTAGTGTAGCTCAAGCAGGGTGTAGCTCAGGGGAAAGAGGGAAGAAGTCATCCAAGGGAGCTGCTTTTGGGATCTGCAGAACAGGAGAGTGTAGTACACATTGTCCCAGAGGGATTGGGGACCGAGAAATGAAGAGGCCATTGGGGAAAACGTGAGTACGAGCCCCACAGCTGGGAACACCACGTATCCCTCAACCTGGAGACAGACAGCCTCAGTAAAACCTGTGGCTAAATGGCCAGTGGAGAAGGGAAAGGACATATTCCTCCTTAGGAAGAAGAAGGGTACAGCAGAGGGCTGACTGTGGTTTGTCTTCAGTGAGTTTAAACATTATAGCCCGGCTTTGATTCATTGACTCAGAAAATCCAGTCAATGGAATGTGAAAGATCAATCTCCATGGAAAGGTTTGCTGAAGAGTGCTACCTGCTGGCCAGCCAGGAAACTGAAGGAAGACAAGGCTTGTCTTTTGTTCCTTTCCCAGACCTTATTGATCTGGTCTATGCTCTATTTATTAGTGAGTCCCAGGCCCTGTCCTGATAACTTTTAACAGGGCAATCTTAAAGTTTTAGAAAAAAGTGAACCAAAAATCAAAGAAGAGCAATGAAACGAAATCACTAGGCAAGAGAGACTGACCAACAGAGTAAAACAATCAACTTAGCCAGATAGTTAGATATCGGCAAATAACTGCAAGCCATACTAATAAAAAGGAAGATATGGCCCAACAAAAGGAACAAACCAAGAATCCTGACAAGGAATAAACCAAATATCCTGATGAGATACAGGATTTAAGACAAGTAATCAATGATATTCATGCAAATCTCTTAAATGAATTCAAAGAGTTGAAGGAAAATTTAACTAACAACATAAAGGATATTAAAACACTGTGTAAGCATAAAAACAATTTGAAAGTCTGCAAAGAAAAGTAACAGAGCTTATGGGAATAAAGACACAATGGATGAGATTAAAAATACATGAAAATATATAAAATGTATAAAAGCATATTTGAATTGGTTGACGAACAAATAAGCGAATTAGAAGAAAGAGAATCTAAACTTGAAAAGAAAGAAGAACACAAAGAGAAAAGAATGAAAAACTTAAACAGGTTCTCAGAGAATTGAATGACAGCACAAACATGTGTATCCCAGGGCACAAACAACAAAAGAGAAAATAGATAAATGGGACCTCCTCAAAATTAAACACTTTTCCACCTCAAAGGACTGTGTCAAAAGGGTGAAAAGGCAGCCAACTCAACGGGAGAAAATATTTGGCAATTGTATATCTGATAAGGGTTTAATAACCATGATATATAAAGAGATCATTCAACTCAACATAAAAGGACAAACTATCCAATTAAAAAATGGGTGACTGTGACCTAAAACTTCTTTGAAGACAAAATGAAAAAAAGTAAGACAAGGGGGAAGAAATGGAAGGAAATGCCACTGTACATATAGGACAACAGATATTACAGGTATGAAAGGCAAAATGTCAAAAACATTTTTTTAAAATTTTTCATTATTTTTTCAATATCCCAATTTTTTAACTTTTAGTTTTAGCTTTTCTAAATTATTATGTATTTTATTTCTTATGTTTAAACCTATCATTATTATTTCATTTTACTTTTAATTATATTTGGCAATATTCTTGGCTTCATTTTTGAAGAAGTTTTGGATTATAGAAGGGTTACAACTGTGGCAGGGGAGGATCATTGGTGTAGGGTGTCAGTGATGGTTGATACATTGGAGGAAGTTCACCTGGGCATACAAATAAGGTATGTAAATGTGTTCAGATGTTCATGGGGCACTGCCATCACGGGTAGAGATTCACACAACAATTGAGAGAATATTGAATTCCTATCCTGGGGAGCTCTGCCACATTTTCTAATGGAAGAGCAACAATCCCCCAAGCACAGGGGCAACGACTACTGAAGAAGGATGGTCCATTGATTGGGCCCTTGATATTGATGACTATGCTTATGAGCCTTTGCTGTTGAAATTGCAACTTAGCCTAGCGTTGTAGGGTGCCTAAGAGTTACCTCCATGTTGCTCAAATGTGGCCTCTAAGCCAAACTCAGCATATAAATGCATTACCTTCCCCCCAGCATGGGACATGACTCCCAGGGATGAGCTTCCTTGGCACAAAGGGATTATTACCAAGCAACTAGAAAAAGACCTTGAATAAAAGGACAAAAGGTAAAGACAAATGACTTTATATGGATGACACTTCAAAGTAAGTCAGGAGGTCATCAGAGAGGTAACATTTGTGTCCCCGCAGGATCTCATAGACTGCCAGAGTAGATACTACTCCAAATAGTGGGGCTCCTGAGGGCTCTGGAGAATTCCAGGTCCTATCGTCTTGACAGATAGTTCCAGAGTTTGGTGCCTTGCCAGTGGGCCCTACTTTGGAGTTTGTGCTCCTGAGTGTGACAGATTTGGACTCAGAAGTGACTTCTCTACACATGCCTCTTCTGTCCCTTTTATTTGGACCTATAGTTGGTGCTGGAGTTGATAGTTGTATGTCCAAGAGACTTGAATTGCTGGGCTGTCCATGTGCCATCTGGGCCCTAAGCCTTAGCTGAGTTGCAACACCAACTCTCCAGTTCATTGGACTCACCCAGGACAACTAACAAGGAGGTAAGGATGGACAACCACCACACCAAGGAACCAAGAGAGTCTATAACTGCAAGCAAGAGAGTCACATCCATCAGCCATAGGGGATCAAAGCCCCCTTTCAATCAGAGATGGTGTGGCCATCACCATCCCAGAATCCTCAGGATTGGGGAATAAAATATGGACTACAGTGGACTTACTGGTATTCTATTATAGACTTATTGTAATTCTAGCAATGGAAGAAATTATATCATTGATGTGGAGACAGTGGCCACTGGAGGTCCTGAAGTCAGGGAGAGAGAAAAGATGTGCAATATAGGGGCATTTTCAGGACGTGGAATTATCCTGAATGAAATTGCAATGACAGATAAAGGCCATTATATATCCTGCCATAAGCTATAGAATTGAGTAGGAGAGAATGTAAAATAAATTGTAAACTATAATTCATGCTTAGAGGCAATGCTCCAAAATGTGTTTATCAAATGCAATGAATGTACCACACCTAATGAAAGAAGTTATTAATGTGGGGGAAAGTGGGAGGTATGGGGACTGGGGCATATGGGAATCCCTTATATTTTTTTACATAACATTTTATGTAATCTAAGTATCTTTTAAAAACAAATAAAAGATATACTTTAAAAAGTGGGTGAAAGACTTGAAAAGACAATTGTCCAAAGAAGTAAGACAAATTTTGTAGAAACACATGAAAAAAATGTTCAACAGAGTTGGAGGAGAATGTAAGAATAACTAAAAAGATAAAAGATAAGTAAAAACAACATACAGCATACATACACCCAAAGAAAATATGGCTAAGGTAAGGAATTCCTTGACAGTAAGTAACATTGAATATTAATGGCTTAAACTCTCCAATCAAGATAAATAGATTGGCAGAATGGATAAAAAAATATGACCCATCTATATGCTGTCTACAAGGAACTCACTTTAGACCCAGGATGAAGGGAGGCTAAAAGTGAATGGTTGGAAAAAAATTTTACATGCAAACAATAACCAAAAAAGGGAGGGACTAGCTACACTAATATCAGACAAAGTAGACTTTAAGTGCAAAACTACTGTAAAAGATGAAGAAGGACTCTATATATTAATAAAAGGGAAAATCTATCAAGAAGAAAGTAAAATCATAAACACATATGCACCTAAACAGGGTGCATCAAAATACATGAGGCAAACATTGAAAAAATTAAGTGGAGAAATAGATGTCTCTACAATTATACTGGGAGACTTTACTACACTATTATCACCATTGAAGAGAACATCACAAAAGAGAATCAATAAAGAAACAAAGACTTTGAATGATACATTAGAGGACCTTGAAATTGCACTTAGCCTAGTGTTGTAGGGTATGTCTGTATATCTATAACAGACATATACAGAATATTACACAAAAATAGAGTGGGATTTATGTTCTTCTCAACTGCAGATGAATCATTCTCCAGGACAGACCATATGCTAGGCCACAGAACAACCCTCAATGAATTCAGAAAGACTGAAATTATACAAAGTTATTTCTCTGACCACAAAGGAATGAAACTGGAAATGAATAAGGAGCAGAGAAGCAGATTAGGCACAAAGATATGGAAGTTAAACAACAGACTTTTAGACACTCAGTGGGCAAAGAAGGAAACTGCAAAAGAAGTTAGTAAATACCTTGAAACAAACGAAAATGACAACACAATGTTATCAAAGATATAGCAAAAACAGTACTAAGAGGGAAATTCATAGCCATAAATGCGTATATTAAAAAAGAAGGAATAAAATCAAAGATCTAACTGCACACCTGGAGGAATTAGAAAAAGAGCAACAAACTTACCCCAAAGCAAGTAGGAAAAGGGAAATAACAAAGGTTAGAGCAGAGCTAAATGAAATTGAAAATAAGAAATCACTAGAAATGATAAAGAAAACCAAAAGCTGGTTCTTTGAGAAGATTAATAAAATTGACAAACCCTTAGCTAGACTAACAAAGAAAAAAAGAGAGAAGATGCAAATACATAAAATAAGAGGCAAGGAAAGGGATATCACCACTGACCCACAGAAATAAAGTATCATAATAGAATACTTTGAAAAATTGTATGCCAACAAGATGGATAATTTAGAGGAAATAGACAAATTCCTAGAAAAACACAAGCAGCCTACATTGATGAAAGAAGAAATTGATGAACTCAACAGATGAATCAAAGCAACAAGACTTAATTAGTCACCCTAAACCTCCCAACTAAGAGGAGCCCAAGACCAGGTGAATTCCATCAAACATTCTGGAAAGCACACACACTAATCCTGTTTAAACTCTTCCAAAAAACAGAAGTGAAGAGAACACTGCCTAATTCATTCTATGTCGCCAATATCACCCTAATACCAAAGCCAAAGATATCACAAGAAAGCAAAACTATAGATCTCTCTAATAAATCTAGATACCAAAACTCTCAACAAAATACTTGTTAATTGTATTCAACAACACATCAAACGAATTATACACTGTTACCAAGTGGGCTTCATTCCTGGTATGCAAGGATGGTCCAATGTAATACACCACATAAACAGATGGAAAGAAAAAGGAAAAAAAACAACAAATGATCATCTCTATAGATGGAGAAGAGCTTTTAATAAACTACAACACCCATTACTGATAAAAACACTTCAAAAAATAGGAAAAGGAAACTTCTTCAACATGATAAGGGGTAAATATGAAAAAATCATATTCAATGGTGAAATCCTAAAAGCTTTCCCTCTAAGATCAGGAACAAAACAAGGATGCCCACTTTCACCATTCTTATTTAATTTTTTAAAATAAGAATGTTAGAAATACTTGCTTGAGCACTTAGGCAAAAAAAAAGATATGTAAGGCATCCAAATTGTAAAGGAAGAAGTAAACATTTCACTATTTGTAGATCACATGATCCTATATATAGAAAGCCCTGAGAAATGTACAGCAAAGCTTTTAGAGCTTATAAGTGAGCTCAGGAATGTGGCAGGTTATAAGATCAATGTGCAAAAATTAGCAGCATTTCTGTACACCAATAATGAGCAAACTGAGGAGGAAATCAAGGGAAAAATCCCATTTACAATAGCAACTGAAAGAATCAAATACCTAAGAATAAATTTAACTAAAGCACCCTCCCAATTTAAAGGTGGAGTGGACATCACCATCCCAGGGTCCACAGGATGGAGGAATAAAATATGGATTAGAGTGGACTTACTAGTATTCTACTATAGAACTATTGTGACTCTAGCAATGGAAGAAATTGTATCATTGATGTGGAGATGGTGGACATGGGATTTGCTGAGGGCAGGGAGAGGGAAGAGGAAGTGTGATGTGGGGGCATTTTCAGGAGTTCTGGAGTTTTGGGAGTTCTCCTGAATGATACTGCAGGGATAGATGCAGGACATTATATATCCTGCTATAACCCACTGAATGTACTAGGGAGAGTGTAAACTACAATGTAAATTATAATCCATATGGTGCAGCAGTGCTCCAAAATGTATTCACCAAATGCAATGAATGTGCCACAATGATGAAAGAGGTTGTTGATGTGGGAGGAGTGGGGTGGGGTGGGGTGTGGGGTATATGGGACCCTCTCACATTTTTTAATGCAACATTTTTTTGTGTTCTATGTATCTTAAAAAAAAGACAAATAAAATTTCAAAAATTAAAGGAAAATAAAATAAAATTTTAAAAATTTAACTAAAGATGTAAACGACTTGTATGCAGAAAACTACATAACACTGTTAAAGGAAATCACAGAAGACCTAAATAAATGGAAGAATACTCTCTGTTCACAGATAGGAAGACTAAACATCATTACGATGTCTATCCAACTCAAACTGATTTACGGTTTTAATACAATCCCAATAAAAATTGCCACAGCATTTTTTACTGAATTGGAAATGCTAACTATGAAATTTATTTGGAAGGGCAAACAGCCAAGGACATATTGAAAAAGAAAAATGATATCGGAGGAATCACACTACCTGACTTTTAAAACATACTAAAAGGTATAGTGGTCAAAACAGCATGCTATTGGCAAAAGGATAGACATACTGTCCAAGAGAACCAAATCGAGAATTCTGATACAGATCCTTGCATACACAGTTAACTGATATTTGACAAGGCCTCCAAACCCATTCAACTGGGAGAGAATGGCCTCTTCAACAAATGGTGCTTGGACTACTGGATATCCATATCCAAAAGAATGAGAGGGGAATATCATCTCATACCTTATACAAAAATTAACTCAAGATGGGTCAAAGATCTAAATATAAAAGCCAAGACCATAATCTTAGAAGATAATATAGGGAAGCATCTACAGAATCTTGTATTAGGAAATGGTTTCACGAACTTTATACCCAAAGCACGAGAAATGAAAGAAAAAACAGATAAATAGGACCTCCTCAAAATTAAAAACTTTTGCACCTCAAAGGAGTTTGTCAAGGAAATGAAAAGGCAGCTTACTATATAGGGGGAAATCTTTGGTAACCATATATCTGATAGCAGTCTAATATCCAACATATATAAAGAAATCCTATACCTCGAAAATAAAAAGACAACCCGTTTGAAATATGGGCAAGTGATTTGAATGACACTTCTCCAAATACATAAAAATGACTAAAAAGCACATGAAAAGATGCTCAACATCCCTAGCTATTAGGGAAATGAAAATCAACACTATAATTAGATATGATCTTACACCCATTAGCCTGGTGGCTCTTAAAAAAACAGAAGACTACAATGTTGGAGAGGATGTAGAGGAATGGGAATCCTTTTCCACTGCTGGTGGGAATGCAGAATGGTGCAGCCATTGTGGAGGATAGTCTGATTGCTCCTTAAGGAGCTAATAATAGAATTGCCATATGATCCAGCAATCCCACTGCTGGGTATCTACCCAGAAGAACTGAAAGCAGGGACACAAATAGATTCATGCATACCAGTGTTCACAGTGGGATTATTCATTGTTGCCAAAAGTTGTAAACAATCCAAATGTCCATCAACAGATGAATGGATAAACAAATTGTGGTATATATACACACAATGGAATATTACTCAGCTGTGAGAAAGAATGCAGTATTAACACACAGGATAGCATGGATAAATCTTGAAGAACTTATGTTGAGTGAAACAAGCCAGGCAATGAAGGACAAATATTACATGCTTTCACTGATATGAATTAAGCAAATTGAGCCGACTCACAGAGCTAGAGACTGGAAGACAGGTTGACAGGAGATAGAAAGGGAGAAGATGGTTGTGAGCCAATGGCCAAGTGGGGAAAATATGATAAGATGGAAGGGTGTAGTTGTGCAGTGGATGGGCATGACAGTAGTTCAATGATGCTATTGGGTTGGGTGGTGCTGGTTTGTGATGGGGGAAGAGTGGGGAATGTGGGTTGGACTGTTCATGGAACTGGGGGGAGGGTTGGGGGAGGGAGCAGGTGACCTCTGGGGATTTGCAGGTATGTGGCTGAAACTATAATGTTGGGAATGTTCTTTTGGCAAATATAGCAAGGGAGGATTACTGGGTTAGGGTGTTGGATGTGGGGCATGCGGGACAGGGTGCACATGGGTCAGGCTTCTAGGGATTGAGTGTTCATCTTGTCAAAGTGTGTTATATCAGTGGTGGAGACCCACATAATGAGCAGGAAGGTGTTGCACTCACATCCTGGGGAGTCCTGCTATGTTCTCAAATGGGGAGGGGAGGAAGTCTCTCAAGAGCATAGGCAGTGCCTAATAGGGGAGGACAGGCCATTATAGCAAGCCCTCAGTGTTGTTGCAAGTAACTATGAACCTTGTTTTTCAAGGAGGGAAGCTTGGTGGTTGCCATGGCTCCAGAGGGGAAAGGGAGGGAGGAATAAAATAGATGGAACATGGGGCATTTTGGGGATGATGGACATATTTGATGTGATCCTGCAATGATGGATACAGGCCATGTTAAATTTCATCAAAATTTATAAAAGCATATGGTCCAAAATGTAAACCAAAATGTAAATCATTGACCACGGTTAGTAGCAATGTTTCAATATTTGTATATCAATTGTAACAAATGTATCATCCACACATAAAATGTTATTAATAAGGGAAAAAGGGGGAGGATCTTGGGCATATGGAAATCCCCTATATTCTGTACAACACTTTCTGCAACCTAAAGCTTCTTTGAAGAAAAAATGAAAGAAAAAAAAAGTAAGACACTTGGGAATAAATGGAAGAAAATGTCACTGCACATATAGGACAACAGTCTTACAATGATGAAAGGCAAAATGTAGAAAGAAAAAATTTTTTTCTTTAAATATTTTTCCATTATTTTTAATAGCCACATTTTTAAAAATATTATTTTTACTTCTCATTAATTTTTTCCATATTTTACTTCTTATATATTAAACAATCATTACTATTTCATTTTCTTATTGATTGTACATAACTATTTTATTTGCTTCATTTGCTTCATTTTTGAAGAGGTTTTAGATCACAGAAGGGTTACAACTATGGCAGGGGAGGGTCATTGGTGTGGGGTGTCAGTGAGGGGGAAAACATGAGAGGAAGTTCACCTGGGACATAACTATAAGGCATATAAATGTATTCATATTTCATAGGGCATTGTCATGGTGGGCAGAGATTCACACGATAACCAAAAGAATATCAAATTTCCATTCAGGGGGGAGTCTGCCACATTCTCTAATGGAACAACAAGAATGCCCCAAGTACAGGGACAATGACTTGTGAAGGAGGATGGTCCACTGAAGGACCCTTGCTATTGATGACTATGCTTATGAGACTTTGCTCTTGAAACTGAAACTTAGACTAGTAGGGTACCTAAGAGTTACCTACTCGGAGCGTCCTTGTTGCTCTCTCTAAGCTGAATAGAAATGCATTACCTCCCCCTCATCCCCCCACACCCCAGCGTGGGACATGATTCCCGGTGAAGAGTCTCCCTGGCACCAAGGGATTGCTACCAAGTACCAACGAGAAATGCATTGGGGGAGGGGAGGGAAGATCTTGACCAAAAGCAGGGAAAGTTGAAGACAAATGAGTTAGTATGGCTAAGAGACTTCAAAGTGAGTTGGGAGACCATCCCAGAGGCAGCACTCATGAACAGTCAATAGGATCACATTGACAGCCAAAGTAGATACTACCCCAAAGAGCGAAGTTCCTTAGTGAAATGGGGACATAAAGACACTATTGTCGGGGCAGACAGCTCAGGAATTTGGCCCCTTGCCAGTGGGCCCTAATCTGATATTTATGCTCCCCAATGTGAGAGTTAGGCCCAACAGTGGTTTCCCTATGCATGACTCTTCTGTCCTTCTGTTTGAACCTATAATTAGTACTAGTGCTAGTAGGTATATATCCAAGAGACCTAAATCTTTGGGCTGTCCATGTGCCAGCTGAGCCCTGAATCGCAATGGAGCTGCAACGCCTACTCTCCAGTTCAATGGACTCACTCAGGGAAACAAACAGAAGGAGATGATCGACAAACAACATACCAAGGAACCGAGAGTGCCTACAACTGCAAGCAAGAAAGTCCCATCCATTGAATGAATTGGATTGAAGCCCCCTTCAATTAGAGGTGGAATGGGTATCACTATCCCAGAATCCTCTGGACTGGGGAAAGAATGATGGACTAGAATAGAGTTACTGGTATTCTATGAGAGACTTACTGTGATTTTAGCAATGGAAGAACTTTTATCATTGATGTGGAGACAGTGGTCAATGGAGGTCGTAAGGGGAGTGAGAGGGCAAAGTAGCAATTTGGGGACATTTTCAGGGCTTGTGAATTGCCCTGAATGACACTGAATGAGAGATACAGGCCATTATATATCTTGTTATAACTTTAAAAAATTGTGCAGGAGAGACTGTAAACTACAATGTAAAGTATAATCCATGCTCAGTGGCAATGCTTCAAAATGTGTTCATCAATTGTAACAAATGTACCACACTAATGTAGTATTGTTAATGTGGGAAAACATGGGAGGGGTAGAGTGTGGGGCAAATGGGAATCCCCTGTATTTTTTATGTAACATTTATGTAACTATCTTTAAAAATTTTTTTAAGTATATTTTAAAAAAAGAAACACGAACAAATATTCAACATCACTAGAGATTAGGGAAATGCAAATCAAAACTGCAATGAAATATCATTTCATATCTGTAAGACCAGGCACTATTAAAAAGTTGGAAAACTGTAAATGTTGGTATAGCTGCTTGGTCTTGTTTATGAATTCCAAAAAGATATTGAATTATGTTTGTAAACTGGTCTGTTATTACATTGTATTAGATTCAGAGGTTTCACTTGTACTTGATTAAATAATGATTAAGGCTTTGATTGGGCCACGTCAGTAGGACATTGAGTCCCTGTCCCCTTGATGGGTAGGGACTCACAGAGAAAACAATACAGCAGAGGGGTTTGTTGGAATTATGATCATGGTGCCCAGGAAGTAAGCACACAGAGAAGCAGATACATGAGGAAAGAGTTAAGATTCCATTAGAAATGGCAGAGGCCCTGGGAAGAAAGAGAGCCATTTACCTGACAGTTTCCAGCTGGCCTTGTGGAGGGAGCAGAACAGCTGAGCCCAGAGAGAAATGAGCCCTGGGAGAGACACAAGACTTGTCCCAGCCTACAGCTGATGTTGGAAGAAGCTGGGACCACAGAGCCTTTGGCAGAGGAGGAAGACTAAATCTTCACAGATACCACCCACATATCTTGCATCGACATGTGGCAACAGACTCTGGGTGAGAAACTATCTCTTATAGTATCTTGAGTTGGACTCTTCAGAGTCTTATGACTGTAAGCTTCTACCCCAAATAAATACCCAATAGAGTTCTGTTACTTTGCATCAGCACCCCTTTGGCAGAACTAGGGAAATTGAATATAGATTTGCCAAGTGACCCGGCAATACCATTACTAGGTACATACCCAGAAAAACTGAGAGTAGAGACACGAACAGAAACCTGCACACCAATGTTCAAACCTGTGTTATTCATGATTGCCAAAAGTTAGAAACAACCCAAGTGGCCATCAACTGATAAATGGATAAACAAATTGTAGTGTATACACACAATGGAATATAATGCAACAGTTAAGAAGAAATGAAGTCATGAAGCATAAGACAACGTGGATGAATCTGGAGAACATTATGTTGAATGAAGCAAGCCAGTCACAAAAGGACAAATACTGTATGATTGTGCTGTTATGAACGAAATATATTGTGCATCATGGAGTTAATAATTAGAATACAGGTCACCTCACCAGAAAATAGGAAGAGGGTAGAGAATGGAAAGCTGAGGGTTAATCTATGTAGTATCAGTTAAAAGGTTGTTTATAAATCTTTGGAAATAAACAGAAATGGTGGAAGCACATCATAGTGTTTGTAATTAGAGCTATTATATGGGTAAGACAGTGGTTGAAAGGGAAAGTCTAAGGTCATGTATATTACTGGAAGGAAAGCAAAAAACTGTCACATGTGACTGTATAAGATAGTAAAACCTCATGTAAAAGCATGAATATGCGTGATATTGCATTTACAAAACATAAATATAAATATATTGAAGAGAAGGAAAAAGAATAGCAGCTCTGTACGGCAGGGGAAGCATAGAGAGATTGAGAGGTGATGAGTTTTGTTTGTTTCTTGCTTATTATTATTATTTGAATAATGAAATTCCTCTAAGAATGACTGAAGTGATAAATGTACAAATGTGTGATTACACTGAATACCACTCTGATTGTACGCTTTGGATAGATTTATGCTTTATTAATATGTATCAATAACATTGATGTGTTAAAAAAAGATACTATGAAAAAAAGAAAATTGCAGACCAATTTATCTAAGGAATATAGATGCAAAAATCCTCAACAAAATACTTATAAACAAAATCCAAAAGCACATTAAAAGAATTATATATCACCATCAAGTGAGTTTTATCCTAAGTATGCAGGGGTGGTTCAGCTCAAGAAAATCAATTAGTGTAATAAACCATATTAATAATTGAAGAAGAAAAACCACATGATCCTCTTGAAGCAGAGAAGGCATCTGACAAAATACAGCATCCTTTCTTGATGAAAACACTCCAAAAGATAACAGCTAGCATTGTGCTCAACAGTGAAAAACTAAAAGTTTTCCCTCTAAGATTAAGAAAAGACAAGATGCCCAGTGTCACCACTGTTATTCAATATTGTGCTAGAAGTTCCAACAAGAACAAACAGGCTCGATAATGAAATAAAAAGCACCCAAGTAGAAAATGAAGAAGTAAAACTTTCACTACTTACTGATGATACGATCCTATATCTAGAAAATCTTGAAAAATCGACAATAAAGCTACTAGAACTGATAGATGAGTTCAGCAAAATGGCAGGAACAAGATTAATATGCAAAAATCAGTGGGGTTTCAACACACTGCTGATGGGCAATCCAAGGAGAAGATTAGAAAAAAAATTCATTTATAAGAGCGAATAAAATCAGATATTTAGGAATAAACTTAACCAAGGACATAAAGGGCCCGTATTCAGAAAACTATAAAATATTGCTAAAAGAAACCAAAGAATACCTAAATAAATGGAAGGACAGTCCATGTTCATGGTCTGGAAGACTAAATATCATTAAGACGTCAATTTTACCCAAACTGATTTAGACTCAATGAAATCCCAATTAAAATCCCAACAGTCTTTTATGCACAAATGGAAAAGCCTATTATCAAATTTATTTGGAAGGATAAGGGACCCTGAATAGTCAAAATGTCTTTAAAAAGAACAAAGTTGGAGAACGCTTACTTCTTGACTTTAAAGCACATTACTTAGCTACAGTGATAAAAACAACATGGTTTAGCATAAAGACTAACAGATTGACCAATGGAACCACATCAAGAACTCAGAAATAGACCCTTACATCTACAGTCAAGTGATTTTTGATAAGGCTAATACAAGCCTTCCCAGCTGGGCCAGAACAGTCTATTCAACAAATGGTGCTGGGAGAACTGGATAGCCAAATCCAAAAGAAAGAAAGAGAACCCCTATTCATACCTTATATAAAAATTAGCTCAAAATGGATCAAGAACCTAAATATAAAAGTGACAACCAAAGGAAAGTAGCACCAAATCTGAAAAGCCTGCCAGGGGTGAAAGCAGCGTTGAGCCGCCCAGCCCCCCAGAGTGTAGCAAATGCAAGCAGAGAATTAGAGCAGAACCCTGTGAGTTAGTTAAATGTCTGGATAGGCTGTAACCCCAGAAGTATCCAATCAATGGGAACAGGGGAGGGACAGTGATAGTTACAAGCTAGGTTTAGGTCTCTTGTTTTTTGGGACACCGGCCATTTTATCCAAGTCCTGCACCCCTTCTTGCAAAATTGTTAATAAAATTCTTTTCTCCTACACATCACACACACACACACACACACACACAAGCGACAACCATAAAACTCCTAGAAGAAAATACAGGAAAACATCAAAGCACAAGTAACAAAAGGAAAAATAGATAAATGGGACCTCCTCAAAATCAAATGCTTTTGCACCTCAAAGGATTTTGTCAAAAGGGTGAAAACACAGCCAACTCAATGGGAGAAAATATTTGGAAACCACATATTCGACAAGGTTTGATATCCATGTTATATTCAGGGAAATGCAGATCAAAGCTATAATGAGATACTACCTCACAACTTACACAATGGCCATCATAAAAAAATTAAAACAAAACAAACAAACAAAAAACCCCAGAAAACTACAAGTGCTAGAGAGCATGTGGGGAAATGGGAAGACTCCTTCACTATTGGTGGGAAGGTAGAAAAGTGCAGGCTCTGTGGAAGAAAGTTTGGCAGTACCTCAAGAAGCTGAACACAGAACTGTGGTATGATCCAGCAATCCTGTTATTAGGAATATTTTCAGAAGAACTGGAAGCAAGGACATGAACTGACATTTGCACACCAATGTTCAGAATAGCATTATTCACAACTGCTAAAATATGGAACCAGCCCACGTGACCATCAACCGATGAGTGGACAAACAAAATGTGGTATATACATAAAATGGAATACTATATAGCCGTAAGAAGAAATGATCAGGATACATATGACAACATGGATGAACTCTGAGGATATTATGTTGAATGAAATAAGTCATACACAAAAGGACAAATATTGTACCATTTCACTAATACGAACTAAGTACAATGAGTCAACTCACAGAGGTAAACTCTAGAAAATAGGTTACTAGGAAATGAAATTTGGGTTGAGATGGGAGCTAAAGTTCAATATATGTAGAATTTTTAAAAAGGGTTTTTGTGAAAGTGTGGAACTGAAAAGAGTTGATGATAACACATTATAGTGAATATAACTAACACTGGTGATTTATAAATGAGATTGGGGCTGAAAGGGGTAGTCTTTTTATGTAAATGTCAGTGAAAGCAAACTAGAGAATACTTTAGGGTATAGATAACATAGGAACTTTGGTTAGATATAGATTGTGGTTAATAGTATAAATATAAGAATGTTCATTTTACAAAGTATTAAAAACATGGGAAAATTACAACTACTGCAACTTACAGACAATAGTTAACAGTATTATTATACTATTTTTGCAACAATGTCGAAGATATTATATTAATTCAAAGAGACAAGGGAAGTGGATGTGGTTCAACTGATAGAGCATCTGCCTACCATAAAGGAGGTCCAGGGTTCAAATCCAGGGCTTCCTGGCCCATGTGGTGAGCTGGTCCATGTGCTGTGCACAAGGAGTGCCATGACACACAAGGGTGACCCCCACGTAGGGGAGCTCCACACGCAAGGAGTGCACCCCGCAAGGAGAGCCGCCCTGCGTGAAAAAAGCACAGCCTGCCTACGAGTGGTGCCGCACACACGAGAACTGATGCAGCAAGATGACGCAACAAAAAGAGATACAGATTCCTGGTGCTGCAGAGAATGCAAGCAGACACAGAAGAACACACAGCAAATGGACACAAGAGAGCAGACAATGTGCAGTGGGGTGAGGAAGGGGAGAGAAATAAAATCTTTAAAAAATATTCTAAGAGACAACTGTGGGGGGTATAAAGGGCATGGGATTCTTCCTTTTGGAGTAATAAAAACGTTATAAAATTGACTGAGATGACAACCGCACAACTCTGTGTTGAAAACGAGAGCCACTGAATATACCCTTTGAACAGAATGCACAAAGCCTGGGGCTGTATAAAACAGTGAATCCTGCGGTAGAAGATGGACTGTGGATAACAGGACAAATATGAGAACATTCTCTCATATGAACTATAAGAAATGTATAATACTAATAAGGGGTGTTACTAATTGGGTGTGTTAGGGGAAAAACAGACCAAATGTAAGATAGGGGCTATAATTAGTGGTAACATTTTGATGGTACTATTTTATAGTTTGTAACAAAAGTTTCACAACAATGCAAGGTGTTGCTGTTGGTGATTTATGGCAGCTCTGTATGATGCATGTTTATTTTTTAAGTTCACAAGTTTTACTATACACGTATTATTTATATATGTTCATTTATGAACAAAATACTTCAATAAAATTTTATTTTAAAAATTCCCAAACCTCCCCCCAAAAAGATATATGTGCCTGGACAAGATTTTTTTTTAAAAGAATACTTCCATAGTTGGTTAAGCTCCCTTTTGTCTGTTATATATATTACTTTTTGAAGTTGAAATAAAGTCTTTAAAAAATCTAGAAAAAATGAACAGACAAAAAACAACCATCACGAACTGCACAACACAGTGAGCCCTAAGTTAAACCATGAACTATATAGTTAATAGTATAATTATTAAAAATGTGTTTTCACCAATTGTAACAAATGTTTTACACCAATGCATATCTGTTAATAATAGGAAAGTATATGGGAACCCTGTATTTTATACATGGTTGTTCTGTAAAATCACAATCCCTCTAATTTAAAAAAATGGTTCTAAATATACACAAATTGCTAAAAGAAAATATGAAGAACTAAAGGAAATCAGGAAAATGATAGAGAAACACAAAGAGAATATTATTAGTGGTATGGAAGTTATGAAAAGCAACTAAACAGAGTGAAGATCACAGTATCTGAAATTTAAAATTCCCTGGGTGAGCTGGCAGAAGAGACAATATGTAAACTTGAAGATAAGACAACTGAAATCAACCAGTCTGAGGATCAGAAAAATGAAAAAATGAAGAGAAATGAACAAAGCCTCAGGACACCATCAAGTACAGCAACATATATGCCTTGTATATACATCCCAGGAGAAGAAAGAGAGAAAGAAGCAAGGAGAATATTCAAAGAAATAATTGCTGAAAACTTCCCAAATTTAAAAAAGACATGACTATATGCATCCAAGATGTCCAATGAACTCCAAATGGCAGGGGAGGGGGACGACAAAACACCAACCAACAGACCCACTACCGCTTAATCAGATTGTCAAATGCGAAAGATAAAGAGAGAATTCTGAATGCTGACATATAATATAATCAGAGACATATAATGAGACTGTCAAATGCCAAAGAGAATTCTGAGTGCTGTAAGAGAGAAGCAACTTGTCACATACAAGGCAGCCTCAATAAGATTAAGTGTTAATTTTTCATTAGAAACTGGAGCGGCAAGAAGACAGTGGTAAGACGTATTTAATGTGCTGAAATAAAAAAAAATAAAATGCCAACCAAGAATTCTGTATCTGTAAAACTGTCTTTGAAAAAAATGGAGATTAGATTAAGACATTCCCAGATAAACAAAACCTTCATGCGTGCATCACCACTAGACTGAGCCTACAAGAGAGGCTAAAGAGTTCTGCAGGTTGAAAAGAAAGGACACTGGACACTAGACGGAAGCCCCATTAAGAAAGAAGGACCTCTGGTGAAGGTAATGGACAGGTAAATATAAATGCCAGTACTATTGTATTTGTGGTTTGTAACTCTACTTTTTACTTGCTATGTAATCTAAAAGGCAAAGGCATGAAATGTAATGATATAGCACTCGTTTTAGACACATGATGTAAAAACATTAAGATGACGGTTTGGAGGTGGTGATTTACAATATAATTTGTGTATACCATTAAGTTAAGTTGGATATAAGCAAAGGAAAGTGTTAGAAATTTAGGATGTTAAATTGAAGCCCCATGTACAGGGAAGAATTATGTTTTCAAGGAGGATATGTGCAAGCTGCTCTCAAATGTTCAGGAAATAGAAATGGCAAAGGAGGCAAATGTTAAATTTTGTGGCTCTGGGTATCTGGGGTTGTTGGCATATGTTGGAGTTCACTGTATGCAGTTTGTATTAATTTTGCAACTTTCTTGTAAGTTTGAAATTATTTCAAAATAAAAGTTTTTTAAGAGAAGAGTCCATTAATTGCCAGCATAACATATTTTTTTAAAAAGACCCCATTTATCTACATTTACCTGTGGAAACATTAGATAACCAAAGAAGTAGAACTGCACTGGCAACTGACTTCTCATCAGCAACAGTGGATGCTAGAAGATCAATGCCTCCAAGATCTAATTTGAAATTGAATTTCTGTAACCAATCACACCATCTAGCAAGTGTTGCAGACAAAGGCATTTTCAGATAGTCAAAGACTCAGAAAGCTTACCCCTCACAACTTCTTTTATGCAAAGGAAGTTGAGGATGTAATTTCAGAAAAATGAGAGATTAGAGCAAGGAAAAGGAAAAATGGAATCAGGACTCAGTAGCCTTATCTTTTGGAGAAGAAAAATCCCAAGACAGCTGGACTCAGGAGACCTACAGAACTATCATTCAAGGCTAAAGCAAAAGGTCAGAGAATTTGGGGAGGGGAGCTTTCCAGAGAAAGGAGGCTCCATGTATAGACAGTATCAAGAAGCTGGATAAAAAAGAAAAAGCACATTATTCTTTTGTCAATTAGAAAAAAGAAGGAAATTTCAGGGAAAACAAAGAGCACTGAAGAAAGTCACTGAGTATAAAACAGAGTTCTCCAGGGTGTTCTTCAGTGCTAGACACCCTCCTGCCCTCAAGGGACTGACATACCAGGAAACAGACAATAAACAGTAAGCAGTGAATAAAACAGGGTAAGGGCTGACGGTAACAGAAGGGGGTGTGTGTTGGGGTACTTAGGCCTGTCTGAGGTGACCTGAACCATGTCGGGGAGCGACCAGGTGAGGAGCTTGGGAAAGAACATGACAGCAGACACACGGCAGTGTAAAGGGAGGGGCAAGCTTGGGGCATTTGGAACACAGTCAGGAAAACATGGGGTCTAGAGAGGGAGCAGCACCAAATAGTGGAGGCAAAGGTGGGTGTTTTAGTCGGCCAAAAGGGAGTTGATGCAAGGTACCAGAAATCCGTTGGCTTTTATAAAGGGTATTCATTTGGGGTAAAAGCTTACAGTTACAAGGCCCTAAAAAGTCCAACAGGGTTACTTCTTTACCAAACTCTGTTGCCACGTGTGAAGCAAGATGGCAGGTGACATCTGCGAGGGTTCGGCCTTCCTCTTCCTCTTAAGGCTCCGTGGGTCCAGCTTCTTCCTATCTCAGCTGTAGGCTGGCATAGGGCTCATCTCTGCTCCTGGGGCTTGTTACTTTCCCGGCTCAGTGCTCTGGTCTCTTCATAAGATCAGCTGTAAACCCTCAGGTAAATGGCTCCTCTCTCTTCCCAGTGCCTCTGCTGTGTCTATGAAGCTGTCTCTTGTCCTCTGTGTTCTTCTGTGTATCTACTCCTGTGCTCTTGATTGAGTGTCCATTTATAAAACCCACCAAGGGGGCGGGGACTCAACCCTGCATGCCCTAATGATGTGGTCGGATCAAAAACCAATCTTGATTTAATCAAGTAAATGTAAAGCCTTTGAATTTAAATCAAAGGGTATCATGTCCAGGGGAAGAGACCATTTTATAAACACAATCAATATCTCTTTTTGGAATTCACAAATAATATTAAACTGCCATAGTGGAGATATGGATATAATTTTATATGGGAAACAAACTGAATGTTTTGAACAAGGGAGTGCTCTGATATAATTTTTACTTTAAAGAGATTTAATGCTGGGTTCTACACAGAAGATAAACTATAAGGGGAGGCCTCTTAAAAAGAGGGAAACTAACTGGAAGGTCTTGCAGGAGTCTAGACAAGAGATGATGCTGATATGGAAAAGAGTCCTGGCAGTGCAGTTGAGAAGAAGTGGAAGGTTGCAAAATGTATGCAGAAAGTGAAAGTGATGTGGAAAGGGCGTAGCTCCCTGCCGGAGTGCCTGCTTGCATGTGTGAGGTCGCACTCTCTGCTACCTCCGTACAGTGGGGGAGGGAGGAAGGGAGGGAGGATGGATCCCAACCGATCAGGCTATGTTGGCTGCTAGATTCCTACCCAATATTTATTTTCTCTTTCTTCTTTGCAAAAGAACCCAAATGTTACTCAGAGTACCAACATGCTAAGCTAAAATCTTGGTTTTCCAGGCTCCTTGTCATCAGTGGGGGTACACGACACAGTTCTTTTAACAAAATGTAGTACAAGTCTACTTACGGGATGGGATTCTGTTTTTCTAATAAAAAGAAAAAGTCTCTTCTGCCTGTCAGAAATGTGGAAGCAATACCTGGAGAATAGCAGCTAAGTAGCCAAAAGGGTAACTAGGAAGATTGAGGGCACCTGGAAATCAGATGCTATGGAACTGCTGCATTAACCTTGGCTGTCTGCCACTAGTTGTCTTGCAACAGGAAAACAGTAAATCCCTGGCTTGTTTAAGAAACCTAGTCAAGTTTCTATTATGCCTAACCAAGGTATTCTAGTAAAAAGGATACTCTACTATAGGACTATTGAGACTCTAGCAATGGAAGAAATTGTATCATTGATGTGGAGACAGGGGCCACGGGAGTTGCTGAAGGCAGAGAGAAGGAAGAAGAGGTGTGATGTGGGCGCATTTTTAGGACTTGGGAGTTGTCTTGAATGATATTGCAGGGACAGATGCAGGACATTATATATCCTGCCATAACCCACTGAATGTACTGGGGACGAGTGTAAACTACAATGTAAACTATAATCCATATGGTGCAGCAGTGCTCCAAAATGTATTCACCAAACGCAATGAACGTGCCACAATGATGAAAGAGGTTGTTGATGTGGGAGGAGTGGGCGTGGGGGTGGGGGGTGGGGTATATGGGAACCTCTCACATTTTCTAATGCAGTATTTTTTTGTGATCTATGTATCTTTTTAAAAAAAAGACAATTAAAAAAATTTTTTAAATAAAGGAATTAACTGCTCTATTTTGGTGATTGTTAAGTCAGATGCCTAATAGGCATCCAAGTGAAAATGATGAGTATGCAGCTAGATAATGAGTCTGTAAATCAGGAAGCTAGAATATATTGAAACTGGATGAGAGAACACTGGGAGTTAAGTACAGATGGAGAGGCAGAACTCTAATATGGGTCCCCAGATCCCCGCCCCCCCCCCCCCCCCCCCCGGAGTACATACCTGTATAATCCCCTCCTCTTGAGTATGGCCAGGACCTGTGAATATAGTGAGCTAGTCACTCCCTGGATTAGGTTATGCCATATGACAGGTAACGAGACAGTCACTCCCATGAAAATGTTACATTATATAGAGCAGACTGCTGGCTTTAAAGAAGCTGCCATAATGAGAGAGGGCACGTGGCCAGGACGTGAAGGCGGCACCTAGGGGCTGACAGCTACGCCTGGCCAACAGCTAGCAAGAACACAGGGACTTCCCGCCCACCACAGCTAGGAACAGAATTCTGTCTGAGGGATCCTGGAAGAGGATCTGAACCTACAACAAGATCACAGCCCTGGCAGACACTTTGATTTCAGCTTGGTAAGACCCTGATCAGAGGATGCCGGTAACCAGCATCCAGACTTCTGACGTTAAGAAACTGTGAGATAAATTCGTACCGGTTAAGCCACTAAGCTTGTGGAAGTTTGTTACACAACAGTAGCAAATGAATACAAGGGCCAAGGTCTAAGACCATCAAACTCTGAGAGGAGAGGAGAGAAGCAGGGTCATCGGTGAGGTAGGAGGTAAAAGAATAAGTTCAGTTAGTAAAGTGTATCAAGAAGGCGGACATGATCAGACTACATCAAATGCTGGTAGGAAGTTAAAACTGCTGAGTAAAGAGAGAATGTGAAGTGTGAAAGTAGAGGCTCCTCTTTCAAAGAGTCATACTGAAATAGAAGGAGAGCAAAAGGGTGTGTATCACGGGACCCCATGGGGTCAAGGGAGAGTTTTATTTTTTAAACAGGAAATATTATAAGATGGACATTCATAAATGAGAATGATCCGGCACTAAGGGGGAAACTGATAATGCAGGAGAGAGGAAGAATTTATGATTGCCTGTAAGAGAACAGATTTATATCTCATCTGTATACCATTTGAGGTATTTCTGAAACAAGAACAAGGCCAAAAATGCTAAATTATTCTGTGGTAAAAAGCTCAAGTTTCAATTTAAATGTAAAGAAACTTAATTTAAAAATATTAAATCAATTATAAATAGTTCTTATATTCAGGATAGAAAACCCACTCCATTTCTTTCTGTCTCTGTCTCCCTTTTTAAAAATTAATCTTAAAGATATAGCACTGAAAACATTTTCTCTTTTTATTTATGCCAGGAGTACTGAGGAAGGCGATCATCATAGCTGCTGGGATCTGTGACAGCGCTTGGAGGTGAGTAATGAATTGCTTTAGATGAGAAGAGACAAACCTAAGACAATATGTTTCAAGCATGGCTCAGCTGCTTGCAAGATAAATACTCCTCTGCCACTTCATCCGATGATTAACTGCCCTGGCCATGCAGCGATCAGACAAACAGCCCTTCTGATCCACGCAGATAGCTACCAGATACCACGATACCCACAAACACAACCCCCCTTTCCTGGAGTGACCACTCCCTTTTCCTTTTTATTCTGTTAAAAGAGTTTATATAGACACTACTCCATATAGATCTGGAAGGATATACATTGGTTATAGTAACCATTTTCCACAGAAAGGATCAGAAATGCTCTTCACAAGCACACGAATAAAAAAGAGAGAAAAATAAAAAATAAGTTAAAGAAATAAGTGGGGGCCTTTGAGGTAAAATTCAAGCTTTTACCCCAGAGTGTCACCCATATTCCTTCAGAGTCCCCTTTAGAGATGGTACAAGGGGTGCTATATTCCTGGTTTGACTCTGTTATGGCAGTTATTTGGTTCTTCAGAAACATGTACATCATTAAAATAAATGTAAGGGAATGTAATCTCAAGCCCAAAGTAGACAATAACAAAAATGAGGACAGTTAATTTAAATATGAGCCAGTACCACATTGCACTGAAACCTTTGGGAATTAAGTTGGTAGGCTGTAACTGACTAAAAACAGCTGGCAAGATATATAAACGATGTTCAGCAGTTTGCAATGAAGGGCAGGTTTTCACACACACATGATTTGGGAACCGTGGGGGTAACATTGTTTTCAAGGACCTCTATTTAAAATGGCAAATCATTTGCCTATAGTGGGATGTGAGCACAGGTAGTTGGAGTGCAGAGGGAAGCACTTACGAGCTTAAGGCACACCCTGTCACAACAGCCTGGGCCTGAGCACCCTGTAATTATTTTTTTTAAGGGTACTATGCTAAGAGTGAATAAAGAACAATGTAAGATTTGGTTTTGTTTTTTAACAAATCAATTTTATTCATACATATTAATAAAGCATCAATCTATCCAAAGTGTAGAATCAATGGCATTTGGAACAATTACATAATTGTACATTCATTACTTCAATCACCCCTAGAGCATTTTCATCATTCCAGTAATTCTACTAATATTAATAAAAAACAGACAAACACACACTCATCACCTCGCAACCTCTCCATGCTTCTCCTGCCTTACATGGCTGCTATTCTGCTACTGTCTCTCTGGTTTATTTGAATTTATATTCTGTAAAAAGAGTCATATATACACACACACACACACACACACAAACACACACGCACGTATATATAATATACCCATAATTGTATTTCACATGACATTTCACTGTATTATACAGTCCCATGTCACATTTTTTTAGCTTTCCTTCTAGTAATATACAAGTCCTTAGACTTTCCTTTCCAACCACTGTCATACCCATATAATAGCTCTAGTATTTGTGATCATTTCCAAGGATTTACAAATAAATTTTTTACCAATTCTTCACAGATTAATCCTCAGATCTCCACTGCCTACCCTCATTTTATTCTATTGTGAATTGCCAAATTGCTGCTATGAACATCAGTGTGCAGATGTCTGTGTGTCTCTGCTCTCAGTTCTTCTGGGTATATCCCTAGCAATGGTATTGCCAGTCACATGGCAAGTCTATATTCAACATCCTTAGGAACTGCCAAACAGTTCCTAAGCCTCCACAGTGGCTGTATCCTTCTACATTCCCATCAACAGTGAATAAACATTCCTATCTCTCCATATCCTCTCCAACACATGTACTTTCCTGACTTTTTAATAGTGGCCATTCTAATAGGTGTGAAATGATCTCTAAGTGTAGTTTTAATTTGCATATCCCTAATTGCTACTGCTGTTGAACATTTTTTAATGTGTTTTTTCGCCATTTGTATTTCTTACTTGGACAAATGTCTATTCCAGTCTTTTGCCCATTTTTTAATTAGGTCATTTGGGTTTTTTTGTTGCGTTGTGGCACCTCTTTATATATCATGGATAGTATACCCTTATCAGATATGTGATTTTCAAATATTTTCTCCCATTGAGTCAGCCACCTTTTCATCCTTTTGACAAAGTCCTTTGAGATGCAAAAGTGTTTAATTTTGAGGAAGTCTCATTTATCTATTTTTTTCTGTTGCTCATGCTTTGGGTATAAGGTTTAAGAAACTAGCACGTACCATAAGATCTTAAAGATGTTTTCCTACATTTTTTTCTGGGAATTTTATGGTTGTTGCTTTTATATTTAGGTCCTTCATCCATTATGAGTTAATTTTTTATAATTTGTGAGATAGGGGTCCTATTTCTTTCTTTTGGCTATATCTATCCAGTACTCCCAGCACCATTTATTGAATAGACTGTTCTGACTCAAATGGGAGGGCTTGACAGCCTTGTCAAAAATCACTTGACTATAGATGTGAGGGTCTATTTCTGAATTTTCTATTCACTTCCACTGGTTAATCTCTTTGTCTTTATGCCAGTACCATGCTGTTTTTACCACTGTAGCTAAGTAATGTCCTTTAAAGTCAAGAAACTAATGTCTAACTTCATTCTTTTTAAAGACATTTTTGACTATTTGGGGCCCCTTACCCTTCCAAATAAATTTGGTAATTGGCTTTTCCATTTGTGCATAAAAGACTGTTGGGACTTTTATTGGGACTGTGTTGACCCTCTAAATCAGTTTGGATAGAAAGGACATCTTAATATTTAATCTTCCAGACCATGAACACAGAATGTCCTTCCATTTATTTGGGTGTTGTTTGGTTTCTTTTAGCATTGTTTTGTGGTTTTCTGAATACCGGTCCTTCGTATCCTCGGTTGTTTATTACTAAATATTTGATACCTTTAGTTGTTATCATAAATGGATTTTCTTTCTGATTTTCTCCTCAGATTGCTCATCAGTAGTATATAGAAATGCTATTGATTTTTACATATTAATCTTGTATTTCTGCCACATTGCTGAACTCATCTATTAGTTCTAGTAGCCTTGTGGATTTTTCAGTATATTATATATATAGGATCATATCATTAGGGAATAGTGAATGTTTTACTTCTTCCTTTCTGACTTGGGTGCCTTTTATTTCTTTATCTTGCCTAATTGCTCTAGCTAGAACTTCTAGCACAATATCGAATAACAGTGGTGACAACGGGCATCTGTGTCTTGTTTCTGATCTCAGTGGAAAAGCTTTCAGTTTTTCACTGTTGAGTATAATACTAGGTGTAGGTTTTTCATATATCACTTCACCATATTGAGAAAGTTTCCTTCTATTCCTATTTTCTGGAGTGTTTTTATCAAGAAAGGATGCTGTATTTTGTCAAATGGCTTTTCTGCATCAATCAAGAGGATCATGTGATTTTTCTTCTTCAATTTATTAATGTGGTTCATTACACTAATTGATTTTCTTGTGTTGAAACACCCTTGCATACCTACAATAAAAACCACTTGATTGTGGTGTATAATTCCTTTAATGTACTTTTGGATTGGTTTGCAAGTATTTTGTTGAGGATATTTGCACCTATATTCATTAGAGATATTGTTTGTAATTTTCTTTTTTCATAGTATCATTATCTGGTTTTGGGAATAGGGTGATGTTGGCTTCATAGGATGAGTATGGTAGCATTCTTTCCTGCTCAATTTTTTGGAAGAGATGAGCAAGATGACTATTAAATCACCGTTGCACAATTGATAGAATTTATCTGTGAAGCTGTCTAGTCCTGGGCTTTTCATCTTTGTGAAGTTTTTTTTTTAAAGATACATGGATCACACAAAATGTTACATTAAAACATATTAGAGGTTCCCATATACCCCACTCCCCAACCCCCCACTCCTCCCACATCAACAACTTCTTTTATTAGTGTGGTACATTCATTGTATTTGATGAGTACATTTTGGAGCATTGCTGCACAGCATAGATTATAGCTTATGTTGTAGTTTACACTCTCTCCCAGTCCATTCAGTGGGTTATGGCAGGATATATAATGTTCTGCATCTGTCCCTGCAAATATCATTGAGGACAACTCCAAGTCCCCAAAATGCCCTAATATCACACCTTTTTCCCTCTCTCTACCTTCAGCAACTCCTGTGGCCATTGTCTCCACATCAATGATATAATTTCTTCCATTGCTAGAGTCACAATATTTCTATAGTAGAAAGCCAGTAAGTCCACTCTAATCCATATTTTATTCCTCCATCCTGAAGACACTGGGAGGCAATGTCCACTCCACCTTTAAATTACATGGCTAATGGATAGAATTCTCCTGCTTGCAGCTGTAGACTCTCTTGGTTCCCTGGTGTGGAGGTTGGCCATCCTGACTTCCCTGTTAGTGGACCTGGGTAAGTTCAACAAACCAGAGAATAGGTGTTGCAACCCTGCTGAAGCTCAGGGCCCAGTTGGCACATAGACAGTCCAAAGATTCAAGTCTCCTGAGCATAAACCAAGCCCAGTGCCAACCACAGGTCAGTAAAAGTGACAGAAGAGGCATGCGTAGAATGGTCACATCTGAGTCCCACTCCATCACACTCAGGAGCACAAATTCCAAAGTAGGGCCCATTGGCAAGACACCGAACTCCAGAGCCATCTATCATGACCATAGGGCCTGGGTGTCTCCATAGCCCTCAGGAGCACCACTACCTGGGGTTGTATCTACTTTGACTATCTCTGAGACCCTACTGAGATGTACATAAGCGTGACCCCTCTTATGACCTCCCGACTCATTTTGAAGTCTCTTAGCCATATAAACTCATTTGTCTTTTCCATTTCCCCCTTTTATTCAAGGTCTTTTTCTAGTTGCATCACCAGCTAGTGATTGGCAGTAATCCCCCGGCACCAAGGAGGCTCATCCCCAGGAGTCATGTTCCATGCTGGGGGGAAAGTAATGTATTTACATACTGAGCTTGGCTTAGAGAGTGGCCACATATGAGCAACGTGGAGGCTCTCAGGTGGTAACTCTTAGGCACCCTGCAGCTCTAGGCCTATTTGGGAAGTTTTTGATGACTGTTTCAATCTCTTCATTTGTAAGTGGTTTGTTGTGGTCTTCTAGTTCTTCTAGAGTCAGTGGAGGTGGTTCGTATGTTTCTAGGAATTTGTCCATCTCGTCTACATTGTCTAGTTTTTTGGTGTACTTTTGTTCATAGTATACTCTTATGATTTTTATTATTTCTGTAGGGTGATTGGTAATATCTCCCTTCTATTTTCTGAATTTATTTGTGTCTTCTCTTTTTCCTTTGTCAGTCTAGCTACAGGTTTGGCAATTTTGTTGGTATTCTCAAAGATGAACTTTTGGTTTTGTGGATTCTATCTACTGGCTTTTTTTGTTGTTATTCTCAATTTCATTTTTCTGTTCTCATCTTTAAAATTTCTTTCCTACAGCTTGGTTTGGTATTAGTTTGTTGTTTTCTCACTAGTTCCTCCAAGTATGTACCTAGGTGTTCAATTTTGGCTTTCTTTTTTTAATGTAAGCATTGAGGGCTATAAAATTCACTCTCCGCACTGCTTTGCTGTATTCCACAAGTTTTGGTATATTGTGTTCTCATTTTCTTTTTTAAAAAGGATTGAGGTTTTTTTTTTTTTTTTAGATTTATTTCATTTATTTCTCTTCCCCCGCCCCCCTCATTGTCTGCTCTCTGTCCACTCACTGTGTGGTCTTCTGTGTCCACTTGCACCCTTGGCAGCACCGGGAAACTGTGTCTCTTTTTTTTGTTGCATCATCTTGCTGCATCAGCTCTCCATGTGTGCGGTGCCAGTCCTGGGCAGGCTGCGCTTTTTTCACACAGGGTGGCTCTCCTTGCAGGGTGCACTCCTTGTGCATGCGGCACCCCCATGCGGGAGTGCCCCTACATGGCATGGTACTCCTCGTGCACAGCAGCTCTACGCATGGGCCAGCTCACCACACGGGTCAGGAGGCCCTGGGTATCAAACCCTGGACTCTCTAATATGGTAGCAGGTTGCTCTTTCAGTTGAGCCACATCCACTCCCTCATTTTCATCTGTCTCAAGATATTTACTGATTTCTTTTGCAATTTCTTATTTGACCTGCTTATTATTAAGAATGTATAGTTTAACCTCCATATATTCATGAATTTTCCCTTTTTCCATCAATTACTGATTTCCAGCTTCATTCCATTATGATCAGAGAAAGTGTTTTGTGTCATTTCAATCTTTTTAAATTTATTGAGACCTGCTTCATGACCCAACATATGGTCTATCCTGGAGAAGGATCCATGAGTGCTTGAAAAGAATGTATATCCTCCTGATTTGGGGTATAAAGTTCTATAAATGTGTATTAGGTCTAGTTCATTTATCTCTCTTATCTTCCTGTTTATTTATCCTCTGTCCAGATGTTCTATCCAATGCTGAGGCTGGTGTATTGAAGTCTCCAACTATTATTGTAGAAACATGTTTCTCCCTTCAGTTTTGCCAGTGTGTATCTCCTGTATCTTGAGGCACCCAGGTTAGGTGCATAAATATTTAGTATAGCTATTTCTTCTTGGTGAACTGCCTCTTTTATTAATATATAACTGCTGGTTTTGTGTTTTTTAATCTAATAAAATAGATTTCTTTAAAATATAAATATATATATGTATAATCACCTTCTTCATCCCTTTGAACAGTTTTGCATATAAAAACTATTTTGTCCAATATTAGTATCACTACTCCAGATCTTTTTGGTCACTATTTGCATGGAATATCTTTTTTCAATCTTTCATTTTCAACCTAGTCCTTACATCTGAGGTGAGTCTTTTGTAGACAGCATATAGATAGCTCCTATTTTTTAAATCTTATCAGTCTACACCTTTTGATTGGGGTGTTCAAGCCATTAACATTCAATGTTATTACTGTAAGTGCATTACTTATTTCATCCATTTTATCCATGGCTTTCCACTGTCTTTTTACCCTTTAATTTACCCTTCCTAATAACCTTCATCACTACACTCTTCTCCAAGTCTCTCACCCTTGTTGTTTTTGTTTTTGTTTTTTCCCTTTCAGGCTGCAGCACTCCCATTAGTATCTCTTATAATTCTGGTCCTTTTTTTTTTTTAAGATTTATTTTTTTTATTTATTTCTTTCCCCTTCTCCATCTCCCACCCCGCCCAAATGTCTGCTCTCTGTGTCCATTCGCTGTGTGTTCTTCTGTGACTGCTTCTATCCTTATCAGTGGCACCAGGAATCTGTGTTTCTTTTTGTTGTGTCATCTTGTTGTGTCAGCTCTCCGTGTGTGCAGCGCCATTCCTGGGCAGGTTGCATTTTCACGCTAAGCGGCTCTCCTTATGGGGCGCACTCCTTGCGCATGGGGCTCCCCTCTGGGGGGACACCCCTGTGTGGCACGGCACTCCTTGCACGCATCAGCACTGTGCATGGGCCAGCTCCATGCACAGGAGTCAAGGAGGCCCAGGGTTTGAACCGCGGACCTCCCATGTGGTAGGCAGATGCTCTATCCACTGGGCCAAGTCTGCTTCCTAATTCTGGTCTTTCGGTAACATACTCTTTCAGTTTTTGATTATCTGTGAAGACTTTAAATTCACCCTCAATTTTGAGGGACAGTTTTTCCAGATACAGAATTCTTGGCTAGCAGTTTTTTTTTCAGTACCATAAATACATCATACCACTTTCTTCTCACCTCCATGGCTTTGAATGAGAGGTCAGCATTTAATCTTATTAACTTTCCCTTGTATGTGATGCTTTTCTTTTCCTGATTTCAGAATCTTCTTTTTATCTCTGATATTTGTCATTCTGAATAGTAGGCATTTCAGAGCAGGTCTATTCAGATTTGTTCTCTTTGGTGTGTGTTGTCCTTCTTGGATATTGATAATGATGTCTTTCATAAGGTTCAGGATGTTTCAGTCATAATTTCCTCATATATTCTTTCTGGGGCTCCTTTTCCATTTTCTTCCCCTTCTGGGACACCAATAACATGTATCTTTGTGTGTTTCACATTGCCATTCAATTCCCTGACATACTGTTCCTTTTTTCCATTCCTTTCTCATTCTGTTCTGTCTTTTCAAGTTTGGATATTTTGCCTAGAAATCACTAAATTTGTCTTTGGACAATTTAAGTCTGCTGTTAGGTGCTTTTAGTGTGTTTTTAATCTTATCCATTGTGTCTTTCATTCCCAAAAGCTCTATTACTTTTATTTGCAGGCTTTCAAATTAATTCTTTATGTTCACCCAGTGTCTTCCTAATATCCTTATGTCTTTAGTCGTATTTTCCTTCCATTTTTTAAATTGATTTAGGAAATTTGTATGATCATCACTGATCAGTTATCTTAAATTCTGCATCTCATCAGGATATTTGGTTTGTTTCTTTAGCTGGGTCATCTCTTCTGTTTCTTAGTATGGCTTGTAAATTTTTGCTGATGTCTACACATACCTGATTATGTTGGTGAATTTATTCTGGTGGTTAATTTCTCTCTCTTGCTTTTTTTTTTCCACAGCTCTTCTTTGATTTTTAGTTCAACTCATTTTAAGTCTTTAAAATTACCTGGTTTATGTTATCAAAATCCAGCAGTGACGCACTAGTGGGGCTCAGATTTTCTCTCATGAAGTGCGACTAAAGAGAGACCTAAAAGCAGTTTTCCTCTTTGCAATTTCCTGGTCAGCCAACAGATGGCACTCATTGGTGAAACATTCCAGGGAGTTTCTTTCAACTCGACTTTCCAGTGGATAGTTTCGAGAACAAAGAGATTCGAGAATAAAGGAGGCTAACACAGAAGAACTTGACATGGCTTAGTTTGGTTTAAAAAGATAAGAATGCAGCAGGAAGCACATTTAGCAAAAAGATTACAGAGAGGTGGCTATTTACACTGCATGTATTGGAGACTGATTTGGTTGCCAATGAAGTTTTCCTAAGAAGTGAAAAATAAGATCGACCAATAAAGGAATTTGTGGTAGAGAGAAAAATGACACTCCAAAGATGTTTACATACTAATCGCTGGAACCTGTGGATATGTTACCTTACATGGACTCCACAGGTGCAATTAAGGACCAATGCTCTGGGCCCAATGTAATCACAAGGGTCCTTTATAAGAGAGAGGTAGGTGTGCCAAAGTCAGATACAGATGTGATGACAGAAGCAAAGGTTGGAGAGACGTGACTGCTGACTTTGAAGATGGAAGTAGATCACAAGCCAAGGAATGTGGGAAGCCTTTAAAAGCTAGAAAAGGCAAGAAAATGGATTCTCCCCTACAGCTTCTAGAAAGAACCAGTACTTGAAGATAATAGATTTGAATTGTTTTAGACATTAAGCTTATGCTTATTTATTCCAGCATCAGTAGGAAACTCAGACAGATTTTATGACTATTGGCCTTGAAAGGCAATGTCTCTGATGTGGTAGACAATACAGACATTTGTGCAAGAGAATGAAGAGACAAATGGTGCTTTAAGGAAACCAGTGTGTAGCAGAGAATGGATAAGAAGACAAGGATCAGAAATAATTCACATAATACTAAAACTAATAGTAAGACTCTGGGCTGGGATTGTAGGAGCAGAAAATGAAAAAAATAAATGATACATATGACAGAAATTTAGAAGAACAAATAAGTAGGAAGTGGTGACCTTCTGGATATGGACAGAGAGAAAAAGGCTTAGAACCTTGGAACCCATGATTTTAAACATTGTGGTTTCAGTGCAGGTGAAGGGAATAGGGTGGGAGAGTGTTGTCTAAGTGATGCTTTTAAAGATATAACAATAGGAATTCTCAAACTTCAACAGTCATTAAAATCACTTGGATGCTTGTAGTAAATGAAGATTACTCGGCTCCATCATAAAAATTCTGGTTCAGGATATCTGTGGTGGTGCCCAGGAATCTGCACTTTACCTTCCATTCTCATCCAGGTGATCTAAAATTCATATTTGAAAAACACCAAAACCTAACAAAAAAACTAAAATTCAATGGAATCAAATAATTTCATCATACTCTGCAAGAAATTACTAACCTTAGCTAAAAGCTGGAAGAGTAAAAATTTACATATTAGACTATATAATATTTAAAACTTCTGTAAATTGAAATAAAAATCATAACCAAAATAAAATGGCTAACTTGGTGAAAAATACTTTCAGCAATATTTTATCAGATAAATAAGCCACACAAACTGATGAGCAAAAGCAATTGAGACCCCAGCAGATAAATGAGAAATCACATAAATAGATTATTTTCAAAAAAGAGACAACTCCTAAACAAACTTAAGAAATATCATTTACAACAACAAGATAATATACATTGCTTGCTAAATAAACAAATGAATGTGGTTGGTTGGTTGGGTTTTATAATATCCAAAGCTGATATGGTGCTGTGAAGCAAACACTTTCATACTCACTAGTTGCTTTGTAAATATGCTATAACCATTTTGGAGTTACTTGGCAATATATATCAGGAGCTGTAAAAATATCCATTCTTTTGACAGATGAATGCTTCTTTATGTAATGTGGCTTAAGGAAAACAGTTTTGAGTATGGGGGGAAATGTACATGTAATGCAGACTACTAATTATTGAAAGTTTACCATGTGTGGTGGTTTGAAGTGACATATTCTTAAATCTCATTCATTCCTGTGGGTGTGAATTCACTGTATTTAGGACCTTTTGATGAGGTTATTAAAGTATGTCCCAACCCATTCAGGAAGAGCCTTAATCCTATTACTGGCGAGCTTTATAAGAGAATGAAATGCAAACACACAGAAAAAGAGAGCCACAGAAGCAAGAGGCTGAAACCAATGAAACCCAAAAAAGAAGAGAGACCAGCAGACATCGCCATGTGCCTTGCCATATGGCAGAGAAGCCAAGGATCACCAGGAGCCAGTCTTGGGGGAAGAAAGATAATCTTGATGGTGCCTTGATCTGGACATTTTATCAGACTCTGTTAGCTAATAAATTCCCATGGTTTAAATCAGACCATTTCATGGTATTTGCTCAGAGAGGCCTAGGAAACTAAAACATCAAATAAGGAACATGATCTCTTTAGTCTGTGAAACAATTCTTTGAGGTTAGGACTCTAACTATTCCAAGGCTACAAATGAGAAACCTAATGCACAGAAAGATCAGGTAACTTGCTCTAGAATTCTTCTATATCTTAGTTACCAGCATATGGAACATGGTGATCATAGCAGCGTTTGTTAAAAAAAAACAAGGAAGAAAAGAAATTAAAGGAAAATAACAACTGTATTAGGGTACTAGAAATATGTGTGGGTAACAATGGGTTATCTCCTTATCTTCAGAAACATTCTGTAAGGCTTAGTTCTATAATTTAAAAATAGGGAGCGGACATGGCTCAAACAGTTGAGTGCCTACTTCCCACATAGGAGGTCCTGGTTCAATCCCTGGTGCCTCCTAAAAACAAAAGCAAAACAAAACAATAAGCAAACAAATGGAAAAAACAACTCAGGGGAGCCTATGTGGCTCAGTGGTTGAGCACCGCTTCCCACATACAAGTTCCAGGGTTCAATCTCCAGACACAGTACTTAAAAAAAATTTTTTTAATTAAAAAAAAAAAAAAACTTGAGAGGAGGAAAATAATGCATCTACAAGAAAAAAATAACTTGGAAACAATTAGGATATTGTTTTCATATTTTAATATCAATAATCAAAATTTTGGAAGAAAATAACATTAAGCCCTTTTTCAGAAACCAAAGAAACTTAAAATAGGTAATGATTTTAGTTTTTGCTTCAAAATAGCTTGACTATCAGCCAAAAGGCATTTTTTTGTGTGTGTTTGTGGTACAAGGAGAGGGGCTGTGCATTTATTATTCTAAAGATGAAAAACACTTGTTAATAGCTCATATATTATTTTAGCATCAACATGAAGATATTTGCTAAACACTTTTAACAAGTGAGAAATATAATGCAAAGTATAAGAAAAATCAGGATACTGGTAACAGCAAATTGGATACATCACAAAAAGTTTGAAAATTTCAAGAAAATTAAATGAGTATATTTAATTGCATTTAAAGGGAAAATATTTTATGTAAAACATAACATTTTAAGCAATTCACAAAATTCACATGTGGAAATAAGGGTACTGAAAAAAAGGATAAAGGTTGCAAGATGTGGCAGCAGTAATCAGTAAAGCCTGTGCATTCTGAATAAAATTTTATCCATTTCCACTCTTTTTAACACACAATTTACACTCAAATTGCAAATTTATGTCTTATTTTATGTCTTGTTCTTAATTCTTTGTCTTGTTCTTAATTGCCTTTCATAGTTGCCCTTTTTGCCCCCAAATCTGGTACAACTGCAGTGCTGCAAGAAAAGGAGACTTCCAACAGCCACTTTTCACTCTATGATATATAAGATTAGATAATGTATCCCAACTAAGCTGCTTCAGAAGACTATTTTTATCTCTAATCCCTGTAAGGATGTTTCAGATATTTTAACGAAGCTGAATAAAGTAGGCAAAATTGAGAGATTTGCTCAATTTCACTCTAGTAACTCTGGTAAACCTGATTACATAACGTAAGAATAATTAAAACTATTACCAGAACTGCAGAAATTGAGCGAAGAGTGAGTCCCAGAAAATTTCAGAATTTTTTTCTGCCCTTGCCTGTCTAAAATAACCTGGCCTATAATCATCGGAAAGAAGGGCCTCTTCTGCAGAAGAAAATAAACTGTATTAGAGAAGAGAACCAGCTGAACAACCCTTTACCAGGAAGCAGCCAGGCAGCCTCTTGCCCAGGGGAGCCTAATTGGCAGTCACCCAGCTGTGCCTCGCTTGGAGTTGGTCCCTGAGTACCTGGAGGGAACAGCTGGGCTGTACCGGGGTCATGGAGTGCTGGGTGCTGACCTGGAAGGTTAGGAAGGAGGCTTTCAAATGACAGGCTGCCAAGTCCAGACCCCGGTTATCAGAGGCAGGGTGGGGTGGGGAGGGGGAGGGACGGATTTCTGCCTTTACTCACACTGTGGGGACCTGATTTCACCAGGCACCCAGCAGAATCACTGTGTGATTTCACCAAGCACCCAGCAGAGACCTTTCTAGAATCTAAGTTTCTTCCCAAAACAAGGAAGCAAACACTGGGCTCCATGGGGACATGAGGCCCGGTCCTCAGAGCTTCCTCCTTGAGGCCCCCAGGTGAGTGTGCTTGTCAAGTCTGGTGGCCAAAACTGGGCAGAAAAACCTACACTCACACCTTTAATACAGTTTTTGGAAGCAAAATTTGGATTTAAGAAAATTTTAATTGGAGAATGAAATGTAAATTATCCCCTGCTATTCTAACAGAAAAGTGTACAGATAATTAGAGCTCCCCATTAAAAGAAAACAGAAGGAAGCAGTTTCACTAATGTCTCAATAATATCCTGCTGTAGTTTTTATCCAGTTCTCTTTTCTCCCAACTAAAAAAAAAAGGAAAACATAATTTTTATAAAAAAATGCTGAAGAACTTTTAATATAGACTAAGGACACTATGACATCATTTATACACTGAAATATCCCAGAAAATTTAAGAGGACTTCAACAAAATGAGAAAAACTGAGCATACCTCTCTTAACATACTTTACATACTTATTTTCTTTCAATCTAATTTCTTACCTAACAAAGTGAAGAAATTGAATTATTTCATACATTATACATTATGTCATACATTTCATATATATATAAAGCAAAAGTAGTAAAACTGTATTGACATGGTGACTTTTCTGAGTAATTTTATGATGTATTTCTGGTTATTAAGATAATTGCAGCACCCCAATAATAATTTATAACCTATAAAAATTTAAATTTTGGTGAAAACATTTTTAAAAATTCATTCCACTCTTTATTGACCATTTCTCCCAAAATATTCAAAGAGCTATTCCTTTTGCATTCCTGTTATTTTTTATTTAAGACTTTTAATTAAATGGGTCTGAGAACTGAAACATTAGTCTTCTAAAGTGGCCTGTTACAGTTCAAAAGAAGGCTAAGAGTCTCCTTTTTCATGTGTTCTCTAAACAGTCCTTGAATACGTGTGTGCATGCGTATTATCTTTTCCAGGTACATTAAGTTTAAGTTGAGTTTAATAAATTCTTTCCTGTAAAATGATCATTTGTGGGTTTTTTTTCTTTTTTAAAAAAGGACATTAAGTTTATTTCATCAACAAAACAATAGGGCCTGTTAATCTTTTTCTTTCTGAACCTCTAACACCCAATATGGTACACAGCAAATAGCCTGCATATGTAAAAGTTCTGAACAAGAACCCACCTAATCAGAAAGCACATCTTTAAAGGACAAAGGTTTTTTTTTTAAGAAATTTTTATCACGTGGAAAAAGAAATTACACTGTTCCAAGAAATGCCAATGCCCTTAAGAATCACAGAAAGTAGCCTTAACGTTATACCAGTGCCATATAGAGAGAAGAAAAAAAGAAAGGTTACCTTTTTGTGCAAGGCATGAAACTCGCTGTACCTTTTCTCAACAAAATGTTTTCTTCCATTCATTAGCACTTCTATCTTAAACACCTAAGGAAAAAAATTAAAAGATTAATTCCACCAGTTCAAAAACCTCAATTGTCTTACGTGGTAAGTTTGTGACCATGATATATTTCAGCCCTTTAATTACAGTAGCTGATCCCCCAAAACCCAGCAGGCTCAGGAGACCCTGGCCCAACAGCACTGATTAATGAGCGCTCGAACCAAATGCTCTCGAACAAACTACAGTGTTGTCAGCAAATGTATCTAAGAGCAACAGAAACTTAAATGCATTAAAATGTTCCTTAATGTTTTAGTCAAAGAACATTTCAAACTTAAAATTATTATTCCACGTAATGAACGGGAAGTACTGAAATAAGAGTGTGAGACGACAGTGATACTCTGCTGAAAATAAAACGTCAGGCATGTGGGCATTCCATTACGGGTATTTCAATGACAGCAGCACTGTGTCATCTATAAGACAATCACATAAACAGTAGTGCATTTTAGGTTAATTTCTTCTAACCTGCATATTCATCTCTAGACTCAGCTGGGCTTACCCTGCTATTTGCAAAACAGGGAAAATATAGTAAAGGTTCATTTTCCCTGCATGATACGAGTGACAGCTTGTGTTCCTACCTCCAAAAGGTTGAAAGGCCAGATAAAAAGGGCTCTCTGGGTGCACTAATTAGTAGGCACTAACATGACATGTTCTTGATTCTTAGGTCAGTGGGTCAAGACTGTGAACAAGAGAAGTATTGTGAAGTGCGTATGAAAATACAATGTTAAGGTAGGGTGGTGGAGGGATGCTTGGCAGGAACTAAAGAAAAGGTACTTGGTTATTTGAAAGAGTTTGTATTTGACTCCTGTTTTGCTGAGTAAGAGTTTGCAAAACACCAAAATGAAGGAATATTGTTCAATTTGTTGGTAAAACTGATTTCCTGTTTCAAATGCCCTTCTGAAAAAAAAAAAAACAACCACCAAAGTTGAGGTCATATGACACTTAAAAGCATTAAAGGTGTGCTTACTTTAACCCTAAAAATAAGAACAACTTACTTTTAGCATGAGATATAAGTTACACACAGTCATTTTGAAAGCATTTCCCCGCTGCTCTGTATTTCTGCCTTACATGTAAATATGCTACTTCAGAGAATCAGACATTAAGTCATCAAGAATAAAGGATGACTGCATTTTTTCCCCAAGATTTATTTTTTATTTCTCTCCCCTTCCCCTGCCCACCCCCCCGCCTATTGTCTGCTCTCTGTGTCCATTCGTTGTGCATTCTTCTGTGACCTTTTCTATCCTTATCAGCAGCACCAGAAATCTGTGTTTCTTTTTGTTGCATCATCTCGTTGTGTCAGCTCTCCGTATGTGCGGTGCCATTCTTGGGCAGTATGCACTTTCTTTCATGCTGGGCAGCTCTCCTTACGGGGTGCACTCCTTGCACGTGGGGCTCCCCTACACGGGGGACACCCCTGCGTGGCAAGGGACTCCTTGCACGCATCAGCACTGCGCATGGGCCAGCTCCACATGGGTCAAGGAGGCCCGGGGTTTGAACCTCAGACCTCCCATGTGGTAGGTGGACACCCTAACCACTGGGCCAAGTCCACTTGCCTGATTGCATTTTTTGTGCTTCTTCAAATCAGAAACAAAATCTTCTGTTAGTTTAAGAAGAAGCCGGTTTTCATTAAATAGTACATTTTTACAATTTAATCAATATCTTCTATTAACATTTAATTTTACAAGAAATACTCCTAAATTAATACTTTTCTTTGATGAATCAGTAAAAGTATTTTCTTGTAAAAACATATGCATATGGTTTAAACACTCAGGTATATGCACATTAGTTTTTAGAAAAAAATTCTATTTACTACTTCACCAAAGAAAATTCTTCTTCTTCAAAGACTCTGCCAGGAAGACACCCTGAGAAACATAAACAAGAGAAGCCCAGCTTCAATTTGGAGGCTTGGTCAGTAGGACCAGGTCAGGTCCCAGATTTAAATCAGGACAGTGTGGTGGCAATAAAGTAGCTGCCATCTGCTGAGCTATATGAAATAAATGAATTTATGATCTGGACCCAGTTCCTGGAGGCTTCATCACAAAAACCACCACCTTAACTGGCATACTTGCTGCAGAACAGATAGGAGGAGAAGGTAGAGGACTCTGGAAGGCTCCACCTACTGGGTCACCTACCTCAAAGTACCCCTTTGAAGGCCAGGGATAAGACACGCTACACAGTGGATGCCTCGGGGATGTTATCCCTTCTGCCAGCCAGGCAGCTCCCTCACCAGGTTCCACAGTTTTCGGAGGCACTAAGTTCACTGGTGAGGGAGGGGTGAGAAGCGTGCACACGCTCACACCCACACAGTATTCTTAACTAAGGGAAGTTTTTGAGATATTGAATTATAATATTTTTATTGCCATATAAAAAATACACAACCTACCTAATAATGTGAAGATTTTTTTCTTGTAAAAGAATGTGATTAACCAGGATCTCCATGGCAAAGTGAAGCAAGAAATAAGCCAATTTAACAAATCCTACTTTCCTGAAGACCATATACCAGACTTCTTTTTGTTTTGGGCTTTCTGATTTTCTGACAAGTTGGCCCTGATGCCTGGAATACCCTTTTCCTGTCTCTCTCTCTCTTAGTAAAAGTGTAGTAGTTATTTTCTACTTCATAGAGTGGTAGCATCTCAGGAATGATGTTTAGAAAGCACTTAGCACAATACCTGACATTCGTTCATTCATTCATTCAAAAGATATTTACGGAGGGCCTTACAGTGCCCCCAGGAGCTGGGCTAGATCTGGGGACTCAGCAGTGAACAAAAGAGAAAAAAACATGGGCTTCAAGGAGCAGACATCCTATTTGATGAGGGAAGCAGACTATAAATATATTAACAAATAACATGATGTCAAGAAACAAGTGCTCTGAAGAATAATGCATCACGGTAAGGAGACAGCTTGACAAGGGTGCCGTTTTAGACAGTGGAATCAGAGAAGATCTTCCTGAGCACAGAAGCAGTGAAAAGTATAAAATCTGGAGGTAAATACCAGGAAAAATGTATACAAGAGTTGAAAGTGGTTGCCTTTGGGATTTGAGACACAGAGGATGGCCAAGGACTATTTCTGTTCCTTTTTTTAAAAATGTTTTTAAAGTTAAGGACTAAAGCTGGATGATTTCTGCTTCTGGCCAAGATGGAGTAACAGGGAGTAGATTTATCCTCCCATTTGAAATAACTTAAAACCTGGACAAAATATGTAGAAAAATGGCTCTCAAAGCATTAGACATCAGGCAACAAGGGACAGAGATCCCTGAGAGATGGGAAACAAACAAAGTGAGCCCTACAACTCTGCCAGTGCCCTCAGGCGAGCTTCCCAGGAGCCCAGGGAGGGGAACCCAGGCAGAGCACTGTGATCACCGAACTGCGGAGACAGAGCTATAAATGGGGGAAGCCCAGGTGGTTAGGGTTTGCAGGGCAGGATATTGGAGAAGAGTGAGCTGCACAGAGATAACTGAGACCTGCAGAGGCTGCCCCTGGACTACTCAGCTGAGCACTGATCGGAGGGGAAGGAGGCAAAGCCTGGAGCTCACGCAGGGGTTGGGAGTAGTGCCTGTACCCAAAAGCCAGGGGAGAAAACCTCACAATTCACACGGCATGACTTGGGGTATTCAGAAGGGTCTTGGCATAGTACTGGGTCAAAATTAGCCTTAGACGAAAAGTCCAGTTTACCAAAGCTTAAACACAAGACCCAAAAAGATCAAACTGCTTCCAAATTACTTAACTGCATGCCAAATAAAAGCACAAGACTTCTTAGGAATATAAAAATATTCAGCACCCAACAAGATAAAATTCACATCCAATCAAAAAGACATCAAATCAAATTGACATCCCATAAAAAAGAAACAGGAATAATAAAATTTTTAAAAGACAGAAGAAAAAAAAAAAGCAGGAACAGACTACCAACAAGGAGAAGAAAAAATTCCATCAAGCAAAACTGCTTCATAAGTGACACAGCCAATAAAATCAGTAGACACAAACATTAAAACGGCTACTCTGTTCAAGAACTCAGAGGAAGGGTTGACCATGTTAACTAGAGTCATGAAAGGTATGAAAAGGACCTGAACAAAAAGGTCTGGGCCCTGTTGATGAAATCAACAATGTCTGTGATGAAAAATACACTAGATATGATTAACACTAGATTAGACACTGAAGAAAAAAATTAAGTGAAAACTATCCAAAATGAAATACAGAGAAGAAAAGAGATTCAAATAAAGAGAGCATTAGTGAACTATGGGACAAATTTACAGCAAAAATAAATGTGAAATTGGAGTCCCCAAAGGAAAGAAAAGATGGGTTAGAGAGAAAATTATACTTAAAGAAATCATAGCTGAAAATTTTCCAAACGTGAAGAGATTATAAACCCAGAGATCCAATAAGACCAATGAACTAAACACAAGAAACATGAAGGGGCAGGGAGAGGGGCAGACACAAGGCACATCAAATCAAATTCCTTAAAACCAGTAAGAAAGAGAAAAAAGACATTGCATATATAATGAACAAAAATAAATTTGAAAGCAAATTTATTTCTGTAGATAATCATGTTTGTAAAGTGATCCAATGCATATACACTTCAGTTATGTTTTTACCTGATTAAGGAAAGGTATTCTATATAAAATATAATGTATAAAATCAAAAGGAACAATTTAAGGCTGAACTTCTTAATCATTATTTTTAAAGTATTTAGATTATTCTGACCAGTGAAACAAAGATAACAACAATAAGCACTTTTATAGCATTTATATACAGGCACTGTTCTGAACTCTTTATACATAGTAACACAAGAACCTTGTGAGGAAGGTACTATTTCCCCCATTTTACATGTTAAGGAAATAGGCATGGAGCGATTAAGTAACTTTCCCATGGCAGAGCTACCTTTTAAACCCAGCAATCTGGCTACAGATTCTGTCCTGTTTAACCATTACACAACCCTGACTCCCAGTGAACAGATCCCCTATACAGTCCTATTCACTGGGAAAATTAAACTCTTGGGAGTGGAGAAATCCAGAAATATTCTGGAGTAATAACAGTATCTTCGAGCCATTCTCTTCAGAGTTCTGTCCCTTGGAAATGACTTTGCAGGTCCTTCCCCCTGACTAGTGGAGCCTGTATAGTTTTCCATCCCCCAAAGAAGGGCCAGGAGAACATTTAGAATCAGAACATTAGTCTATATCAAAAGTATCCAACTCTTAAGAGCAGAAGAGATACTACCTCCTCTTATTGGGTCTGTGCCTCTCCCTGTCTCCCACCTCCCAACTCTTCTTATTTATATCAGTAGTTTCAAATTTTAGCCTGGGTTATTTTACGAGAAAAATAATATGTGTTTATGGAAAAAAATTCACAAACAGTACAAAAGAATATGGACTGAAAAGTGTAAGTCCTTTGCAAGAGTTGTATAAGGCCTAACTCAGGAGAGATCTTAAATATCCTTTCAGAAACTGTCTATAAACATTAAGCTCTGTGTGTAAAAACGTAGAGAGACATTATTTTGCTTTTCTACACAAGTGGAATCACAATACACAGTCCTATCTTCCTAAAAAAAATTATTACAGCTTGAACTTTTAAATTTTTTAGCGCATTTGATTCATCCATTTATCCATTCTTGGATACACAGTACTTAGTATGACTACATCATAATGTATTTAATTTGTACCCCAAAGTGGACATTAGATTACTTATTGTCTTTTACTACTGCACAAATATTTTTAAAAATGTAAAGACAGGGAAATGGCTGTGGCTCAATCATTTGGGCTCCCGTCTACCATATGAGAGGCCCTGGGTTCGCGTCCCAGGGCATCCTTGTGAAGGCAGGTTCACCCGCACGCTGCGGAGAGCTGCTGGGCCAGGCGCCGCAGAGAGCAGGCTCAACAAGGTGACGCAACAAAAAGGGAGACAAATAAAAACAAGAAGAGCACGCAGCAAATGGACAGAGAGCAGACAACAAGCAAGCTGGGGGGGGTAATAAATAAAAATAAATACAGGGAAGTGGATTTGGCCCAATGGATAGGGCATCTGCCTACCACATGGGAGGTCCAAGGTTCAAACCCAGGGCCTCCTGACCCATGTGATGAGCTGGCCCACGCGCAGTGCTGATGCGCGCAAGCAGTGCTGTGCCACGCAGGGGTGCCCCCGGTATAGGGGAGCCCCATGCGCAAGAAGTGTGCCCCATAAGGAGAGCCACCCAGCACGGAAAATGTGCAGCCTGCCCAAGAGTGGCGCTGTACACAAGGAGAGCTGATGCAGCAAGATGATGCAACAAAATGAGACACAGATTCTGGGTGCTGCTGACAAGAATACAAGCAGACACAGATCACACAGCGAATGGACACAGAAAGCAGAAAACTGGGGGGGGGGGGGGAGAAAAAGAAATTTTTTTAAAATCTTAAAAAAAGAAATACAGACACATAAGAATGCACAGTGAATGGACACAGCAGACAACAAGCAAGCCACGGGGGAGGCGGGGTGGTGAATATAAAGACCTTCCTTGGTCATATACACACACGTCCATAGGACAAATTACAAACATTTTGCCAAATTCCCCCAAATGTACCAAGTTGTACTGCCCCAATAAGATATGAGAATGTCTGGCTTATCCTTATGAACACTGGCTCACAGTCATTTCAGCCAATCTGTTGAGTGAAATGGGAATTGGGTATATTTTGACAATTGTTAAAGTGGCATATGTTTTAACTCTAATTACCTCATATAAAATTGCATAGAGACTCAATCTACTTTTTTAGCACTCTACTTCTACAGACACAGTTGCCTCACAGTTTTCTGCAAATCCCTCCCTACAAAGCAAAGGAAACTTCATGTAACTAATGCACTGAGGCTTTCATATAGGTGAGTTTTAAAAACACAAATCAATTTTTTCATTTCACTAACTTCTTGCCACAAGTTCTAGAAACATTATTAGGTCATTAGAATTCAAATTGAAAGGGGAATAAAGTGCTACCTAAAAGGAATTTTCAGATTCTTAAATTAGATTTTTTTAAAAAACTTTTTGTTAAATACTTTCAAATGTAAAGGACAGTTACAAAAACAATACAAACCCCATACAGATACCCCCATACCCTCAGATACCCAGATCCACAAATTTTAACATTTTGCCATCTATGCCATTTCTTTTTTTCTCTTTTCCTTTTCTTTCTGTTCTCTTTCCTTCTTTCCTTCCTTCCCTCCCTCTCCTTCTTTCCTTTCTTCCCTTCCTCTTCTTTCCCTCTTTCTCACTCAATCTCCTGAACATCTGAGAGCAGGCTGCACATATACTCCTTGAAAACATAATTCTTCAATGTACATGGGGCTTAAATTTAACATTCTGAATCTATAACACTCTCATTTGCTGATATCCAATTTAACTTCAAAGGTATATACAAACTATGTTCCTATACTCCCTTGCCTCCTGTCTGTATGTAGTTCTTGTCACAAATGGCATGTTTATACACTATGAATTCCAAACCACTGATTTATCATTATATTCTGTGCATTTGTCTTTTAGATACCATAGAAAGTAAAAAGTGGAGTTACAAACAAAAGATATAATAGTATTGGCATTTCATGACTCTCACCAGAGGTCTTTATTTCTTCATGTAGCTTTGATCTAGTGTCTAATGCCCTTTCCTTTCAACCTGCAGAACTCTCCTTAGTATCTCTTGCAGGGCTGGTCTAGTGGTGACAAATTCCCTCAGTTTTTGCTTATCTGGGGATGCCTTAATTGCTCCCTCATTTTTAAAAGACAATTACGCCAGATACAGAATTCTTGGTTGGTATTTTTATTTTGTTTTCAGCACTTTAAATATGTAATCCCACTGCCTTCTTGCCTCCACAGGTTTAATAAGAAATCAAGAAAATCTTATTGAGCCTTCCTTGTATGTGAAAAGTTCCTTCTCTCTTACAGCATTCAGAATTCTCCTGTCTTTGGCACTGATCAATTTGATTATGATATGTCAAGATGTGGATCTTTTTTTTTTCCCCTGCTTGGAATTCACTGAGCATCTTGGATGTGTATATTCATGTCTTTTGTTAAATTTGGGAAGTTTTTAGCCATTTTCAGGCATGTTTCTTGTCTTGGGCATGCACATGTAGCCCAGGGAATTCCCCTGTTTACATGGATATAACTTTCCCCTCTTCCCTAGGAAAGAGTTTCTCTAGGTCCCAGGCACTGAACTGTATGTCCTACAGCCATCTTACCTGACGTATCCACTTAACAGCTGTCGCCCAGCATTCTGTAGGACACCTTTTTGAGCTGCCATATATGCACAGCACAAGTTCTAGGATGGCAAGTCCCTCAGGCCACCACCAGATAGACTGGGCCAGACCTAAATGCTCCACATATGTACATGAGGATAACTATGCTCTCTCTGCAACCAGGTCCAGGGATCAGCCCTGGGAGCATGGGCTGGGTCCATGCTGAGCTGGTGAGTGTACAGGAGGGGGCAGCCAGGGCATCACAAGACCCCACCACTTTTAACAGCCTTTTTTCTTGGTTTGGCACTTGCCTTGTTACTGCAGTCCTTGAATTGTTTTATGGAGCTTTGAGAAAGATTTTTCTAGCAGTTCTTGCTAGTTGTTCAAAGCATCTGTGTGAAGGTAGACCCCTGAATCATCTCATTCTGCTGTCTTGATCAGGGTGGGCCTGCCCTCAGCTCTTAACTGTGATTTTTATTATGCATCAGAGTCAAATTTTTTCCTTTGCAGTAACATCTCTGAAACTGAACTGGAAGTCAAGGATAAAATATTTCACAATTTGATTTTATACTCAAATTTTCAGAAATGTGCCTAAGATATAAAATAAACTTTAGCTGAAGAAGGATTTAACTCATATCCAGGTTGAAATTATCCCTGCCTTCTCAAAGCTTATATCTTACAATGCTATCCACTTCTGATCAAAGCAAAAAAAAGTAGTTTTTCTACAATAGGCAAAAAGTATCCAAAAGTAACTCAAATGCCTTCCAAGTAGGGCTGGGAATTCAAATAAAGCTTTCAGTCTACTGTTTTAAATAGTTTAAAGCATTTATTTTTTTCCTGCAAGAAAAAAGGTATCTAAAAACTCCAAGAAAAATAAGAAAATCTGTATAGAATGTAAAGGTTCACATATAAGTAAATATAACATGATTTGAATGCAGTTTACAAGCTAATAAGAAAAGAGAATCTATTTGACATAAGGCTCTAAATGTTCTACACAGCAGTCCAGATGTAATAATTTATAAGGCTACATTTCCTTTTCTACAGTTCCAAACACAATTCTTGATTGTCCAATGAAAATATAAATAAACACACATCATTATAATTTTGGAAATATTAATTATTGTGCTCAGTATTTAGAATCAAGCAAGAAAGCATGGAAGACTAGTTTTACAGGAAAAAAATGTAAATATTTTAAACCTTGTCAGTGCAAGAAAATAAAGGTGCAACTAGCAGAAGATAGGAAATGAAAAGGGAGGGATTAGGCGAATGGAACCTAAAGATGCATGTTTACTTATCTTACGTAATTGGCTCATTGGCTATCAAAAGGATACTATTGAAAATTGATGGATCAAGATGGTTCACTCTACAAAGTAACCAACAGAAAAAGTTTACTAAGTTATTCTTTAAAATATAGATGAAATTAAGTCATACACATAGTGAAAACTGAGTGGGGAGAGATGGAGTAGATTCAAACATCAAAGCAAAAGTTCAAAAGTTGGTAGATTTGTGTATCTGGATGGCAGCTATATGTTAAACTTCTCTGTATGGATTTTGTATTATTTTTTACAACTGTCCTATAAGATGGAAAGTATTTCAAAATAAAAAGCTTATTTAAAAATTTGTATATCAAGAAATGGATATATGGATATGTTATTGATGATCGGTATTTAAAATAAAACAGCAACTGTTCAATTAACTTCTAGTTTTAGAAGATAAAAGATGAATTTGGTTCTTCTATTTTGTGGTGTTAATTTTTTTCCATGTACATGTCTCAGTTTAACACATTCTAACAGTGATGTAATCCCTGATAAATATTTTTAATCTCTCTTGATATAAGGGAAAGGTTTTCTTGGGTTTAATGATACTTACAGGATTATAGGTTTTCAGTCTAGACCTTAATACCGACTAATTTTTTGCTGCAGCTCTTTGACTGACTGTTTGATCATGAAAAGTCCTCATTTTTCTTCTCCTCTTAGGGCTATATGACACAAAACCAATTAATCAATTCAGTGTGAGGGAAAAAATGAGCTCAAATCTAACAAGTCATACATGTTGATTGGTTACATAATTTTTCATTAGTTTCAGTACCATGTAACTTCAACTTAGATTTTCTTTCTTTATTTTTTAAAATTTGTTTCTCTCCCCTTCCTGCCCACCCCCCGCCCAGTTGTCTGCTCTCTGTGTCCATTCGCTGGGTGTTCTTCTGTGACTCTTCTATCCTCATCAGCAGCACCGGGAATCTGTGTTTCTTTTTGTTGCATCATCTTGTTGTGTCAGCTCTCCGTGTGTGCGGCGCCATTCTTGGGCAGGTTGCACTTTCTTTCGCGCTGGCGGCTCTCCTTACGGGGCGCACTCCTTGTGCGTGGGGCTCCCCTACGTGGGGGACACCCCTGCGTGGCAGGGCACTCCTTGCGCGCATCAGCACTGTGCATGGGCCAGCTCCACACGGGTCAAGGAGGCCTGGGGTTTGCACCGCAGACCTCCTGGACCTCCCATGTGCTAGGCAGATGCCCTATCCATTGGGCCAAGTCTGCTTCCCTAGATTTTCTTTAAAATGTGCATAATTCCTACTAATGCATTGCTTACCTGAGTTGTTGTAACAATAAATCACATATTATGTTAAACAATTGAGCATTCTGGAATACAAATGCTATACGTGCTCTATTATTCTCTTTTACGGCCTGGTATGAAAAAATAAAAATAGATAAATAAATTTTATCTCCACTACTTATTAACTTGGACAAATCTCTAAATATCTTTGAGACACAGTAGCTTCATTAATAAAATAAGATGTTAAAACAATACTCATATGCTAGTTGGAAAAAATGTGCTGTAAAATGGTAGGAATATTATCAATTATGAAGAGGTTGACAAGTCTCCAGCAGGAAGCACGGATGGTTTTCATGGTCATCTGGAGATAGCCTTCCTCACAGGCTGCTCAAAAGAATGGATTTGTCTCTGAAATAGTTCAAGAACAAAAGTATATGTCATTCTTTTCCTGAACTACTTAGCTATAGATTTTGCCTCCTAATCACAAGCCTATGGTGTTCAGGGAAGGAGCAACTCTACTACCTGCTTCCAAAGTCCCATCTATCAAATTTTATTTTCCCGCGGCTCCCCTGGAGGAACCAATCAGAGCAAACTCTTTCCTATTTCCTTCCCCACTCTGGATACCACCTATACAGAGCATGCTCATCTACCTCTGTGTACTTCTGCTCACATGGGAGCCTTTCAAAGCCGAGAATCCATAGCAGGTTGAATGGTGGCCCCAAGGAAAGCTTATGTTCACATCCTAACCTCTGGAAACTGTAAATGTGCTTTTCTTTGGAAAGAGTCTTTATGGAGGCAATTAAGGACCCTGAGATGAGCTCATCCTAGATTATCTGGGTGGGTCTTAAGTCCAGTGGCAAGTGTCCTTAGAAGAAATACGAGAAGATACTGATACACAAAAGAAAAGGGCATGTGAAGTGGGGGGCAGAGAGGAGCGTTATGCAGCCACAAGGCAAGGAACACTTGGGGCACGAGGTGCTGGAAGAGGCAGAGAGGGGTCTTCCCTGGGCCTCTGGAAGGAGCAAGGCCCCAACACCACCCTGGTTTTGGAGAACTGGCTCTCAGCACTGAGAGAGAATAAGTTTCTGTAGTTATAAGCCCCCTGGGTTGTGGTCATTTGTTACGGGAGCACTAGGAAATGAAGACAGAGTTTGATCCCTCCCTCTTTCCAGGACATTCCACATCCATTCCTGAGCCTTCTCTGACAACTCAGTCATCACCATCTTCCATACTATGCTTAAAAGAGAACAGTGGAATGGCACAGTTATATTTTTTTAATAAAATTTTATATTTCTCTCTCGTTGTTTGCACTCACTGTCTGCTCTCTGCTTGGTGTCTGCTTGTCTTCTCATTAGGAGGCACTGGGAGCCGAACCCGTGACCGCCCTTGTGGGAGGGAGGCACCCAGTCACTTGAGCCACATTTGTTCCCATCATCATATTATTTAAAGTGTAGTTACGGTCTCCAGTTTTCAGAATTAACAAATTTATTCCTATTGACTATTTCATATGTATTACATACCACAAATAAACTATAATTTTTAGGAGAAGTTTTTAGGGAAAAATAAGAGGAGTCCACAATGATGTGACAAAGTATTTACAATATAGTACTAATTTAAAAAGCAGTATAAAATATTGTATCCTTAGTATGCTGCCAACTGTATAAAATATGCATAGAAAGAGAACAAAGGGCATAGGTCAAAGTGATGCCTGAGGGGTAGGATTACAAATTATTTTATTTTTCTTTATAACTTAAACATTTTCACTAGAGAATGTGTTATTCTTATAATTAAAAGATTTAGTTAAATTTCTGCTTTATAAAGCTATATTGGAAAAAATGTAAAAGCTCTTCACATGATGATCATTCATTTCTAATATAACTACCAAGTTCTTAAGAAGTGAAATTCATTTATTTATTTCCACAGGTATTTACTGAGTATCTTCTATGTGTCAGGCCCTTGGTTATACTCTGTCTTAATAACAATGACAGCAGCAACGTTTTCTGAGTGCTCACAGTATACGAGGCAGCATTCAAAGTACTTTCACATTAACTCATTTAATCTGCAAAGCATCCTATGAAGTAGATACTGTTATTATTCCCATTTTATAAATAAGGAAATTAAGTCACAGAGAGCTACATAAATTAAGGCTACACATTCAGGAGTTGATTTATAAGCACAGGTAGACAGGGTTCAAAGTCCACAATCACAAGCCCTATAAAATATAGTTCTTGCTACAATGGTGAGCAAACCCACTGTCCTAGCCTTTATGGAGTTTATGGAATAGAAATAATGAGAGATATTAATAATCAAAGCAATTATAAGGTATGAAAAATGTTATAAAGGAAAAGTATAAAAAGCTGAGTTATACTCCATAAAAATGCTTATTTAAAAACGAGTACATAAAAGAGAACAAGATTTGCTCTCAAAGATCAAAAGTTTCCCCCAAAAGCTGATGTTTCATAGTTTGTAACAACTGTTTGATAGTTGTGCAAGGTGTTGATGGTATTGTATGGGAGTCCTGAATGGTGATATTCACGTTTGTTTCGTAAGTTCACAAGTTATACCATATACTTGTTTATAGATGTCTATGTATGAATGATAAACTTCAACTTTAAAAAAAGTTTTTTTTAAAAAGCTTATATTTCAGCTGAGATCTACAGTAAAAGTGGCAAAGAAGAGAGAGACAAGCATTGTAGAGCAAACATGTGCCAAGGTTCTGTGGCAAACTGGGATGGAATGGAAGAAGCTGAGAGTAGTATAGCCAGCCAGTGAGCAGAGCAGCTCTGTAGGAGGCTGGAGTGGGAGCAAAAGGAACTCAACAAGTTCATCTGCTCATCAAGTATTCATTAAGTATCCACAACATGCCAGGCTCAGTTACAGTCAATGGAGATAACACAATGAACAAAACATACAAAAATCCTTAAGAGAGCTCTCTTACGTTCTAATTGAGATGGAAGAGGAAGAGAGGGAGGGGGGAAGGACAAGACAATCACACAAATAAATGTATATCAGTTGATAAGTGCTGTAGAGAAAAATAAAGCAGGGTAATGGGGATAGAGCGGGCCTGGAGGGGAGGGTGTACAGTTATTATGTGGGGCAGTCAGGGACAGTGTTGCTGATCAAGTAACACTTGAGCACAGACCTTCTATCAGCTCTACTGCTACTGTCACAAACACAATAACCCTGTAGTATCTCACAGTTCCATGGGTCAGACGTCCAGCGGCTTGACTGGTTTCTCTGCTTAAGTCTCACTAGGGCTAAAATCAAGGTGTTGGTGGGGCTGTGCTCCCTTCTGGTAACTCCAGGGAAGAAGAGGTCCCTATTTCCTCAGGGCCATAGGACTGAGGTCCTAGTTTCTTGCTGGCTATCCTCTGAGGGCCATTTCCAGCTTCCACAGGACACCTGCATTCATTGGCTCCTGGTCCCCTTCCTCTGTCCTCAAAGCCAGCACTCGTGAAACGAGTCCTTCTGAGGTCAAATTCTTGGACTTACTCTTCCGCCTCCCTCTTCACTTTTAAGGGCTCATGTGATTAGACTGGACCAACCCAGAATGATCTCCCCATCTCAAGGTCCTTAACTTTAATCATATCTGCAAAATCCCTTTTTGCTGTGTAAGGTGGCATGTTCACAGGTTCTGGGGATTAGGGAGTAGACTTCTTTGGAGAGCCTTTATTTCCCTTTCGACAGACATGAAGAAAGCCTGAAAGTGAGACAAGAGAATGCCTAGAGAGCAGTTGTGGCTCAGGTGGCTAAGTGCCTGCCTCCCACATGGGAGGTCTCAGGTTTGGTTCCTGGTGCCTCTTGAAAAAAACAAAAACAAACAACAAGCAAAACAAATGAAAAAACCAACTCAGAGAAGCTGATGTGCCTCAATGGTTGAATGCCAGCTTCCCACATATGAAGTATCTGGCCCCTGATGTGTGTGTTGTGTGTGTGTGTGAGAGAGAGAAAGAGAGAGAGAGAGAGGAATGTATTAAGGAATGTATCGTATCCTTAAAATCCAACTTTGAGGTAGTTTAAAACTCAGCAATAATTTTCCCATAAAATCAGTTATGCTGACCCATAAAAAACTATTTAGCCCATAATATGCACATATTGTAATACTAATAATGTTACTTCACCTGCCAGATTTGCAGTATAACACAGTAGTTAAGATTTCTAGCTCTTGAATCAACTGCCTGAGTCTGAATCCTGTTACTTCCACTGCTCTCCTCTGGGCTCCTATATAACACTGAGATTTGCGGCAAGTTATTCAACCTCTGTAAGCCTCAGTTTCCTCACTTATAATACAGATTTGTTGGAAGGATCAAATGTGATTATCCATTTAAATAATTTAACACATTGTCTGGTATTTAGCAAGAATCCAAACAATATTACCTGCTAACATAGTTTTTTTTTTAGGAGGTACCAGAGATTTGAACCCAGGACATACATGGGAGGCAGGTGCTCAACCACTGAGCTACATCCCCTTCCCAAAGAAAGTTGTTTTTTTCATTTGTTTTTATTTGTATAGTTTTAGGGGGTACCAGGGAATGAACCCAGAACCTCATTTGAGCTACATCTGCCCCCTAATAATTGGTAGATGTGTTTCTTTAGCATCACAGGGAGTATATTGGTGTATGCAGAGGAAAAAGGATGATTCTGGGTGGGAGTAGCTGACTGACCACATACATCCATTCCACCGGAGAGAAGGTAAGTTCTCCCTCAGTCACTGCAGGTGTGATTCTGCAGTGCATGCATCAGTAGCCTCACGTCTTACCTCCGCCAGTGTCCACCTGCAACTGTAGTCCTGTATTTCTGATGTGGCTTGACCAACACAAGGTCCAGTGGAGCCCTGACTCCCCTGCATCTCGGCTTAAGCTTCCCTCTCTGCTACCTGCCTTTACCCAAACGTTTTGGGAAGCCACATCATGCTGCCAGCTCATGATGCCCTTGAAGTAAAATAAAACTCCCAGGTCTTCCCAAAGAATTCTTGAATAGGTTATTTTTATTTTATTTTATTTTTAAAGATTTATTTATTTATTTCTCTCCCCCTACCCTCCCCGCACCCCAGTTGTCTGTTCTCTGTGTCTATTTGCTGCGTTTTCTTTGTCTGCTTCTGTTGTCAGTGGCATGGGAATCTGTGTTTCTTTTGGTTGCATCATCTTGTGTCAACTCTCCGTGTGTGCGGCACCATTCCTGGGCAGGCTGCACTTTCTTTCGCACTGGGCGGCTCTCCTTACGGGGCGCACTCCTTACGCGTGGGGCTCCCCTACGCGGGGGACACCCCTGCGTGGCAGGGCACTCCCTGCGCTCATCAGCACTGCGCATGGGCCAGCACCACACAGGTCGAGGCGGCCCCGGTGGTACTGCGGACCTCCCATGTGGTAGACGGACGCTCTAACCACTAGGCAAAGTCTGCCACCTGAAAAGGTTATTTTTAGACCTGAAGTCAGACTTTATAACTGACCTGTTAAATTTCATCATGTGAATATTGAGCCGCCATACAGTGTCATTGAAACTTTTGTGAAAATTGATTCTGTTATCCCAAACATAAGCCATTGCCTTTGTGCTCTGTGTCATCCGCAAATCTGATGGGCCTCCCTTTTCTGTCTTCATGTAAGCCCCAATTCGCACTCTGCAACCTCCCAGCTGGTCTCCCTAGAACAATCTATGTTCCACAGCAGCTGTAGTGGCCTTTGTAAATCTTCTACCAGATCATGGGACTTCCCTTATTAAATCCCTCCGGTGGATTTTTATCACCCTTGGACAGAATTCAAAGTCCCTACCCCAGCCTTTGACGCCCTACAAGACTGCTCTGAAGCTTCTCTCTCCTTCCTAACATACCTCTGGCCCATCCTCACCTATCCCTCCCACCCTCCCCCACCCGCCCAGGAGGTACCAGGGAATTGAACCCAGGACCTCATACATGTGAAGCAGGCACTCAACCACGGAGCTACCCCACCCCCCGCATCACCCATCTCCTTGATTGTCAAATATATCAAGCCCATTCCCAGCTCCAGGCTTTTGCACTGCTTTTTCCTCTACCTAGACAGCTCCCCCCTCATTTTTTTTCAACCACTGTTGCAAGTCACCTCGGCACAGAGGCCTCAATGAGCACCCTACCTAAAACAGCAACTCCATCCCCATCATATTCTATCTCCAGACCCCGTTTTATTTGTCTTCTTTGCATGTACCACAGGCTAGCTAAAATACACAGACAGAAACACACACAGTTGTTGGCTGATTGTCTGCTCCTCCACGAAATTAAGAGCTTCAGAAGGACAGAGACCTAATCTGTTCTACTCTCTGTTGAATCCCCACTACCTTAAACAGTACCTGGCCACACAGCAGGCTGAATCCATGAAATAAACAAGGAAACAAAGAGGGAAAGAAATAGCGAGCAACTAATTGACAGCTGGACCAAAAAATGGGAAAAGTATAACTGTACCTCAGTTCAGCTTAGCAATCTTATATTGAAAAGGGTAAAATGAGTTATTTTTGTTAGAAAAACAACCAATTGGTTAGACAGGTAGAGGCAGATTGGGCAGTGCAGGGCAGTTTTCTTGTAGACAATTTGTTGTAATTGGTCAAAAGCATACTTTTCATGAGGGCCTGGAATTATAAAAATAACTTTGCAGGGAGCAGATGTGGTTCAAGCATCTGAGTGCCTGCTTCCCACAGGGCGTTTCCCAGAAAAACAAACAACAAACAACAAGCAAAAACGAATGGAAAAAAAAAACCAACTTGGAAGCAGATGTGGCTCAGTGGTTGAGTGCCGACTTTCCACAAATGAGGTCCCGGGTTCAATCCCCAGCCCCTGCAACCTCAAAACAAAACAAAGCAAGGAAAAAACTTTGCAATATAGGCCTTTTATTAAAAAGAAACCACGAGAGAGGAAAAAAAGCTATCAGTTTTAATACTTAGTACTGCTCTGGAGAATTGACATGACACAGTAGAAAGTAGAAACACAACTGACACCCAGTTCTGCCACTCACTAGTTGTATTTCTGTACAGATGTTACTTACCACTTTGAGCCTTACTGTTTTCTTATGTAAAACAAAAATGATAATATCTACTTTCTTAGGGCTGGGTCACTGTGTATAATCACTCAGCACCTGCCTGGTACATGGCTGTTGCTCAATATATTCTAGTATCTTTCTGAATATCATTGGGTTTCTCACAAATATAAAAGGAATCCAAGGCTATTAATAGCCTTTACTTCAACACACCGTGAAATACTATGGAAAACTGCATTCTCCCAAAATCCTATGCGATTCAAAAGATCAATAACTTTAAGCTTCTGTGTGTATGTGTGTCCCATTCATGAATTGGGCTCCTTTCTACAGACATCAGAAGGATGAGATCCAAGAGTTTTCCCAAGGCTGAGCATCTTGTCTTCACTGGACTGAGAAAGAGAAGGGCACTCGGGAACATGCCGTCTGCAACCTGGCTGGCTTCAAAGCTCTGTGGATCGGCCCTGAGAACTGGGCAGACAGCATGTAGGGAGGGACTCGTGCTGGGCCCGTAAAAGAATGCAGGCCATTTCATAAACTCTACAAAGGAGGACTTCCTCATGAAAAGGCACTCTGTTCCTGGTAAAGGGGAAGAAATACCTTCCTTTCTCCTGGAAGGTATTAGAGGGCAGTCACCCATGGTTTTAAAACATCCACTGATTAGAAGATAGTAAGCTCTTAAAGATCTTAGAATATTCAGCCTCCTTTCAAAACTCAGAAACACAACTATGTATATCACATACATACACACACGCAATTACACAGTTTGTTTTAGAAAGCCATCACCTGGTGTGGGAAGGAGCCAGTGAAAAGGAATTGGGAGTACCTAGGGAAGGGCCGCCGTTGCAAACAGACTGGTCAGAGAAGGCAGCACTGACAGGATGGCAGTTGCAGAATATGAATCATTTAGTACTAGACTTTATTTACATATACAGTTAAATTTGTCAACCTACTCTAAAAAACATGCACTGATACCTAGCTGTTTAAATATTAAGTTTATCTAATGAAAAACTTACAACTAAATTTCTGAATTATAAAAATCACCACCTTCAGAGTCAAAGACTCTCAAAGAGAAGCATGGAGTCTAATGAGGAAGGGCTTCAGCATGAATCACTGATGTTCAGCATTTTAAACCCACATCTAAGGAGCCACAAAAAAGAAAAAAAAAAAAGGTCATTCTAAGAGCTACTTGTATTGATTTCTTTTACTCCAAACAAAGAGATTCTCCTCGTTACATGATATATCATAATCACTTAATTTGTCTGACTTCTTTAAAGAAAGAACAATGGATTCAAGAAAGCTGTTAACTTGCAAAAATATCATTTTGCAAGTTTTTTGTTTACGGTTGCTTTCCCTTAGTAATATGACATATGTAGTCCCTATAGAGAAAAAAATGACAATGCAAAGCTCAAATTTATGCCATTCCCAGATAGCCTGATGCAAAATCCAGAGCAATCAACATCTGAAAACTCTAACATTGCTCCTGAGAGTAGGAAGGAAGGATAAAACCTTTCTTCAAATCTTCCCTCTATGTTTGATGTTTTACACATTCACAATTAAATAACCTGAGCATTATTTTGGCTCTCTCCATAGTGTTTCTGTGCATTCTGAGACAATGCAACTGTAAACCTCCCGGACACACCACACAGATTTGCAAGAAACTTTCTGAGGAAGTCCTTTCCTAGGCGGAAACGTTCAAGTCCAGGAGCAATACCCTGAGCCAAGATGAGTTCATTCATTTTCAAACATTTGCTCCTGTAGGTGTTCAAAGCACTCTATTCCTCACTTATCTGTAACCTGTGGTCTGTCCAAGATTATCCTTTTCCAAACTCAATTTCTCATTATCGTTCTCATATAAACACATAAAAAGATTTCAAGAGAGGTGAGATGGTTGGCCCTAATAATACATATATAACTATATAAATATAGTTGCGAGGAGAGTAGTAATGAAGAGTTCTACCAGTTTTAATATGTAGCTTTTCGTGGGAGATATCACACAAATAAAATAACCTGAAAAGATATCTCTTTAAGAAGAATGGAAAGAGAACAAAAATGTGTAAGGATAATTAGTTCTCAACTAATACGTGGACATATGATGTTCTGATATGAATTATGTTTAACATGGAGGCACCAAAACAAAATTGAACTCTGATTTTTAAAAGTGGAAAATCATATTTATAGTAATGAAAAATATTTCAGTAGAGGACTGATTAATAAATGATGTTATATTCATATCATGCCATAGAATATTAACATGAAATATTGTTGATCTTGTTAAAATTTAAAAATTAAAAGTAGGCTAGAGAAAAAGTATATTATTTAATTATTTTGCTTTATGTTTAAGTACAGATATGTACATAATAGTGTGCATATTGTGTGTGTGTGTTAATACACATATTTTACCAAAAAGATAAGAGAAAAACACACCAAATGTTTTGAATGGTTTATAAGTAATTGTTTTCTTCTTTGTGCTTTTCAAGCTTTTTCTCTAACTTTTCTGTATTGGACATATATATCTTATACCATTTTTACATTTCTCAAGTAAAAAAGTCCTATAATGAGGGAAAAAAACCTTTGAAACAGAAAACCTGGGTTCTAGGTTCCTTTTTGACCCTTATTAGCAATATAAACAGGAAAATTACTTATCAGTTTTATGTATGTTCATCATCTACAACAAGAGGGGCTGATCACCCTAGCATTTTACCTATAGATAATAAGTATGTATTGCTTTGTCATATATATTTTTAAGTGTACTCCAAGATACAGACTATGTGATATATATATATACACACATACCCTGTACTGTGTTTCATACACTGTGCAAGGCAAACAAATGTTAACTCATTCACAACTAACCATGCAGGCTTACCTTACCATTCAATAATGCTATCCTCAGAATCAGATTCTGTTGTTAGTTGTCTCAGTCTGTATCTCTATTTTCAGAGAATTTGGTTCTCAAAACAGGTCAACCCCCGTACTCCTCTACCCTGTGCACAATGTCTGGCTGTGAAATGAGAAAGCTCTATCAAATTTATGACCCAGGCTAATCTGGGCCAGACAGTGGTTCTCCAAAAGGCTCTGCCTTCAGCCCTCTGCTCATTTCTCATGCCTTCTTATCCCACTGGCTTCTGTTTCTTCTCCAAAATGCTTACCCCTCTCTCTTCCTCTGCCTAAAGGGGGTGCAATAAAGCCTGCACATACTATTTACTTGAGGTCTCTGATACCTAGTCAGTGACTCTTACCTGGGAGGGACCCGTACAATGCCCCACTCGTTCTGGGAAAGGGACAGACTTGGCCATCAGGTAGTTATTAAGAAGACTCAATTAGATAACAGCAATAACTTTACACATAAAATCAAACCTTTATACAGGCAAGTTTCTAAGGTTGTTACAAGCTTCCACCTCCACAGTAGGGGAGGGTTTGTTAGGTCCTGATGGGTGTGAACTGTGTAGCAAGAGTATGGTACTAAGAAGGGAGCAGATGTGTCAGCAGGTTACTTGGCCTGTGCAAAACCCCACTGGCCCTCTTGCAGGTATCAATGTTTTATTTTTTTTCAAACTAATTACATCTCAGTTTTAATTTTTTTCCCTAATATCTAAATAACCCCAATTTCATTGCTGGAATCTCTTTAATATCCTTTCTCAAATAAAATAGAACTAAAATGACTAATTTTTCTGGCCATGAAGTCAAAGCACCTCACAAAACACTACAGCAAACACCACAGAATAAAGTTAAAGAAAGCCCTCCAGTTATTCTCCTGCTCACGGTTTCTCTCTGATTACAAGATATGACCCTCAAATGAGTTTTGTACTTTTAAATTTAAAGATATTTCCACTTCATTAGCACAATTCTTTATTTTCCACTTCTTTGTTAGTGCCAAGGAGAAATTCAGGGCTTTAAGAGATTCAAACGACTTGTGTCTAAATCAGACTTGGACCCCTCCTCTCAACATGCCCATTTACATGAAATCTCTTAGAGTTTCTCTCCTTCCATAAAATGCGGATGCCACTGCCCATCAGGACCAGGTTTGCCTCTTTGCACAAACAGTCCAAAACAGTTTTCCTGATCTGTTTCAACTTGAAGTGTTGTCAATATATGGATTGTCTTGCTTTCTAATTCAGTGAAAAATCTAGTTTTCCATTAGTCTCTGCCTTTCTAATTTTCGATACAGCTTTACTAAATGTAATTATTAAAGGCAGATTCAAGAAAGCAATTACTGTGCTACTGGTTTGTATCTCTGAAGTCTTAATAAGCAGCAAAAAGTTGTAATTCCACGTATACTACAAAATTCATTTTTCTATAGATTAGACATGTAAACCTTTGAATTTGTAGATACACAGACATACTTAAAACAGTATATAAAATGTCCCCACTTAAACCACAAGTTTTAACCCTATTTAAACTTTATTCAGAGGCAGTGCTGTAAGTTGTAAAGGGTAGGAAGCTACATTTCAGAGAGGCCACATTCTGTTCTTTCTTCATGACTGTGTGACTTTGGTAAGCCATCTAACTCCTTTGGATCTCCTTTTTCCTTCATCTGGAAATAAATAAGAATGTTAAACCTGATGGCCACCAAATACTCTTACAGCTCTGTTAATCTATAAAACATTCATTAAATTCCTAATCTATGTTTAACTTTGAACAAAACATGGAACAGAATATTATACAAATTATAATCCTCAGCTTTAAGAGGCTTAAAGTTTAGTAAAGAAGAAATGGCAAATAAATATAATTAATATAAATTAATATACAGAAGTGTTATCCAAATGATACAAAGTCATTATCTTTCCCCCAAATGCTGATGAATATCAGTACATATAAGTGGGAATGCAACTTCTTTGGCAGTCATTCAAATGATAATAATTTGGTTTTCTAACTATAGGCACATAGCAAAGTTTTCATTATGTGGTTACAATACCAGTCTGAAACAAACAACAAATTCTGTGATAGGACCCAGTGTCCCCAAATCAAAGTGCCTCTGAGGCATTTGTCAGGTGGTAATCATTTAATAATCTTCACTGCCCTTATCAATATCCCTTGGTTTATCCACTCCATTCAAAAATAGTACTGATAAAATATCTTGAACACCACAAAGCTACAGAAACCATTTCTAATTTTACCTTACATTAATTTAGTTGATATGCGAGGAATATTCTTTCATGATTTCTTGAATCTGTGGCTACTGGATTTGAGCAGGGTCCACACACAAAAACCTAAAAATTTATAAGCATCATCACCACCCCATTATCTGAAGATACTTCTGCAAACTTAAAACTGCACCTCAGTGCTTTTCTTCAAACCTTCCTTCATGAAGGTCTGACAACCAAATTTGAAGTCATGGAAAAACACAAAGAAACAAAAGAAGATGAACACTGACTATAACAAAGCTGAAAGCCTGTGTCCTTGATCCATATGTAATTACCTTTCTAAAGGAGCATCGTGCTTAGATCTGGATGGGCATGTTAGGTCATTGTCAGACAAGATGGAGCATTTTAACAAGGTCATTGTCAAAAAGATGGCGCTTTTTCCATGAAGAAGCAACAGCAGGCCTGGCCAGTCACTCCCATGGCATTTAAGGAGTAAAAAGAGATATTTATTTTAATAAATAAACTGGTTTTCCTCTCTGAACATAGGCATATATGTGTGCTAGTGTATATATGTTTAAAATTCAAAAATGAATTATTTTCTAATAAGCTATTAATATTTTTCATCTAATAATATATTGTCACCATCTTTCTTTACCTCTAAATAGTCTTCTTTGTCACTTGATACCTGCCTAGTACTCTGTGATGTGATGGCACGGATGTCTTATACCAATCTACTTTTTGGGCATACAGATTTCCAATTTTGCATTAACATAAATACATTTTAAAATTAAAAATAAAGAAATGTTTACTCCAGAGGAGCAGTCTTTAAGTATTTGCAGAGCAAATGAGTGGAGGGATTGTACGGAAGTTTGTTTATCTCGATAATAAAACTCAGGCCAGCCAGTAAATTTTCTGAATAGTCTAGAACTGAGAGAAAGGATCATGACAGAGTTTGCCATGCAAACATAACTAGCCCACATCCCTAAATCACCCACTAGTTAATGCTGAATTGACAGTTTCCAGGCAGTTCACATGAGGAAGGATATATTATACTATTTAACCCAATTTCTGCTCAGAGTGTATTTTGACAAAACAGACTACAGGCCACTGTTAAGTACTTTATTTAAAGTAAGTCAGTGAGGGAAGGGGTGTCACTAAACCACAGAAATAACTAACATGGAATTTGAGATACAGAATGTTAAACATAAAGGCCCAGAATCTACTATTCAAAGATAAGGTGTTTTACAAGGAAGTACCAAGGTGAAGACTTGGAATAAAAGCTTCTAAAATATAGCATGGAAATTATAAAAATAACATCTGAAAAAGTCACATTACAGAATTAGGAACAGTGAGTAAATATTATAACATCAAGAGGACAAAGCAGATCCCCTGTGGTGAACCCAAAAGAAGGCCTACTAAGCGCACCAGAAGGGACCACCTGCTCAGGAAGAGCTGGAAACTAGCAGCAGAGATCCAGGTCTCCCTGGAAACAGCCTGGAGCACCTTTTCCTCACATAATAAGAATGAGCAAGTCACGTGTGTGGACATAAACTCCTAATACAGAAACAAAAAGGCAAATACAATGGAAATGCTGTGGGTTTTGTTGTAGTTCTGGTATTAAGTAACCTCGCTCATTTACTCTCACTTCTGGCTCATTTGCTCATTTATTTAGTCAGGGTATATTTACTGATCACTTCTGTGTGCAAACATGGGCTAGATGCAGGGAACATAGTGAAATACTGGCACAATTAATAGTTTATAAATGCTAGGAGGGAAAGAGGCTACTGAGTGATTATGAAACGGGAAGAGTCAGGGAATAGTCTCTGAGAAAGTGACTAACGGGAAGTTGAGGGTGGAGGAGAGCACAAGGCAAGGTGAAGGTTAGTTTAACAAAAGAAACAGATTAACTTGAGGAACTGAGACTGTCAGACTAGAGCTGGGGGTTGGGGACAAGGAATACCTGCTAAGGTGGGCAGGGGCCCGACCACAGAGGATCCCCCAGCCTCACCAAGGACTGGCATTTACCTTATGAATAATGAGAAGCCACTCAAGCGCTGTGAGCTGAGGCTGACATGATCAGATGCCTGGTGAAAAACCATCCTGACTGCAAAATAATGGCTTCTAGAGGACTCAGAGTGGATAGGAAGACCAGCAGGAGGCTATTACAGTAGTTCAGGGGGAGTGATGACAAGGAGAGGGAAACAGCCACATTTTAAGAGGTGTTTAAGAGGTAGGTGCAGTAGTACTTGGCACCGGAGTGCAGGCATAGAGGGTGAAAGAAAGGGAGGAGCGGAGGGGACTCCCAAGTTTGAAGACTGAAATCTGGGTACATAATGGTGGCTTTTACAGAGCAGAAAGCTAAAAGCAGAGGTTGAACCCTGCAGAGTCCTCTCCAAACTCCCTTTCCACAACAAAAACTTTGTTTCTTATGTTTCCACACATGCATCTTATAATTACATTAACCAAAAAAACTGAGCTCAGTCAAGTAGCAATTAAAAAGCTGAACCTTTAAAAGTTAAAAGAAAATGGATGGTTGGCATTTTAAAAGTGAAGTCACCAGAAACTTTTAAAAAGCCTCTTACCAAAGGCTATTCTTGCTTCCTGTAAGACCAAGAGGAGGCTGCATCACTGGCTAAGATGAAAGAGAAAACCACTACAGACCTGTGTGCCACTGGTCTAGCGGAGGAAAGAAAGCCTTCTCACCGCCTTCCACCCACGGGCAGTACATGGAGTTCCCTCCGGGCAAAGAAAGCAGTTTAACTCCACCCCGGTTAGGTGTGCCCAAGGAAACAAAACAAAATAAGGAAGAAGAGGGGAAATGGGGAGGTGGGAAGTAGATGACAGGGAGGAGGAGAGGGGGCTGATGTAAGGGCTGGCCTAGGGGAAAGGAAAAGGCAGCGGCATCTGCGAGCCTCTGTCAGTGATGCACCAAAGGTGAAGTCAGCTGCCGGCTTAGGTCAAATGGAAAAGAGAACAAAGTAGATTGATCAGGTTCACTATTGAGGTGATACTGTTGAAAGAAAAAGACTCTGACCTGATTTTGAAGTAGATGAAGGTAAAACCAATGAGGGCCTGGTTCTCTAGGTAGCACAAGAGTGGGAAGGGGTGACAAAGGGATAAGGAACCATATGTATCTACAGCCTATTCCTCCCTTGAGGGAAACCCCTTGCAGGTGTACATGAGGGCAGAGCAGGTACTTTAAGTCATTTGTAAAGAAAGTGATGGAAAAAATAAAAATAAATGAAAAAAGAAAGCGATGGGTGGGTAATGGACTGATATTATCCAAAGCACAGTTTCCCAAGTATCCATTAGTACCATTCCCACCCACCTCTAACTCAACCTGATAAAAGGGAAACCCTCGTGGCCAGGAACCAGCCACTCTAGAGCCTCTGTCCTCATAGAGCTACACCCTCTAAATTCTAAACTCGTCTCTCCTGACTCACTCAGCAAAGCCTGCCTTCCCGCAGGCGGGGCCTCGGGGGAGCAGTAGGGATAGAGAGGGATCTGATTTTGAATCCCTGTTCGCATTCTTATAACCTTGTCCTGAAATGAACAGGAAAAGAACCTCAAAAATGAAAGTGAAAACAAGAGGGGTTGCGAGGGGGTTGGAAGTGAACAGAGGGGCAACCTAGGCACTAGCCCAGAGGATTGCGCTTATGAGGGAGAAGGTCTCAAAACAGCCAGACACAAAGCAAAGAAAAACGAGAGCCTCCAGCATGAAGGTTGGAAAGGTAAGATTGAAGTTCTCATGAAAACACTGTGCTACTGAATTTTTCAATTAAGTTTCCCCCTCTCAAAGTAAACTTTATCTCTGGTAATTTTCTCAACTCCCTAATCTTCCCCCTTTAAGGCTGTTACTTCTAATAATAAAGTGATGGCTCACTATTTATAGAATAAACTGGTATCTTTCTGCCTTGACCTACAAACTCTCAATACAATTTGGCTTCATGGCTGCATTCCTCATTAGTGAAAAGCATTCCCTAGAAAGAATTAGTCCATTAGGTAGGATGAAAAGATAACCACACCAGTGTAATGTAATGTTGTCATTACTATAGGATCTGCCTCAGAAGATTCCTTCATTCCTTCAGCAAATATTTATTAAGTTCTTTCTTTGGGCCAGGTTTTAAGCTGGGGTATAATGGGCAGCAAAAGAGACATGTTCCCTCTCCCATGGAACTCAGGGAAGAAAGAGAGATTATGATTATGGTTATGACTGATACAAGAGGAGGGTGCCAAAAAGTCAGCTGGGCAACAAAGGACTGCCCCAGAGGTTCATCACAGCTCTACTCCTGTTGACTAGAGAGGCTACGAAAATTGTCCTTGTGGATATGCACATAAGCATACACCTGCCATTTGTAGCTCTTTCACTCTAATACTCAGTCCTGGATTCATTGTTAGAATCAGAAAACCGAGGTTCAAATTTCAGCTTTACCACTTACTGGCTGTGTGATCTAAGTAAGTTATTTAACCTCTCTGAATATATCTTTTTCATTTATTAAACAAAGATAAAATACTTTACTTGTGAGGATTTAAATATATTAACATTTATAAAGCACATAATATGGTTTCTAGAATATAGTAAGCACATAATATATAACAGCTGTTATTATTTTTATTACCTAAGTATCTCTAAATTTTAGTTTATGTGATCCCTGACATAAAAATCATTTTAACCAGCACTTAATGAGTTTTCATAACCCCTTATTCTAATATATCTGAACACTAATTTCTAGCTTTGGTAATGAAGATGCTGTCAGAGTATTCTTAGAATGTATATCCTTTGTTAAAATCGTAACTACTGTATATTCCTTTTTGAGTATTTAAAATGATTTCACAAGTAGAATAATGTTCTTTTATAGTTTAATATATATTCACATGATGTAAAAAGAAAAAAAAAAAGATATAAAAGGATATACATGAAAAGTCTCCCACACAAACCTGCCTCATTCACTGCCCTCACAGCTGACCGTGTCTCACCGATCCTTTCCGCCTTGCTACATACACATTTGAACAGAGTTATTCCTATTTCCTTCTCTTCTACACAAAAGGCAGCACATTACATACTGTTGTACCTCTTGCTTATTTCACTTAGCAATTGATCTTGACAGTCTTCCTGTATCAGAACATAAAGAGTTTCCTCTTCCTCTTTTTATTGTTACATAACATTCTCTTGCATGAATACTGTTATAATAAATATATTTTTTTCTATACTTCTGCTTGGCCTGATACACGGTTTCTTAATTATAGTTTTGGCAGTGGTTTATGGAGAAAATAGTTGGGACTATAATATTTTCATTTTCATTGACTGTTCTTAGTAAAATGCTAACAGGAACTAATGGTTTTTGTATATTCCATATAATCTACAGAGTCAATATGTCACAGTTTATGATAATAATTTTCCTTTAAACTGTTTTACATTTTTTCCTTTAAATTACTTTAAAATATATGTTCTTTATTTTACACACAACAGAATTATTTTCCATAGTGTTTACAGGAAAAAGTGCTGGCTGTTACAGTATCCAATCAGTTACCCTGAGGAGATGTCAGCTGTCAACCATGTCTGTTGCAGCGATTTCCCTCACCTCTCTCTCTTCCCACTCTGGGTGAGCTGTCAAGTTTCTAGTTTCTGACGTGCATTTACATCACTCAATGACATCTGACAGCAGTGAAAGGCCACAGAAAACTGCTTATTGATCAGAGCAAAACTAGTTGACGGAACAGATGAGGTTGTATCACAGAAACGCAGCCACATTCAGGTGATGACATTTTGCTCCCCTGTACACAAGAGCTTAATGGAATACAACTTCATTATAGCATGCCACTTGTGCTTACAGCACCAAACCTATCTCCTGACTGTGTCTATGTGGTGATGAGGACAATCTACTTGTGCTGATACCAATGTATTGCTAACCTGATTTGTTCATGAACACTTGCAAACTACTGGTGAATCTGTCCTGACAAATACACCAAGAGACGCTGAAGTCTCAATCTTACCAAAATCTAATTGTGCTGTCCTTTAGAAAAAAACAGAATTACCATTTAGTTAGCCATAACTACTCAGGACTCGGTGACTTTAAAACGTTTATACCACTCTGTAAAGAAGTTTAAATGGGTATATCTTTGATTCTTGTGCCGCTGTCAGGAAGCAAGCAAAAATTGATAATTTGACATAGTCCAAATTTACTTATAAGTGGGAGAAAATTCAATTGCCTCTGAAAACTAAGATACCAGATTAAGGCCCTATGCATATAAAATGTTCCTTTCAGTTTTAAAGATAACAAGTTCAACCCACTTTCCATTTCCATTGCCAGTGTAGATAAGTGACTGTATAATTATAAACCAGTGCATGCCTGGACCAGGGATCATTACACCAGACAAATTCCTAATATTTTGCCACGTGACCTTCAAACATAGGAAAGAAAAATGTAACAATTGGGACAGAATCACCAGGCCTCCCTGACTACTGGGTGAAAAAATGCTAAAACTTTACTCTGATGTGCATCTGGCTTTTATCTTGACTCCACAATTCTTTTCCTTGAGGAGGAAGTATTCCTCCAAATCTGGTACTCTCATACCACCTTCATAACTTGTATCTGGTCTTACTATTCTTCTGTAAATAGTCTTTTTACTTCAATAAAGTTCAAAGAAAATTTTATGTCATGACTGTATATGGGAAGTCAGTATCACTTGCCATATATAGAAGGTGAGAATAAAAATAAATCCAATGTTATTTAATACATTATTAAATTATGTTACTTGCTGAAGGATGTGAGGCTGAAGCTTGCTCTCTCTTCCTTAGAAATGACAGACTATAGCAAAGTCAAGTTAAAGACAAGAATTAAGCTTGTGGAGAATTTTTTGGAGGGAGGAGGGGGATGACAGGAATAAAAGATAAATAAATAGGATTAACTATCTCCTTGTGGATCAATGCTATTTAATGTATAGGCACCACTTAAATCACCTCCCGGAATGCTGGTGTCTCACATCCCAAACCCAGGGAACACCAGCAGTGTTAAACGAGCAGGTGCTGGAGTCCCCCTGCCAGGGTTCAAATCCTGACCTTCCCAATTACTGTGCGACTTTCAGCAAGTTATTTAACCTCTGCATGCCTCGCTTCCCTCAGCTATGAAAGGGGATATTAACAGCATATAACCTTAAAGAATTGCTCTGAGGAGTACGTGAGGTTAGGTATGGAAAGTGCTTAACAGTGTATCCGATACTAGGTTAGCTGTTATCCTTCATTTCTTCCCATCTCCTTATTTATACCTTCAGTTAAAAAAAAAAAAAAAGAAAGATAGGGAACAGAAGAAACCAGAGGCAGGGGGTGAGTGAAAAAAAGAAGGAAATGGAGAGAAAGAGACAGAAAAACCCATAGGAAACCAGGGGAAAAAAGAGTTTGAGCAAAAAGAGGGTTTTCAGGTCCACTTCAACAGCCTTCTGGTTGGTGCAGGTTTCCTTCCTCATCTCTCAAAGTTTGGCTCAATTTTTTGTTTTAATGTAGGCCCAGAAAACAAAGTGTGTGAAGTGAAAATGTCTGGAAAATATCCTATGGCTGTGGTTCTGAGAAAGTTTATTCCTTCCTTCCAGGCAAAGATCACTGCTCTCTTCTGGGTTCCTGTACCTTCTGTTTGGCCAAGTTTCACGGTTCATGGTTCTTGTGTGGGCCTCTCCCTCAGACCTGATGCTCCTTGAAGACAGAGGCCAGCTCTTCCCTCCGTGTCCTCGGGGCAGGCACAGCACCCAGCCCTGGTGCTGGTGGGACTGCAGTTTGCTGGAAGAACGCAGCTCCCCACCCACCCATCCCTTGCTCTCCTTTCCAGAGGTCGTGCCAGCACTGGCCAACTCCTGTGATGCCCAGGCCTCACGGGAAACGTATCTGTAGATAGGAATATGAAATTTCCTGGCATAGACCCTGATTTTTCACTTATAACATCAGTCTGAATAATGAAAAAAGTAACCAAAAAGCAGGAAGGAGCTAAATGTAAGTGCCTGCTTCAAATTTGTTAGATTTTTCAAGAAATACTATGTGTTTTGCCATTTCACAAATCACACCATATAAAATGTTTCAGCTACAGTCTTCATATTTTTTTTAAGATTTATTTATTTATTTCTCTCCCCTTCTCCCCCCCACCCCAGTTGTCTGTTCTCTGCGTCTATTTGCTGTGTCTTCTCTTTTTTTTTTTAAGATTTATTTATTTATTTAATTGCCCCCCTCCCCCGGTTGTCTGTTCTCTGTGTCTGTTTGTTGCGTCTTGTTTCTTTGTCCGCTTCTGTTGTCATCAGCGGCACGGGAAGTGTGTGCGGCACCATTCCTGGGCAGGCTGCACTTTCTTTCCCGCTGGGCGGCTCTCCTTACGGAGGTGCACTCCTTGCACGTGGGGCTCCCCTACGTGGGGACACCCCTGCGTGGGGTGGCACTCCTTGCGCGCATCAGCACTGCACATGGGCCAGCTCCACATGGGTCAAGGAGGCCCGGGGTTTGAACCCTGGACCTCCCATGTGGTAGACGGACGCCCTAACCACTGGGCCAAGTCCGTTTCCCTGCTGTGTCTTCTTAGTCCACTTCTGTTGTTGTCAGTGGCACGGGAATCTGTGTTTCTTTTTGTTGCGTCATCATGTTGTGTCAGCTCTCCGTGTGTGCGGTGCCATTCCTGGGCAGGCTGCACTTTCTTTCGCGCTGGGCGGCTCTCCTTACAGGGTGCACACTCTGCGCGTGGGGCTCCCCCCATTGGGGGGACACCCCTGCGTGGCGCGGCACTCCTTGCACGCATCAGCACTGCGCATGGGCCAGCTCCACACGGGTCAAGGAGGCCCGGGGTTTGAACCGTGGACCTCCCATGTGGTAGACGGACGCCCTAACCACTGGGCCAAGTCCGCCACCAGTCTTTGTATTTTGAGATTAGAATAAAGATATTCTTTTTCAAACACCCAGACCAAAATGCATGTCTTCTAGCACTCATAAATCCCCTTGCTCAGAACCACAGCCACAATATTACTTCCCAACATTTTCATTTCACACACTTTGTGTTCGAGGTCTTTATTGAAACAAAAAATTAGACCTACTCTCAAATCAATAGGGCATGCAGCAACTGCTAAAAATATATAAGCTTGTAAGGTGCAAGATGAAAGAACAAGAGACACGGCAGTGCTGTAGAACCCAGAGCAAGCCAGGTGCTGGGTGAGAAATGGGGAGAGTGACCATAAGCTTGGGTTGTCCCCACACAGCCCAGGCTTACTACCGGTTTCCCAGAACAGCTATCAGCAGTAGCCCTTTTACTTTCAGAGTGTGTGTCAGTTATGTGGTCACCCAGTGCACCCTACCCTATGCAGATTCTGTGGGCTTGGAATACTTTGCACATACCTGATGCATTGTAGTTCATTGGTTTATGTCCATTTGTTTTCATTTTCCACTTAACAATTAGCTCTTACTCTAATTCTGTCTCCAATGCTTAATTTAGAACTTACCCCATTAATAAACTGTGGTTGAATGATTAATCCTGAGTCATGCACAATTCAAGTGGACTAGGATAAAACTGACATTACTGAGTTTAACCAGGAAAGCAGTGAATTTTAGGTAAAATTCATTTAAACTTGAATTAACCATAATTACAAATGTAACATCACAGATGGGAATAATATCTGGATTAAAAAGTGAAAAGGACCTTAAACTAATGCTCAGAAAATTAGGGCAGATCTCCAAATAGGTGTTCCTAGGGGGCAAGCTGCTCTGCTTTACTATATCAATAAATATTTCTAGATGCAGTCAACCTGGGTTAACAGAGCCTCCCATTGAGGTAAGAGACTACTAATCCTGACAGGCCACCCTGGAGCAATGCAGAGAAGATCCAGAATCACAGGCTTCTCTGCATGGGTGTGGCGCCTCACCACGGGCACTGGCAGAATGACCTTGACTGTCAGGAACTAGCCCCCCACATACCTCTTCCCACCTGTCAGTCTCCCACCTCCCTCCACTCTCCACCACTTGCTGATAAATAACCTCAAGATGAAATTAGGATCCTTACCTGTCCCCTGTCCCCCCCAAAAAGCCCTGAAGTCAAATGTGTGTACGTCAGTCCTGTTTCACAGCTAGTAGCTGGAGCCTGAGCTACAAATGCAGAAGATGTTCTAACATATACCTTCACTGAGGACACTAAGAACTTGGAAGCACTTATCTGAACAGATGTCTTATCACTTACTTGAAATGACTCCTGAAACCAAGACCCTGTGCCAGGCCTCCTAGAGGCCGCGGCTGACATGCCATGGGCAGGTAAATGCCTGAAGGCCACTCAGAGCACACCTGAAGCACTAGGCTGTCTTCCTTTCACAAGGGCACATGACCTAAAGCAGTGGCATTTTTTTCCAATTAAACTCCATGGAGTTTAAGCCAAAGTTAAAAGAAGACCTAATCTCAGATTTATTATCAATGAGAAATGTTCAGCTTTCTTAGTTGGTGTGATCCTTTTGATCACAAAGTTTGTTTTAAATAGCATATTAGACAGGATTAAGCATGACCCACATTGAGCCAAATTATCTGATGACTATGTAAATTATTAATACTTAAGAGGCTACAAAATATAGACTAAACTATGACTATAAACCAATTCTTTTAAAACCTAGGAGCCTGTAATTGTAGATTTGTGAATAAGCATTTAGTCACTTAAAAATAATTAAGAAATAAATAATATAAAATTTTTTAAACTAGCTATTCCTTTGGGTGACTGCTTCAACAACCTAGCATTCTCAAGCTTCTCTTTCTTAGTTTTTAAAGCTATGTTAAATGTAACCTTAGTAACCCAAGAATTAATGAGAGCAGCAAGAAACAAACATAAGGCCTTTATCCCTACTGTGCCGCCTAACTCTAGGACTCATTAGACAACAGCATCCAGAAATTTATGTTTTTAATTTTAATATGCTTTTTCATACATGTTTTATTATAGTTTTTGGAATTATTATATAACTGGTTAAGAAGAGAACTTAAGACATATATGTCTATTAGTAAACCCTTAGGTCACTAGTTCACTATATTTTTAAAAATTTTACTATTATCTTTTCTTTTTAAAGATACATGGATCACACAAAATGTTACATTAAAAAATATGAGAGGTTTCCATATACCCCCACTCCCCAACCCCCCACTCTTCCCACATTGACAACTTCTTTCATTAGTGTGGTACATTCATTGCACTTGATGAGTACATTGTAGAGCACTGCTCCACAGCATTATACTTTATGTTGTAGTTTACACTCTCTGCCAGTCCATTCAGTGGGTTATGGCAAGATATATAGTGTCCTGCATCTGTCCCTGCAATATCACTGAGGACAACTCCAAGTCCCGAAAATGCCCCAATATCACACCTCTTTTTCCCTCTCCCTGCCCTCAGCAACTCTCATGGCCACTGTCTCCACATCAATGATATAATTTCTTCCATTGCTAGAGTCACAATATTTCTATAGTAGAAAACCAGTAAGTCCACTCTAATCCATATTTTATTACTCCATCCTAAAGACCCTGGGATGGCGATGCCAACTCCACTCTAAATCAAAAGGGGGCTTAGATCCCACAAGGCTGATGGATGGAATTCTGCTTGCAGCTGTAGCCTCTCTTGGTTCCCTAGTATACTAGTTGACTATTGTTTAACTGCCATTTCTTCGAATAGCCTGTATATTACACAAGAAAGAAAGTGCATTTTATAACTCTTCTACATTCTTTTTAGTATAAGGCATAATGTAGGAACTCAACAAATACTTCCTAAATGAAAAGAAGACAAGCTATCTTTCAAAAACTACAAAACATAGGTAGAAGGGAATGATTTCTCATTATAAATACTAGCAATATGTCTTTTTTTAAATTTACATCATTGTTTCTTAACAATGATTAAAAAGCAGCGGTACTTACATTAGTAAAGGGAAAAAGCTTTGGCTCTCAGCTCTTTGACAGGTAAGATTGTTATCTTCACCCAGTTATATTTTCTAATACCACATTATACCCATTTCCATATGACCACACAAAACTGTAATGTGAGCATACTTTCTAATGTATAAACTTGCATGTTCCCTGTTCTTAATTTTTAAACCATGTTTTTTATTTCACATTTTAAAAATTGCTTCTATCAAGGCCTTTGGTTTTTCCCCAATGAATTCATCATTCTTAACAGGAAAAACTTTCCCACACTCTGCTATGAGAATTACCCCTACAAGACCACATAAGATGCTCTTTTTTTCTAATATTTAAAAAAGTTTTTTTTAATACTTTAGATTACATAAATCTACATAAAAAATAAAGGGGATTCCCATGTGCCCCACTCCCTACCCCTCCCACACTTTCCCACATTAACATCCCTCATTAGCGTGGTGCATTTGTTACAATTGATGAACACATACTGGAGCACTGCCACCAAGCATGGATTATAGTTTACATTATAGTTTACACTCTGACCTGCACAATTTTGTATGTTATGACAAATATGTATAATGGCCTGTATCCATCATTACAATGTCATTCAGAACATTCCAATGTCTTGAAAATGCCCCCATATTACACCTTTTTCCCCCTTCTCCCCTCAGAACCTCTGGTGGCCACTGCTTCCACATCAATGATAAAAGCTCTGCCATTGCTAGAATAACAATAAGTCTATAGTAGAATAACCGTATGCTGCTCCTGCAATCTAAAATTCCATCAAATTTCTTCATCATTTTACCAAGCACCTAGCAAAGAGTCCATGCTCAAGTGAGTGTTGAAGGAACTTTATATTACACAACAAAAGCACTACTGATAGACTATGTGTTAAACAACTTTTTTCCGCTGCAAATGGCAAACCATTTCCATTGAATCCATGAGAACTGAAGCAAAAGGTTCACTCAAGTCACTGTCGCCAAAGGTAGTGCCAACCTCAGGGCCCTTAGAACATCTGTTGTCAGAACCCTACCAAATGGATGGGATTTACTACTTTACTACAGCTTCCAAGTCACCATCACTCCCAGGCAGGCATCTGCCAAAGCCTATAGCAGTGAAAGAGCAGAGAAGACTGGGCTCCTTCAGGTGAGACAAGGGTCTCACAGCAGAGTATGGAGGCAGGTGGTGACAGTTATTTCAGTAGTACTGGCAAAGAGCAGAACTTTCCAATCAAAGGAATATCATGAAGAAAAAGAAGCTCTAAAAAATGGCCAGGGGCAAGTCCTAAGGAAATTGCATATAGACTTGCCATGTGGCCCAGCAATAGCATTAGGTAATACCCAGAAGAACTGACAGCAGAGGCACAAGCAGACATCTGCACACCAACGGTCATAGCAGCATTTTTCACGATAGCCAAAAGTTGGAAACAATCCAGGTGTTCACTAACTGATGAACAGATAAACAAATTGTGATGTATATACACAATGGAATATAACACAACAGTTAAGAAGAAATGAAGTCGTGAAGCATAAGACAACATGGACGAACCTAGGGGACATTATGCTGAGTGAAGCAGGCCAGACACAAAGGTCAAATACTGTATGACTGTGCTATTATGAACAAAATATATAATGTAAACTCACAGAGTTAATAATTACAATATAGGTTACCACAAAATAGAAGGAGGCTAGAGAATGAAAAGCTGAGGGTTAATCGGTGCAGAACTGGTGAAAAACATTGTTGTAAATCTTTGGAAATGAACAGAAATGGTAAAAGCACATCATGGTGTTTGTAACTAGCAGAGCTATTGTATGGGTATGACAGTGGTTGAAAGGGAGTCTAAGGTCATGCATATTACTAGAAGGAAAGCTAAAAACTGTAACATGTGACTGTGTAAGATAGTAAAATCTCATGTAAAACATAAATATGGGTATATTGCATAATAAGATGGTTTTTAAAAAATACAAATACAAATATATTAGAGAGAAAGAAAAAGACTAGCAACTCTGTAGGGCAGGGTAATAACAGAGATTGATGAGTTTTGTTTGTTTGCTTTTTGTTTATTATTATTATTGGAATAATGAAAGTGCTCTAAGAATGACTGACATGATGAATGCACAAATATGTGATTATACTGAATACCACTGACTGTAACTTTCGATGGATTTATGCTTTAGTAATATGTATCAATAAAACTGATTTGTAAAAAAAACAAAAACAGAAAAACAGCCTCAGAGTGGAAATGCTTAAATTTGTTTCAATTTGGGATGAACAGAAAAGTTTGGTAATGGATGGTGGTGACGGTAGCACGACAGTGTGAATGTAATTAACTGCACGGAATTATATATTTGAATGTAGATAAAAGGGGAGCTTTTAAGTTGTACATTATGTTACTACAATGAAAATTTTTTAAAAAATCCATGAGAAGGTACAACACATTTTAATTTCTTTTTCCCTCTCCCTCCCCTCTGCTCTGCTGATTTTGCTGTCTGTGTCCATTCACTGTGTGATCTTCTGTGTCTGTTTCTCTTCTTGTTTTTCTCTCTAGGATTCACCGAGATTTGATCCTGGGGACCTCTGATGTGAAGAGAGGTTCTCTGTCAATTGCGCCACCTCAATTCCTGGTCTCTGCTGCACTTCACCTTGATTGTCCCCTTTGTCTCTCTTTTGTCGTGTCATCATCTTGCTGTGTGACTCACTTGCGCAGGCACTGGCTTGCCATGTGGGCACGCCTTTTTTTTTTTTCTTTTTTTAATCAGGAGACCCCAGGGGTCAAACCCGGATCCTCTACATCCTCTATACCACATTTTAAAATAGTGAACCCTAAGGTAAACCATGGACTATAGTTAATAGTACAATTTTTAAAATGTGCTTCCATCAATTGTAACAAATACACACTAATGCAAGGTGTTAATAAAAGAGTGGTGTGTGGGACCCACCCCATATTTTATGTGTGATTGTTCTGTAATAAAAAATAAAAATAAAAAGGCCAGGGGGATCCAAGATGGCAGAGTAGGGAACTGTAAGCTGTACCATTCCTCTAGAAACTGGGGTGGTAGGCAGGCTTGCTGGGCAGGAAGGAAGCCAGGATGTAGCAGGGACAATAGAAGAGGGAGGCTGGAGGGGGTGGGGTCCCAGTTGGGTCCCCAAGAAAAAGGGAACTGCCCAGCTGGCCCTGGAGAAGAAGGGAGCATACCCGCCGGCCCAGGAGGGAAGGAAATCTACCCAGTCGGCCCTGGGGGAGGGGGGAGCCAAGCAGCCGGCTCTCGGGGAGACAGGAGCTGCTGAGGAGGGCTCCCTCAGGATGGCCCCACCTGCTTAGGGTAGGGCGGACCCCGGCAAGCCTTGTGGAGAGCTGAGGGATCTTAGAGGTTTTTTCCTTTTTTTTTTTTCTTTCTTTTTTCGGGGAGTAGCAGAGAGACTGGCTGTGGGGTGAGTGATGGAGGTACAAGCACCTGGAGAGAAGTAAACTAGTGAGTCACTGGTGGTCTGAGAGGGTGACACACAGTTTTGTTTCCTTTTGTTTTGTTCTGCTTGCTTTTACTTCTCTTCCTTTTTATTTTCTTCTTTTCTTTCTTCTCTTCCCATTTTCTTGTCCTTTATTTTCCTTTTTTCTTTTCCCCCTTCATCTTTTATTGTTATTTTACCCTCTTTTTTATTTTCTCTTTCCTTCCTCTTTTTCTTTCTTTCATTTTGTCCTTTTTCCTCTCTTCCTTCCTTTCTGCCTTTCCTTGTTTTTTTTAAATATTTTTTTTATTTCTCTACCCTCCCCCCCCCCCCTTGTCTGCTCTCTGTGTCCACTTGCCCTGTGTTCTTCTGTGTCCACTCGCACTCCTATCAGTGGCATCTGTGTTTCTTTTTGTTGCGTCATCTTGCTGCGCCAGCTCTCCATGCATGCAGCACCACTCCTGGGCAGGTTGCACCTTCTTTGCACTGGGCGACTCTCCCTACAGGGTGCACTCCCTGTGCGTGGGGCTTCCCCACACAGAGACACCCCTGCGTGGCAGGGCATTCCGTGCGCACATCAGCACTGCATGTGGGCTAGCTCATCACATGGGTCAAGAGGCCCTGGGTCTGAACGCTGGACATCCAACGTAGTAGGCGGACGCCCCATCCGTTGGACCAAATCCACTTGCCCCTTTCCTTGTTTTATCTTTCTTTCTTCTCTTTTCACGTACCTGGCATTTTATTTTATTTTTTCCTGTTTCTTTTTTCACCTTTTAAAATTTTTATTCTTGTTTATTATTTTTCCCTCTTATTATTTTTCCTGTCCTCTTTTGTTGTTCTTTTTCCTTCCTTCTTTTCTTTCTTTTTCTGTGGATCTAATATTTTTTCCATTGAACATGGGAAACTACAAAGGATTTGGAATAAGAGGAACCAAGAGAAAAAGAGAACTCCTAACACAAAACCAAACAAAAATAAAACCCTTGATTAGAAGAAGAAACTAACCACTTGAATAAGCCCATCAAGATAAACAAATGCCTAGACATCAGCAAAAAATTACAAGCCATACAAAGAAACAGGAGGTCATGGCTAAGTCTAATGAACAAAATAAAAAGCAGGAGACATACAACATTGAACTAATCAAGGATGTCCAAACAAATATCCTCAATCAACTCCATGAAATGAAGAAAGAGATAAAGGATGTCAAGAAGACACTGTGGGGAAGCGGACTTGGCCCAGTGATTAGGGTGTCCGTCTAGCACATGGGAGGTCCGCGGTTCAAACCCAGGCCTCCTTGACCCGTGTGGAGCTGGCCCATGCGCAGTGCTGATGGGCGCAAGGAGTGCCCTGCCATGCAGGGGTGTCCCCCACATAGAGGAGCCCCATGCGCAAGGAGTGCGCCCATAAGGAGAGCCACCCGGCGTGAAAGAAAGTGCAGCCTGCCCAAGAATGGTGCCGCACACACAGAGAGCTGATACAACAAGATGATGCAACAAAAGAAACACAGATTCCCGTGCTGCTGACAACAACAGAAGCAGACAAAGAAGAAGATGCAGCAAATAGACACAGAGAACAGACAACTGGGGCGTGGGGATGAGGGGGGAAGGGGAGAGGAATAAATAAATAAATCTTAAAAAAAAAAAAGATGACACTGGAGGAACATACAGAAGAATTGCAAACATACATAAAAAGATACTGTTCTTAACAGTGATGAAAGACACAATGTAAGAAATTTAAAAAACACTAGAAGCACATAACAGACTTGAACAGGCAGAGGACAGAGTTAGTAATGTTGAAGATAGGACATCCAAAATCACACAGAACAGATGGATAAAAAGTAGAAAACTTTCAGCAGTGGCTCAGAGAATTTAATGACAACATGAAACACACAAACATATGCATTATGGGCATCGCAGAAGGAGAAGGGAAGGGAAAGGGAGCAGCAGGAGTGTTGGATGAAATAATGGCCAAATATTTCCCAACTCTTATGAAAATACATGTCCAGGAAGTACAGCATACTCCAAGCACAATATGTCCTAGCAGATCAACCCCAAGAAACATACTTATCAGCTTGTCAAAAGCTTAAGACAAAGACAAAATCCTGAAAGCAGCAACAGAAAAGAGATCCATCACATATAAGGGAATCTCAATAAGATTAAGAGCTGGTCTCTCATCTGAAACCATGGAGGTGAGAGGGCAGTGGTGCTGCATTTCTTTCAGCTAAGGTGCTAAAAGAAAAAAAACTGCCAGCAAAACTGTCATTCAAAAACGGCCAGGATGGGCCAGCAGTGATAATCCATACACATTGTGAGGCTAATGGACACATCCAGACCCTCAGCCACAATCCTGTACCCACCAAGGGGGGTGGGGGGGGGGCATTAACAAGGTCCTTTGACTCCAATTCCTGGGCTCTCTTTTGAGAATTACCAGAGAGTCATCTTGATTGAGCTGGACCACACTTCAACTGAGTAACCTGATGAAAAGGTTCCACTTAAAAAGGGTTCACACCCACGTGAATGGATAAGATTTAAGAACATGTTTCTGGGAAACGGACTTTGGCCCAGTGGTTAGGGCGTCCGTCTACCATATGGGAGGTCCGCGGTTCAAACCCCGGGCCTCCTTGACCCGTGTGGAGCTGGCCATGCGCAGTGCTGATGCGCGCAAAGGAGTGCCGCGCCACGCAAGGGTGTCCCCCGCATGGGGGAGCCCCACGCGCAAGGAGTGCTCCTGTGAGGAAAGCCGCACAGCGTGAAAAGAAAGAGCAGCCTGCCTAGGAATGGCGCCGCCCACACTTCCCGTGCGGCTGACGACAACAGAAGCGGACAAAGAAACAAGACGCAGCAAATAGACACCAAGAACAGACAACCAGGGGAGGGGGGAAGTTAAATAAATAAATAAATCTTTAAAAAAAAAAAAAAAAAAAGAACATGTTTCTTTTGGGGGGTACATATGGCTTCAAACCACCACAGATGGGTAAATGTGTCTGTTTATACTGTTTTCTGCCCAGAAACTCTGATGTAATTGGTCCGGGTGTGCAAGGTTTTGCAGGAAACTAATGTGTAGCCAGGATTGAGAACCACTGGTCATGGGCATATTACTAAGAAGGTAGGGCAATGGTGGTCTTATTACTGGAGAGTGAAATTTAAACAGAGAGAAAGCCACCAAGGGGGCAGCCAGAAGGTAAACATCAGTGGAATCTGGAAGAGAAGAGAGAAACTTGGAGACACCCCCATCTGTCTTGCCATGTGACAAACTAAGAACTAAGGATCGGCAGCAGTCAGCCCCAGAATGTCAGTCTTTGGGAAGAAAGCCGAACCTTGATGACTCCTTGATTTGGACTTTTCCCCAAACCATGAGCAAATAAATTTCCATTGTTTAACCTGACCCATTTCATGGAATTTGCTTAAACAGTCCAGGAAACAACAAAACCATTATCAAGATTTAAGTTTATTTATATTTTTCCAACTTATTTTGATTACACTTTTTCTTTTTAAGAGGCAAAATGATTATTGGTTCAGCTAAGGCCTCATTTTAACCTTTACAACATTTGCCCCCCTTTCCAAGACCAGGGATCTCAAGGTTAAAAAAAAATCTGAACTCTCCTAAAAAACACACAACTAGATCACTGTTTGGACTATAACACCTGCAGTGACTAGCACTAGGGAAGGGCTTTTACTTTGAGTATTATTAAGGAATTTTTAGTAAGCCCCACTGGATTCTAATTGCTATCTGTATTATGTCTTGCAGCCATTTTTCCCCTCACCCTCCACAGAACACATCTCAATTTTCATCATGTGTATCAGTGAAAATAGGGCAAAAATGATTGAAAACTGACTCCTTTTGTACCTATTTCCTAAACTTTCATATAGACATACTCAGTCACTATGAATCTTCCCTAAGTCACTCTTCATGATACACAGTTTTCAGAGCATTTGTAGAGTCCGAATTTCTATCACTAAACCAAAGAAAGCATTCTACAATACTATCAATATTAACATCAAAGTTTCATAAATGATTAAATGAGTGTCTTACACTTTTTTTCCTAAAAAAAGCAACAGAAGACAAAAAGTCAAATACACTTTTTTGAAGGAGCAGGAGAGCAAAGACATAAAAAAAGACTCACATATTTACACAATTAAGTTCCACTAATATAGAAAACTTGGTCAATGAATAGTTTCTTCTGTTGCAGAAAAACTAAAAAATCTAAAGAATAGCATAATAAAGTATGTAGAGTGTCTTAAAATACTTGTTAAAAAATCTTCAGGTGGCAAACGTACATGCGCGCATCTTGTTAACAAATATTTTTAAATCTTCAGTCTCTTGTAGTGTCACAACTAAATATTTACAGTAAAGAAATTCACTTTCCACCCCTACCTCTACCCAATAACAGGTTTCTATACCAGGAGAATTAATGCACTCAAAACAAAATTTATATATACATATAAATTCTTATAAGGTTGCAGGATAGGGAAAAGAAGGAATGCTGTCATGTTTTCTTAAAATACCTTAAGAAGATAATTTTTTTTAATAAAAAGGAGAAGGGTATAAATATTCTTGCTTACCATGGGTAGCTCTCTTTTTGAAAAAACTGATGATACTTAATTTTTGAAATTCACTTAATGACATCTTTGATTTCCACTTAATGTACACAGTGACACCTACTGGCATGCTGATAAGGCCACAAAGAGAAGTTCCAAAATAGCAGCCTGTGAAATATATTTGCCCATGTGTCTCTTATGAAATGACACTTTAGATAAGTATACCAAAACACTCTATTAATCTACTGTTCAAAATAAACAAGAAGATAACTTGTATTTGTTTTCCAACTTTAAGTTACTGAGTATCGTGGGACTGACACACATAGAATTTTGGAAACTTTATTTCAGTGTTCAGTTCATGTTTCTCAAAAGCCATATGAATTTATTTTTTGTGGTTAGAGTTAAACCTTAGACCTCATTAAAGCTGTTTGAATGAGGGCAGTCACATAATGTGATAATTTTTAAAATCATATAAACCAAGAAAATAGTGGTTGGGAGGAGTCAGCTGTTTTATAAACAAGCTGTGACCTATTATAAATAAGCTTTGACTTATTATAAATAAGCTGTGGTCTATCACAGAAACAAGTCAAGACTAAGACCCTTTCATTACTGTACATATGCTATTGCTGAATTTGGCCATAGGGAGAGAAAGAAACTGAAGATGAAGCAAATGGGGTAAAACATGGACAACTGAATTGGTTAGAGCATCCATTAGAATCTGGTAAACTATAGGCAGTCTACATAACTAACTTTAAAATAGAAATAGAATAGAAGGGTTTGGAGCTAGACATGACAGGAAATTTCGAAGATGATAGGAATCATGGCTGCTATGGAAGCCTCCAAGGTAAGAGAGCTGAGTCAGCCTTAGCCAGCAGCAGCTAAATATGCCTCAGTCAAGCCAGACCATACAGAATGACAAGAATATGGATCTGATAAGTTCTGTGAAGCCAACTTACTGATAAAATTTAATTACCTCAAAAACAGGCTATGCATCTTACATTCCAGACTAGACTAGACTATGTAAAGGATTCCAAGGCTGAGTCCAGGCTCAGCAGAATAGAGTGCTGGGATCAACCGGCAATGTTTGCCATGGGTATGGAGGGAAATTACTACACGTGTGCCAAATATTAGCAACCTCAGTACCCCAAGATTAAAAAAGAAACAAATAAGAAAAACTTACCTTCATAAACATCCATTTCTATACTGTTGCATTTTTTACTTGTGTATTTAGGTGTTCTCTTTGCATCCTAGTGAATTTATTTTCATAACAGCCCTATTTTGGCTAAAATAATGGCAAGGGGGATTTTCTTCGGATAGTTCAAGAAGCACGGTGAGATAGCAGGAATGATTACTGAAGCAGCACACTCTGGCCTGGACAGGGAGTTGCTGTGGTCCTCATGAAAACACTTTGCAAAAGTCCCTCCTGAGAGTAGAGACAGTTGATCTCCTTATTCTCACCTTCCACCAGAAAGGAACAAAGCCTATGAGTATCTCTGTGTCAATTCACCAGGATTCATGGTGCCCCCTTGTCCAAGATGTGGTATACAATTAAACTGTGAACTATCTCAGGGGGGCTGACTTCTAAAGCCAAACAGCAATGAATTCTCTCCCAGGAAATCATGTGATTGTTAAACCTGGTTCTAATGCATTCTATTGGTAGGGATGACACCATGTTAAAATTAAAACATGTTTTACCTAAAATTAACAAAAATGGGATATGTTAATTAGGGATACGTATTAGTCAACTAAAGAGGTGCTGGTGCAAAATACCAGAAGCCTGTTGGTTTTTATAAAAGGTATTTATTTGGGGTAGGAGCTTACAGATACCAGGCCATAAAGCATATGCTACTTCCCTCACCAAAGTCTATTTTTATGTGTTGGAGAAAGATGGTTGCTCCATCTGGGTTCTTCTCTTCCCAGGTCTTGCTTCTCTCTGGGCTCAGGTCCTCTGTGTTTTCTCCATAAGGTCAGCGGTAGACTATCAGGCAAACGACTCCATATCTCTCCCGCAGGTTTCTGCCATGTCTGAGGAACATCTCTATTCCTCTGTGTTCTTCTCCTGGCTCAGGTCTTCTCTTCCCAGGGCTTGCTTCTCTTTCCTCTGTGTGCTTACTTCCTAGGGCTCCAGCTTAAGACTTCAATATTGAACTCCAGCATCAAAACTCCAACATCAAAAACCCCCAACTCTGTCCTTTGTCATGTCTTTTATCTGTGCCTAATATAATGCCTAATGATGTGCCCCAATCAGAGCCCTAATCATAACTTAATCACGCCCAGGTACAGACTAGATTACAAACATAACCCAGTATCTATTTTTGGAATTCATAACCATACCAAACTGCTATACTCCACACTCTGAATTCCAAAAAAAATTACGATATTCAAGAAAACCATAAATCATTAACAATTCAAGTACTATATCACATCACAATCAATTTAAAGAAATATAGTTTGTCTTGGGGCAAAGCCCTGCCTAGATATAGACCTCTGAAATTACAAAACAATTAATCTGCTTCCAATACACATCAAAACTCCAACATCAAAAACCCTCCAACTCTGTCCTTTGCCATGCCCACTGATGTGGTACAATCAAAGCCCTAATCATAATTTAATCATGCCCAAATACAGACCAGTTTACAAACATAATTCAATATCTATTTTTGGAATTCATAACTATATCAAAACTGCTATAAAATAGTTAAACCTATCCCCTAAGTTTGGAGATTATATGTGATTATTTTCTCCTCTACAGTGTTCTCTCTTTCATAACTTTCTTAGTACAAACATATATTCCTTAAAATTTTTTTACTTAACACAGTTCATCTACATAGATGTATGTGGACAAGTGATTATAAACTAAAGCAATAGTTCCCTGCTCCTCTCAGAGGCAATCTCATTTTAAATGTTTCAATTTTTAGTTTACCTACCAAACTGGATTAATATGTATATCCTTCTACTTCTTCATCAACCTTAAAAAAAAAATCTAATATAAAATGATATAGCAAATAAGGCAAAATATTTTTTTTAAGATTTATTTATTTATTTATTTCTCTACCCTCCCCCCACCCATCCGGGTTGTCTGTTCTCTGTGTCTATTTGCTGTGTCTTCTTTGTCGGCTTCTGTTGTTGTCAGCAGCACGGGAATCTGGGTTTCTTTTCGTTATGTCATCTTGTTGTGTCAGCTCTCTGTGTGTGTGGCACCATTCCTGGGCAGGCTGCACTTTTTTTTGCACTGGGCAGCTCTCCTTCTGGGGCACACTCCTTGCACGTGGGGCTCCCCTACGTGGGGGACACCCCTGCGTGGTACGGCACTCCTTGTGCGCATCAGCACTGTGCATGGGCCAGCTCCACACGGGTCAAGGAGGCCCGGGTTTGAACCGTGGACCTCCCATGTGGTAGAAGGACGCCCTAACCACTGGGCCAAGTCCGCCGCCTGTGGCAAAATATTAAAGTGGGTAAATCTAGGTATCTGGGGAGGGGTCTACTGGAGTTCTTTGTGTTATTTTTGTAATATGTTTGCAAATTTTCTGTAAGTTTGAAGTTATTTCAAAGTAAAATATTAAAAAGAAAGAGCGCAGCAATTTGATATTATTTATGAATTCCAAAAAAGAAAGATTATGTTTGTAAACTATTTTCTGTTCCTCTGGGTGTGAGCCCCTTTGATTGTATTAGATTCACCTGAGATGTCTTTGATTAAATTACCAGTTAAGATTAGGGTTTTGATTCCACCACATGAGTGGGGCATGACTGAGAGTTGAGTCCCGCCCCTTTGGTGGGCCGATATAAACGGACACTCACTCAAGAAGACATAAGGCAGAGGAGAGAACTCGGTCATTTCAGTCCTGCCAAGTGATGGAAAGGAGAAGGCTTCAAAGGAGAAGGCTCAAACAGCTAAGGCCCTGGGAACAGAGATGAGCCCTATGCCAGCCTACAGCTGAGAATGGAAGAAGCTGGGCCCACGGAGCCTTAACAGGAAGAAGGAAGGAGAGACCAGGCAGAGATTGCCCACCATCTTGCTTCAACATGTGGCAACAGACTTTGGTGAGAAAGCAGCCTTGAGATGGACTCTTTAGGGTCTTGTAACTATAAGCACTTACCCCAAATAAAAACTCTTTATAAAAGCCAGCAGATTTCTGGTACTCTGCATCAGCACCCCTTTGGCTGACTAAGAGAGTGAGGTGGAAAAGCAGAGAGATGCTTTGAGCCTCCTTGGAAAAATTTTTCAGGTAGCCTGAAAATTATTTCTGCGAATTACCGGTGACTGTAAAATATTTTGATGGCTGTCAACAAATATGAAATAGAAAGTGGAAGATTCATAAACACTTTTTGTTTTTGTTATTTACTTAGTGATTAACTGGTAGGAGGATTGTGGAATGATGGTTCAATCTGTATTTAAACACGTTCCCCCAGTGTGTGTCAAACTATATATTAAAATCATTGCCATCAGTAGCCAGCATCGCAAAAAAATTATATATATACATATATATCACATACATATAACGACTACCATATGAAAGATGCCAATTCAGCTCATTATATTATGCTCCATGCTGCTTACCCCTCCAAAATGCTAGAGAGTTATTTTATTTTTAGTTCTATTACTGGTAATTTTTGTAATTTTAAATTACTCTCTTTCTTACATAGCATCTATCTCTTCTCTGTAAAATCCTCATTTGCACTTCTACACTTTCCCCTATACCTTTCTTCACGTCCTTCCACCATCCACCAGCTACACTTTTATTTTCATACATCAAAAATTCTTAACATTTACATTGTTTTGATGTCATCAATTTTTCATTCATTGTTCTTAAATTGATTCTAAATACTGAAAACCAATAAACAGGATTTTACATTATTTTGAAATAGTATGCATGGAAAACCAAATAGCAGGCTAGTCTTATTTACAATTACATGCACCATTAAAGATTAAGTAATCCAAAGGCAATATACTAATATGAAAAGAATTAAGGAAAGCAATCAGAGGGAAAAACATTAAAACATGGTGAAACAAAAAATTACCATTTCTTGCACAATTATTAAAATTATATTATCTCTAAGACTTTCATAGTTTTGTTGCCTAATTAAAATAAAATGTAGGGAAGCGGCTGTAGCTCAATCATTTGGGCTCCTGGCTACCATATGGGATGCCTTGGGTTCGTGTTCCGGGGCTTCCTTGTGAAGGCGGGCTCGCCCGCATGCCACAGAGAGCCACCGGCCCACAAGCCCCGCGGAATGCCGCCCAACCCGCAAGCGCTGTGAAGTGCCGCCCGCCAGCAAGCGACACAAAGAGCCAACACAGCGGGGTGACGCAACAAAAAGGGAGACAAGTAAAGACACAGAGAGCAAACAACAAGCAAGCCACGGGCAGGGGGAGGAATAAATAAAAAATAAATACAGACACACAGAGGAACGCACAGCGAATGGACACAGAGAGCAGAGAACAAGCAAGCAGCAAGGGGTGAGGAATAAAAAATAAAAAAAAATAAAAATAAAAAAATAAGCCATCCTTAATACAAGTTAAAAAGATTTATAAAACTACCTTCAAATGTAGGGAGTATTTGAAATTCTCTCTACAGATTTTGGAGGTTGCCTATTGCAGAATGAATGTCAGGGTGGGCAGAGTTTCAAGGGCAGGACAACCTAGAGAAAGGGTCAGGAAAACTCAGAGACAGGCTAAACAGTTGTCAAAGAAATCTAGAAAACTGGTGGAAAAACCAGTATTTAACTGTAACCAAGCAATCCATGTGCTCAAATCTAAGTTCCCTGAGCCAAGATGTCTAGACCAGGCACAAATACAAACCAAAAACCAAAATGGCAACCATTCTGTATGGATAACATACTGTACATAACTGTCAATTAATATAATAAAGCTGACATATTCAGAATAGGCTTCCCTAGCTACAGGAAATACTCTGTATTACTATGCAATAAATCCATCACACTAAAAGGAATTTCAATATACTGTGCATGAAAATGTGGCCCTAAAATTTGTTTTTACTGTGTAGGACTACAGTTATATATGATTTGAAAAAAAAAAAATACACACACAAAAAACAGATTCGCTATTTTAGCTGAATATCAGTAAGAGAAAAATTTCCCTAGATATATTTTACCTTTAGAAAGTGCTGTTAAACATAATAAAATGAAGGCATTTGCTAAAACCAGGCACTTAAAACATAATACATGTATTAAACATTGACTTGCTAAAGAGTATTTAACTTAAAAGGTTTCTTTTCACTTTCACTTGGAAGCTGGTTCTTAGTTTGCCAGGGGTGCTATAACAAATACCACAGACAGGCTGGCTTAATCATTGGTGGGAAAAACAAAAAAGAACTGCAACTCTGCAAGGACTACTACATTGTAGGTTCTTACTATGTTACCTTTGACCTCATGACACCCTCATATTTTCACACACCTGCAGTTCCTATTTCACTGAAAGACGCACCACTCTGGTCACTAGAGAGTCTCTAATTTACACCCAGCTTTAGTTCCAACATCTTTGTTCGTAAGTTTACATTTGACACACAGGAAACATTTCATCACAGAAACATTCATTTTTCCCAGCAGTCCCCCCAAAAAAGCCTATTCAAATAACAATACAGCTGAACATAATAACTAGAGTGTGAATGTAATCAGTCTAAACATAAAAAAATAAACCAGGGTCTATTTAATTTTTAATAAAACTTGAAGACCCAATGACACTTCCCTAGAATAAGGAGAGGCTTTTTCTTTGGGAGGATACATTATTGTTGGAATATCAAGAAGTGTGGGAAGAGACAACTGAAAATTCTGTGATGTAAAAACACCAAGCTCAGACTGACTAAATTTTTAAAAGGGGCTGCATTTTATTTAAAAATGTAAATATATTATCACTATAAAAATTTCAAATAAGACAAGGTTAAAATTCCCCCATTTTACCTCCCTTAAACCATCTTCCTCACTAGAGATAACCATGATTATCAATTTGTTTCTATGTATATACAGAAATAAAATTGATAAAATTAACTTGTTACTTTTTCCCCCATACATAGTGTTAAACTGTACATACCATTTGGAAACTTGCTTTTTTTTAGTTAACATTTTGCCTTAGAGAATACTTAAAATTACCTGTTACTCAGTATTAAAAAATAGATTAACTGTATATTAGAATAAATTAAAATAAGTATTTTAAAGTCAATTTAAACTCAAACAATTTCAACCAGATAAAAATATCCTCAGGTAAAAAATTTGGGGTAAAGTTCCACAAAGCCAAAAATATTTGATATGTAAACATTCAATTTTAAAAAAAGCAATCTGCAGGACAATAACTACTTATGATTCTGTTTTTGTCCAGAAGGGCATATACCAAACTATTATCTCTGAGAGGTGAGAGAGAAGGAAGAAAGAGAGACTTTTAGTTTTTACCTCATGTACTTCTATTAGATAAATTTTACTTTATAAATTTTGCAGAAAGCTACCAAAGGAATAGAAGTTTTAAATAATAATATTTTAGAATAGGTTTTAAAAAAGGATTAAAGTTGAATGCACTGCTCAGCTAAGGCTCTTTTTCTTAAAAACAATCAGTAGTGCTTATAAAAAAGAGAACTTTGGGCACTTAATGGTCAAAACAGGTGTGTGAGCTCCTACTTTAAAAATCCCCTCTAGGGAAACGGACTTTGGCCCAGTGGTTAGGGCGTCCGTCTACCATATGGGAGGTCCGCGGTTCAAACCCCAGGCCTCCTTGACCCGTGTGGAGCTGGCCATGCGCAGCGCTGATGCGCGCAAGGAGTGCCGTGCCACGCAAGGGTGTCCCCCGCGTGGGGGAGCCCCACGCGCAAGGAGTGCGCCCGTGAGGAAAGCCGCCCAGCAGTGAAAAGAAAGTGCAGCCTGCCCAGGAATGGCGCCGCCCACACTTCCCCTGCCGCTGACGACAACAGAAGCGGACAAAGAAACAAGACGCAGCAAATAGACACCAAGAACAGACAACCAGGGGAGGGGGGGAATTAAATAAATAAATAAAATCTTTAAAAAAAAAAAAAAAAAATCCCCTCTAATTTCACATCCACTAGAGGGGCTACTTCTTAAAAACAAAACACGGTGTTAATAACTGGACAGGCTGGGGAAAAAATATACCAATGAAAGGTATGGGCTATAGTTAATAGTAATGTTTTTATTTTTATGATGCTCTTTCATAATTTGTAGCAAATGTTTCATAACAATGTAATGTGGTGGTGGGGGGGAGATGTATGGGATCCCTGTATGCTGATATGCATGTTTGTTTTGTAAGTTCACAACCTTTATTATAAACTTATTGTTTATGTAAAAAAAAAAAAAAATAGGCTACCAAAAATCATTTCCACAAGATAATAAATGCAGCAAAGGGAAGAAGGGAGGGAGGAAACAGGGAAGAAATGACTTCTCAAGCCAGGAAAAGACATGGAGGATACATAGATAGACACTGCTAAGTGAAAGAAACCAGTCTGGAAATGCTACATGCTGTAAGAGTCTATCTTTATGACATTCCAGAAAAGGCAAAACTATACAAACAGTAAAAACATCAGTGGTTGCCAGAGGTTCAGAGAATGGGAGAAGGAATGAAAAGGTGGGGCCCAGGTCATGCTCAGGACAGTGAAACTATTCCATATGATATTGGAGGGATATATGATGTAATGCATTTGTCAAAACCCACAGAACTGTACAGTGCAAAGAATGAACCCTAATGTAAACTATGAACTTTAGGTAATAGTAATGTATAAATATTGGTTCATCAGTTGTAACAATGTACCACACTAATGCAAGATGTTAATAACAAAGGAAACTATATGTAGGGGTTAGAGGTAGACAGGCTACATGAGGAGGAAAAAAAAAACAGGAAATAACAAGTATTGGAGAAGATGTGGAGAAAGAGGAACACTCATTCATTGCTGGTGGGAATGTAAAACGGTGCAGCCACTTTGGAAAAGTTTGGTGGTTCTTCAGAAAGTTAAGCATAGAATTACCACTACAACCAAACAATCCCAATTCTAGGTATATACTCAAAAGAACTGAAAACAGGGCCCCCAACAGATATTTGTACACCAACGTTCATAGCATTATTCAAAATTGTCAAAAGATAGAAGCAACCCAAGTGTCCATCAACAGATAAACGAGTAAAATGTAGTATATACATACAATGGAAGACAATTCAGCTGTAAGAAGCAATGAAGTCAGGATTCATAAAACAGCATGGATGAACCCTGAGTACATTATGTTGCGCGAAATAAGCCAGACACACAAGGACAAATACTGTACGGTTTCATTAATATCAACTAAACACAATGAATAAACTCATGGAGTTAAAACCTAGAGTGTAGGTTACTAAGAGAAAGAAATTGGGTAAAAGAAGAAGCTGACGCTTAATGTCTATAGAATTTTTTTTTTTAAGATTTATTTATTATTTATTTCTCTCCCCTCCCCCCCACCCCAGTTGTCTGTACTCTGTGTCTATTTGTTGCGTCTTCTTTGTCCACTTCTGTTGTTGTCAGCGGCATGGGAATCTGTGTTTCTTTTTGTTGCGTAATCTTGCTGTCAGCTCTCTGTGTGTGCGGCACCATTCCTGGGCAGGCTGCACTTTCTTTCGCACTGGGCGGCTCTCCTTACGGGGCCCATTCCTTGTGCATGGGGCTCCCCTAGACGGGGGACACCCCTGCATGGCAGGGCACTCCTTACGCGCATCAGCACTGAGCATGCGCCAGCTCCACAGGGATCAAGGAGGCCCGGGGTTTGAACCGTGGACCTCCCATGTGGTAGACAGACGCCCTAACCACTGGACCAAGTCCGCCACCTACAGAATTTTTAGTAAGGTTGATTGTAAGTATTAGGAAATGGATAGAGATGATGGCTACATAGTATAATTAATATCATAATGGCTGAAAGGGTTAGTCCAGGTTTGTAATTGTCAATAGAATTAAAACTAAAGGATAAACTTGGGACTGTATAACATAGTGAACTTAGTAGTGGATGAGGAGTGTGGTAAATAATACAAATAAAAGAACATTCTTAAATGAACCAGAAAAAAAAACATACATCACCATTACATGGTGTTAAAAATAAGGTGATATATGGGAAAACACAACTAACAGATCTACTTATGGTATATAATTAACGGTATTACTGTAATATTTTTCCATCAACTACAACAAAGGAAAGTGCAGCCTGCCCAGGAATGGTGCCACACACACGGAGAGCTGACACAGCAAGATGACACAACAAAAAGAAACACAGATTCCTGTGCCGCTGACAACAACAGAAGTGGACAAAGAAGACGCAGCAAATAGACACAGAGAACAGACAACCAGGGTGGGGGGGGGGGAAGGGGAGAGAAATAAATAATAAATAATAAATAAATCTTAAAAAAAAAATTCTATAGACATTAAGCGTCAGCTTCTTCTTTTACCCAACAAAGGAACTGTAATATTTTAACATTCTTTCCTCAATTATAACAAAAGTATCACACTGGTGCAAAGTGTCAACAATAAGAGGGGTACAAGAAGGCTGTACTTTTTACATGACTTTTCTGTAAACCTACACCTTTTTGAATTAAAAAACAAATAAGCAAACGTGGGGCTGTAAAACACACAGATCACTGCTGCGGACAATAACTCTGGTTAATGTTTCAAATATAAGAATGCTCTTCCATAATCTAGAACAATTGTAGGTCACTATCACAAGGTGCTAACAATAGGATGATATATGGAAAAAATACAACTAATGCAAACTATGGACTGCAGTTAACAGTAATATTTTAATACTCTTTCATCAGCTGTAACAAATTTACCATTCCAATGCTAAATATCAATAATAGGGTGGTTAAGGGGTAATGAATATGGTCTGAATAGACTGTGGTAAAGAATGCACACTCTGTGATTATAATGAAAGACAATGATGGTACACTCTGAATGGATTAAATGGTGTATGAACATATTTCAATAAAACTACATAATTTTTTAAAAAAGGAATGAAGTTCTAAAACCTGAGACAACATGGATGAACCTTGAAGACATCATGTTGAGTGAAATAAGCCAGATACATAAGGACAAATATTGTTTTATCTCACTGAAATGAAATCATTAGAATAAGGAAATGCATAGAGTCAGAAACTAGAATGCAGGTTATCAGGGGCCAGCTGTGAAAAGGATAAGGAATGGGCAGTTAATGGTTAATTGGTACAGAATGTCTATTTGGGATGATGGAAAAGTTTTGGGAATTGAGAATGGTGGGGGTAGCACAATTTTGTTAAAGCAATTAACACAACTGAATAACGTATTTTAATATTGTTAATAGGAGAAATTTTAGTTTGTGTATACGTTACTAGAATAAAAAGTGTTAAGAAGATAAGGCTATATAATACAAAAACAGTAGTTAATAGTACAACTATAATAATATTCTTCCATCAATTTTAACAAAGATACCACACTAATGCCAAGTGTTTAATAATAGGGGGTTATATGGGGACTCTGAATTTATGCAAACCTACATGCTTTCTAGTAAGTAAAAAGTATAGGGAAACGGACTTTGGCCCAGTGGTTAGGGCGTCCGTCTACCATATGGGAGGTCCGCGGTTCAAACCCCGGGCCTCCTCGACCCGTGTGGAGCTGGCCATGCGCAGTGCTGATGCGCGCAAGGAGTGCCGTGCCACGCAAGGGTGTCCCCTGCGTGGGGGAGCCCCCACGCGCAAGGAGTGCGCCCGTGAGGAAAGCCGCCCAGCGTGAAAAGAAAGTGCAGCCTGCCCAGGAATGGCACCGCCCACACTTCCTGTGCCGCTGACAACAACAGAAGCGGACAAAGAAACAAAAGCAGACAAAGAAACAAGACGCAACAAATAGACACCAAGAACAGACAACCAGGGGAGGGGGGGAAATTAAATAAATAAATAAATCTTTAAAAAAAAAAAAGTATATATATTTTTAAATCCTCTCTAGAAGGTATAAGTAAATATTAAAAAGAACAAATTAAAAATCCTGTGTATGAAGAATATAGTTATTGAAATTAAGGACTCAGTGTTTGTGTTAAATAAATTAGACAAAGATGAGAAGAGAATTAATGAAGCAGAAATCTTGGGAAAGTACCCACAAGACAGTCAGAGAGGCAAGGAGACAAAACATGAAAGAGCAATGAAAAGGCATGAAGGACAGATTCTAAGGCCTCTACAAACATCTAAAAGAAGTTCTAAGAGCCAATAATTTTCCAGAACACAATAAGATATGGGTCATCAGACTGAAAAAGTATACAGAGGGATGAGAATGATAAATAAAAAGAAATTTTCTCTTAAATATACTGCACTGAAAATAGAAAACAGTAAAGATAAGGAGAAAAGTCTTAAAAGCTTTAAGAGAGAGGGAAGTGGATGTGGCTCAAGTGATTGGGTCTCCACCTACCAAATGGGAGGACCTGGGTTCGATCCATGGGGTTTCCTGGTGAAAAAGAAGAAAAGGAAATGTGCCTGCACAGAAAGCCAGTGCCCACAGAGTGAGCCAGCGACCGCATGAGTGCCCGTGTGGTGAGCGCAAGTGCCCACGTGGTGATCCAGTGCCTGCACAAGTGTCTGCTTGATGAGTCAGTGCCTGCGCAAGTGAGTCACGCAGCAAGATGATGACGCAACAAAAGAGAGACAAGAGGAGAGTCAAGGTGAGATGCAGCAGAAACCAGGAACTGAGGTGGCGCAATTGACAGGGAACCACTCTCCACATCAGGAGTCCCCAGGATTGAATCTGGTGAATCCTAGAGGATAGAAAATGAGAAAACACCACAAACAGCAAAAACAGCAGGGCAGGAGGAGGGGAAGGGGGAAAATAAATAAATAAATAAATAAATAAATCTTTTTTTAAAAAAAGCTTTGAGAGAAAAGGAAATTACTTACAGAGAAATGACAATTAGGCTGACAGCAGACTTCTTACCAGCAACAACCGGTGCCAGAAGACGATGGAGTCATGTATTCCAAACGCTGATAAAATGTCAACACAGACTTGTGTATGGAGCTAAACTATCAACCTAGAGTATGGGCAAAATTAATATATTCTTATTTGTTTCTTTTTTAATGTTTACCCTGCAGAGATCCTTGCTAAAAATTAAACAAACTATACTTCAGCAAATAAAATGTGAACCCAGAGAGTGGAGGTGGCTCAAGCCATTGGGCACCTCCTTCCCACATAGGAGGTCCTGAGTTCAGGTCCTGGTGCCTCATAAAAAGAAGATGAGCACATAACTAACAGACACAGAGAGCAGACAACGAGCACAAACAACAAGATGGGGGGGGGTGTTAAATAAAATAAATCTTAAAAAAAAAAGTAAACCCAGAGGAAAAGACTGGAATGAAAGAAACAAGAATGAGTACAGGTATCAGTAAGATATTTGTAAAAGTAACTTTATTTGTTGTTTAAAAACATGAAAAAAATCCAAAAAATGACAACAGGATGGGGAATTTAGTAGTTAAGGTGAGCTAAGGGCCTTGCCTTGTTCAGGAGAAAGATAAAATAACAAATAGTTTTAAACCTTATTAGGAACATATTCAATAATGATGCATGTTAAATGGGGCCAGAAGGGATATTTTTAAAACTTCATTCTGCTAAAAGTTTAATATTAAATATTCCAAAATTTATAGCTATAGTTGTATGGAAAGGAGAAATAAAGAAAAACATCCATCCAATAGTTGATAGGAAAGGGGAGAAAAGAAACAAAACAGAAGCCCAGTAAACAGAAAACACAAATTAAAATGATAGAAATGTATTAGTAATCACAGTAAATGGACAACTCTATTAAAATTCACATTAGTTTTCTTCTACAAAGTATGGTGTAGGCATCTATCCTATGCCAATATTCCAGTGTCATTATTCCATTGGACATCTTTCATCTTCTGCTTCACATCATATCTAGGCTATCACCGGGACGCTTTAGTGTCTCCTGCACTCTCCCCCACCTGCAAGCACACTCCTGACTTCGCTGAGAACAACGGCATGTACCAGCAACCTCCTCACTGCCCTCTAGCACACGTGACGTGGTTTCACCTCAGTACTTCTACTCTTCCTCTTCCCAAAGCTGGAATCATCCAAACTTCTGTCCTCATCCAAGATCCCCTGAGTCCTTAACTACCTGCTCATTTATGTAAGTCAGGGTCCAAGGAGGAGGAGGAGGCACTTTGTACAGGGTATAAGCTGTAGGTCCCCCTCCTGCCTTGAATCCCTAGAAATGACAAAGAGATACACTTTAAAACAACCAATTCATGTCTGCATCAGAAAAGAAGAACGGGTACTCTCAATAGACAAAACATTGCCACTGGGGATATTAAGGCATCACAAGAGAGGGAAAGAAGAAATCGGAGTTCTCAGAGAATGCACAAAAAAGGATGATACCAAAGGTGGGAGTGGCTGCAAGGGATTCCAAGCCCATCAGTGGAAGACCATGGAACAGGAGAGGCCTCAGGCCTCGGCTACTACAACTCTATCCACCTGGAACAACAGGTATCTGCTCCAAAAGGACACAGAGGAGGAGCTTAAGGAGGGGAGGCAGGGCAGTGAGCAGGAAGGAAGCAACACTCAAGACAAATGAGGAGCCCCCAACCCCGAGGACTGGCTACCCACACTCCCCGACACAGCCCTACAGACCCAGGCTTCCAGTCTTCCCTCCATTCTCCCAGAGAGAGAGAGAGTCCCTCGCCCTATTGCAGCCAGCTCTTCACCAGTGACTTAAAAAAATGAACTGTTTGGCCTGTTTACTTCTAAACTGTTTATGCCACTTATTTCAAATATGCCTTTTTCCACATGCAAAAAAACAAACATCCTCTGAACTGGCCAATGGGTCAATAAGAATATATGTGCCAACCTGATACTATCACCAGAAGTAGGAGTATTGGTACAAATGTATTTTTGCTTTAATCTGAGAAGCTGTGTATAAAACCGTACATTCCACTAGATCAAAGCACCCTCAGCAGAGAGATGCCCCCGTCCTTGGTAACGACAGAGCACCTACTCCTTGTCACCTGCACTTCAACAGCATGTGCCACACTTTCGGCAGAACCTCTCCCTAAGTCCTCAGAGTTCCCCTTCAGGATCCTCAACTCTAACACAATTTACACTCTCTTATTGCTCACTTATTACTATTAAAGTTCAAGGTCAGGCACCGACAGTAAGGGCTATAATTATTGAGTAGAGAATTTATTGAGAGAAATTGCTTATCTGGCATACACTTTGTCAGATAGAGAAACAATCGAGGGCAATTCAATAGAGCAGTAAATAGAAGATCCAGAATTCAACTATGACCAACTCACCCCTACAGAGTGACTAGTCCCCTTTTATCCAAGAAAAAAATTAGAAAATGTTTCATATCTGAGACTTTCTGAATTCTAATTTCATGTTAAAATGGTCATTGATATAGTCAACTGAAAAAAGAGGAAACCTTACAATGCATATATTACTAGAATAAAAATTAAAAGATAAAACAAAGGACAGTATATATTCAATTGAATAAATCAAATAGTATCCGTTAACACTCTGATACTAAATCTGCTGCTTCTACAGGACCAATGAGATAAGCATATTTATCAATCCACCTGAGCAAAATCCTAATGTAAGCCTCAGTGATATGATGATCTGGAGTAATAAATTTCTGACAGTCTGAAAGCTTACTGGGTTCATTAACACCTTAACGTAATGCACAAACATAGAGCTATGGCGGAAGGTAACCAGTGTTAAAGCAAACAATCGAGTAAATTTTAAATTTGAAAAGACAAGTGTTATCAGTAATATTCGGGAATATATGACATTTGGCCATTTCAAAACGAATCAGGAAATTTAACTAAATAGTAATCATATATGAACAAATACTTGTAGACGCTATTCCATTCATAACCATGCTCAACAAAGAAGCCCTCAAATATACAGAAATACACCTCAGAGCAGTTCTAGTCATGGTGGGAAGGCCATTTTGAGTACTGATTTGGAGTGATTCTTAACCTTTCTTAGGGTCACAGATTTGAAAATCTGAAGACCTCTGTGGAAACATACATACAATTTTGCATGCAATTTCAAGATTAGGAACCCCTGTTGACGAATAGCTGCCTCCTGTGTTTGGAAACACAACGAGCTTGTTTACTCTGGCTGAGCGGATTCCTCCTCCCAGCCTCTACACTCCCTTGCTGTCTTCCACTTTTGGTTTCTCTGTTCCCCTTTCCCTGGATCTCCTCCATCTGTTCCTACACCCCCATTCCTTCTGTCTCTACCCAGCTTTCCCCAATTTCTCACTCATTTCCATTTATCCTTCCCTCACCCCTATTTCCTTAACTGGTCAGGTTATGAAAATAACTTGTGTATTTGGGATAACCTAATTAAGTTATTATTTCATAATTTTAAAAGCCAATAGCTGAAAGTTTTACATTTTACTCTATTTTTGTTTCATTTTTTTAGGAGATACCAGGGATTGAACCCAGAACCTCATACATGGGAATCAGGCACTCAACCACAGAGCTATACCCATTCCCCAACACTTTATTCTTTAGAAGGGAGAGAGGCAGACCTATAAAAAATTGAGATTAATTGTGAAAAAGAAAGAAAGGAAGGGAAATAAAAAGAAACAAGAAATAGTATTTTCCAAGAAAAATAGTTTTATGTCGGGTCCTTAATATTTGTCATTGTATTTTTCCCCACAGGTCCATACTAGGAAAAAGTGCCTATATCCCTGCCTGTGATAATCCAGGGCTTTCAGAGACAGAGAACCCCAGGGGCCGTCCCAAGTACCCACGGTGGGTCTAGAATGCAGAGCAGGGGCTTTGTGGTGGTCCAAAGTTCAGACTCTTGTCTTGATCTAGAAACTAGTCAGCCCAGTTAGGGTACCAAGTTCAATCTCTGGGAGTAAGTATTTTATACACCTCTCCAGGAAGCTGGGGTCTACGGCCCCCCATATACTCTAAATCAATGATTCTATAGGACAAAGGTTAACAAAATATGTGATTATATGGAGAGGGAGTGAAGGCATCATAACATTAAATTCAGCCAGTTTTCTCACGTTCATCTATAAAATCCACAGTCTATTACGGATATTATTCATGGTGAATTATTTCAAAATTACACAAATTTTAATGCTCTCAAGGTAAAGTCTATGGGGCTATCACTATAACCACATCTTTCATTTACTGTATGATTTCTCTGTACAAGGCAGCAATAAATAAATACACAATATACACATGTACATGCATATAAAATTACTCCTACAAACAACCACATGATGTAAATAGTATAATCTCCACTCTACAGATGAGGAATTGGAAGCTTAGCAGAGCTGACTGAATTGCCCAAAGTCAAACATACCAAGTCATAAAGACGGAATATTAACACAGATCCCTCTGACTCTAAAGTCTATGTTCTAAGCCCCAGCTTCTCAGCTTCTCAAATTTTAATGTGCCTGGGAATCCCCTGGGGAGCTTGTGAGAACAGAACTCTAATTCTGTAGTCTGGATTGGGGTCTAAGAGCCTGCATTTCTAACAAACTCCTACCAGTGCTCCTGGTCCACGGTCGGCATGCTGAGTGGCAAAGGGCTAAACCACTGCACTGGACTGATTCCATGCCTACAGCTGTGACTTCTCCAAGTTCAGACTGCTGCCATGTGTTTCCGAATAGGCAACTACTTTACAGATAAAAATAAATGATGTCTTAAAATATATCAAGCTGTGCAGTGACCTTTTTTCATCAGAAAACACAACCTTATAGCCTAAAACCAATTTTTAATGAAATAAAAATAACTTCCAGTTTTCTGCACATACTATGGTTGTCTTTGGTCAGAAAGCCACTCCGGTGCCCTACACCCAAGTCAGATACATCCTGCATTTCTGCAAGGAAACCATCAGAATCTATTAAAATTACTGTACACTGATAGCAGCAGGGACATGACAAATCGCAGGCCAAGAGTCAGATACCACAGAATGTGTTTCAGGGCTTTGGGGGCAGGCCCATTTGCAACCAAATGATATTGTGTGGGGCTGGCATGCTCGGTGCATGACAAACTGATGCAATTTCAGCACTGTCTGCAGGCCAGAGGAGATTTGTCTGATGCTGGTGGTGGTTAGTTTACAGAATTGTGCAGAGTTTCCAGATTTGAATCACTTGGGGGCTTGAAAGGGCTTCACTTGACAAGCTACAAATAATTACACTCTACTCTTTCCATTGTACTCTATTATTTTTGCCCCCCTTATCTCCAGGATTTGAGCTTTTGTGAACAAGTAAGGTCGGCTTCTATTTTGACCACAACATAACAAAACATTGTTCTTTTCTGATATGATAAATAAAATGAGCTCCTGCAGATTTAATATTTTTATCAGGCCCATTTTCCACTCTTCCAGACAAAACTCACCTTTGGGCTCAGTTAGAAGGGTTGAGTTGGACTTAAGCCAGCAGGTTTATGCGTCCTCACTTAGGGATGTGAGCCGACTATCTGGTTATTGTGAAAGCTCATTTGGAAAAGGATGCATTGTCTACTTGGTTTCTAACAGATAAAGGGCACATGGGCAATAGCTTTTACAAACCTACTTTCCTTCTACACCCATCCTAGCTCCATCCTAACAGCCTCTTCATTCAGATATTCCTAATGAAAAAGTTTTTCCAACTTGGTAAGCAATCAGAACAAAGCTGCCTTATGTCAGTAGCACACTTCTCAGAAATACCAAATCTTCAGATTCTGTTTGCTCTTCTATTTGTGAAAGATTTTTAAAGGATATTTCTCCCACATGAAGACAGCTTCCAAGACTAATATACTGATTACTGCTCCACATATTTTAATTTAGTAAGTGTGAAAATTTTAAAAGAAAAACACAAGACTGAAGCAGGCAGTTTTTTTGTTTAAACACTGATGTCAATAACTTTTTATCATAAAGAACCAAACCTTAGAAAATTATTTTTAGGAATCTACAATGACAATTACCTTTGACTCAAAAAAAGTATTCTAAGCATTTTCTTTTAAAATTTAATTAATTTATTACAGCTTAACCGCAATAGTGGTAGTTACTATTGTTAATCACATTAAATAATTTTTATGGCTATAGTAATTATTACTATGGTAGCAGCTACCACATTGAATGTCTACTATGTATTAAGCACTTAACATATATCTCATTTAACTTCACACTATCTCTTAAAATAAGTATCACTAGCCCCACTTTAGAGATAAGGAAACTAAGGCACAGAAAGGTAAAGTAACTTGCTCAAGGTCTCACAGCTAGAAGAGCTACTATTTGAGTCCACGTGCTTCCCAGTTCCACAGCTCCATTTACTTAAGGACAGAGCAACCACAAGCACAGTTTACCTCAGCTGCGGTGAAACTGAGGGGTTAGAGAGGACTCGGGTTGACAGTGTAGACAAATAACAGTGAGATCCAATTCTCAACAGCAGCTAAAGAAGCTTGAGATTTCAGTTCCTGAAACTGAATACCTTTATTCCTACCTCACTGCCTGTTCTGCTCTAAGACGGACCCCTCCTATTGTCTAAACATGCACAGTCCAATACAGTAGCACCAGCCGCACGTGGCTAGTGAGCATTTGAAATGCGGCTAGTTTGAATTAAGATGAACTGTAAATGTAAAAGCACAACAGACTGCAAAGAAGCAATATGAAAAATAATGTAAAATAGTCCCTTAATACTTTTCATACTGATTACAAGTTCAAACAGTAATGTTTTGGATCCACAAGGTTAAATAAAATATACTCTACAAGTAATTTCACCTGTTTCCCTTTTTACTTTTTAAATATGGCTACTAGAAAATTTAAACTCCCTATACGGCTTGTATTTTGTGGCTTGCATTATATTTCTATTGGGCAATGCTGCTCAAAATGAATTTCTTAATCCCAAACTTCGTGTCATCAAAGATCTGTAACCTCAACCGACCCTAAAAGCAACTCCAAGCACAGCAGCTCACCTCCGCCTCGGGAAGCTTCATTCCATTTACACTCCCCTCTCCCCTCAAATGCCTAGGGCTCCCTTCCCAGGGCCTCCTCTCCCTGACATTTAAAGACTCATCTGGTCTGATTAGAAAAAGACTTTACTTGACCTGTTTCCTCTTCTTGCTGCTATTATTTCTTTCCCTCCTTACATAGACAAAACATCTGGTCAAGTGCACCCTCATTCTGCAACCTGACTGCTCTTGAAGGACCCACGTCATCTCCGCTGGATTCCTTCTCCAGTCCTGTCTTCTCACCTCTCTGCTGTCCAGAAGGGCTGCTGGGCCTCCAGAAGCCGTGCGCCTTGCCCACCCACAGTCTTCACCTGAACTGAACACACTTACACCAATCTGACACTTGAAAGGGAAGAAAGAAACTTCCTTATCAAGCTCATTTCTCTATGAAGCCCCCTCTGGAAACATTCTGTACACCAAGGTAAGGTTAAGCAGCGGGATTTCCTCATTTTCATGTCACTTTGCTCTTCAGAAACATTCTATGGGGCCCCGTTTATTTCTGCAAGAAGTTACCGTATTTGAGGTTCCTGTCCCACCCTTACTGAGGCACAGCTCCCAGAAACTCCCGTGGCGGTTCCCTACGGATACTTCTCAAACAGTCCCAGTGATGACCCTCCTCTCCTCTCCACCCCTCCCCACAAACACAAAGCAACTCAGACGCTCCACCTACCGGAAGTGCCTTCTTCTCTCATCCCGCATTAAGGTGGCACTAACCCCAACGCTGGTCGCCACCAACCCCTGAAGACCGCAGAACAAAGGCGGTCCTACAGACCCTCTGCCGCCTGGCTCGGCCCATCTACCCAACATGTTCCCATCCTCAGCCCCCACTGCCCTCCACACGTGGGGCACTGCTCTCTTCCCATCCCGTCATCCGATGCTCATTTATTTCTTTCTACTTTACCACGAGGGGCACCTATCCTTTCCTTCTGCTTACTGACACCCACCTCGCCATCAAGATGCAGCTCCAGTGCTATCTCTTTCAGGAAGTCATGCAGGTACGCCAGCCCTCACCAATTTAATTCTCCTCAGAATCGCCATTCTAATATCATTTACTCTTTGTCACTGTCCTACCATAAAACATTCATTATTGCTTCCTGGGTACTGTGTCACTTTATGCAGAACTAAATGGCAAAGTCCTTGAAGACTAGAATCATTCCACTGCCTATAAATGGCACAGTCCAATGCTTGATTTACTGAATTACATTCATTAAATAAGCTACTTTATAACAGATAAATGTTTTAGTTCCATTGCATGTTGAGACCAAGAGCACAAGAGTTTAAATGACACAGATCTTTAATATTCCTTTTATGAAACTACTCCTTAAAATAAACTCTCTTACAATGTTACAAATATCAATTAAGCAATGAAGTAGTTCAACATATGTTAAGGCACTTTCAAAGACCAATATTTACTCATTTTCATAAATTGACACTGTTATAAACAACCAATGAAATTGAATCTCTAACATAAAGTGTTTTTTAAAAAATAAAAACTTCCACATCTAAAAATCTGTAAAATAAATACACACTTTCAAGATGAAAGAACTGCAGACAACTCACTCAGTGTCTACCCAAATTCATTTAGGAATACTCTGTATAGAACTTGAAGAAAATCAAGAACGGTTTATAAAAGCTGAAAAACAAATAGTCCTCAATAAATGCAGGAGGAACATTCACTCTTCTACAATCCTCTGTCATACAATGCAATGCCCTTCAGAGACCCAGAGTAGCCAAAAGGACAAATCATAAAACAAGTGTTTAAGTCTATCTTTAAGAGTTCTGATATTAAAACAAAACAAAACAAAACACTACAAGATTTCAAATCATTTTTCACCACTATTATTTAATAAGAAAAATCTGGTGTTTCTGGTTCATTATCCCTTACATGAAATGTGAAATAAAATTTACTGGACATGTAGGCTTAAAAAATACTTCCTCAAATCATAAGTGTTTAAGTCTGTCCTTAAAATTTCTGATATTAAAACAGGGAAACAGATGTGGCTCACCCAATTGGGCTCCCGTCTACCATATAGGAGGTCCAGGGTTCAATGCCCAGGGCCTCCTGGTGAGGGCAAGCTGGCCCACACTGTGAGCTGGCCCATGCAGAGGGCCGCCCTGTGTGGGAATGCCGCCCAGCGCGGGAAAGCTGTCCTGCACAGGAGGCCGGCCAATGCAGAGAGCTGGTGCAGCAAGATGACACAACAAGAGACACAGAGGAGAGAACATAAGAAGACGTAGCAAAACAGGGAGTTGAGGTGGCGCAAGAAAATAATCGCCTCTCTGCCACTACGGAAGGTGCCAGAATCGGTCCCCAGAGCCGCCTAATGAAAATATAAGCAGACACAGAAGAACACATAGTGAATGGACACAGAGAGCAGACAATAGGGGGAATGGGAGGAGGGGAGAAACAAATAAATCTTTAAAAACAAAACAACACAAGATTTCAAATAGTTTTTTACCACTATTATTTAATATGCAAATTTCTGGCATTTCTGGCTCTTCATCCCTTTCTTGAAATGTGAAATGAAATTTACTAGACATTTAAGCTTAAAAATACTTCCTCAAATGACCAAACTCACTGTACCATCCTTAGTACTAAGTTTCTGTTTCAAGTTCTCCAGTGTTCACAGGCAATACTGGAAAGCTCTCCTTAGTTGCCCCAATTACCCCACATTGAACTGACATGTTTCAAATCTGACTTCCAAATCCTCTGCATGCCCAGAAAGGTCCCCCTTCCACCAGGACCATTCCAGCAGCAGCAGGGCCAGAGCCCTTGAGACCCAACCGGGAGAGGTGGGCTCCCAGCACCAGGGCTGCTCGCCTCCTTTGGTCCAGTACAGGGGACCTCTGCACAGCGGACAGGTCTCCCCCAGCACCATCGTCAGAGCAGAATGTCGACCACATGCAGTCTCCCTGCCCGGCAAAGCTGCTTCCTCCTGTGCTGTGTAAATCCCAAGAGACCTCGAGTCCCTTAGCAGGGGTCACTGAGCAGGAGAGCCGGGATGCCCAGGCCAACGGCAAAAGCAACAAGAAAAGGTGACAAGGGTGCTTCTCTTGACCTGCAAAGGAGACCTGACCATTCTCTTGCAGCTTTTCAGATACAGGATAATAACAGCAACCATTTGTAGTGCATGCCACTGTAAGAGGCACTTCTCACTTACCTCAATTATGTTTCTATCCTCACAACTCTCAGTGATATCATGCCCTCCTACCCCCATCCCCCCCACACACACATCTTACAAATGGGGAGACTAAGGCTTGTGGACATGACGGCCTCACTGTTGGGAAGTGGGCAACAACTCCGATCTGGCTGACTCTGAAGCCCAGACACTTTCTATTCTGCTCCCTTCCTCCAAACTATGTGAATCTCCAGCAAATGATGACAAACTATGAAAAAACAACTAATTTCTTCAGAAGTGCATATTGCATGAGTTATCCATAATTTTTATGTACTTTTTTCTCCATAAAACGGCAGTCTTAATAAGCAAGAACTCTGGAGTTCTGGGTAATCTTTCTTTGTGGCATCATAGTTTCCATTTGTTGAAACAATTTCAATAATAGGCTTTGATAGAGGGTCTCTACGGGATACAAGAAACAATTCTAAACAGTTTATGGGTAAAATAACCACAGGTGTAATGTTAGTAAATTCAACTTCATGAACCCCAAATCCCTTTGCTACACTGGAATTTCAGTGAAGTGTTTACTTGAAAGGCATTACCTTTGTTGTTTTTGTGTTACTTTGGTAGTAAAGTGAAGGAATAGGATGATGGTTTTAGTGCTGTGGTTCTGTAGGATGGTATTATCTGTACTCAGATCAGAAATCCCACACAAGCCTCAGGGAACTCTACAGAAATGCAAAATAAAAATTTTAATTCTTATAACAAATGCCAAGACTAGCTACTATAGAACCAACCATGTGTTAAGGGCTTTACACCTTTTATTTCATTTGATTCAAACAACTCTTATTGGTTTTGAGGCAGGTCTTATTATCCCCATTTAGGGAACTAAGGCTCAGTGCACTTACGCAGCTGGTTGCTGTTAAGCACGTGGTTAGGAAGTGCAGGGCCAGGAGCCTGTCCAAATCTTACCAACGCCAAAGTTCACTCTAACCACGCTGCTACTTCTCTTCTTATAGGACCCTCTCTCAAAGAGATGAAGTTTGCAGAATAAATACAGCCCCAGCCTCTGCCTGCTTCACATGAGCTGGCTCTAATGAGGTGTGGTCCTCTCAGGGTATCTCACTCAGCTGCCTTCCTGCCTTTCACCTCCTCTTTGACCTGGCCTTAGTGCCTGGCCTTTAGGGAAGGGATTGAGCCAGGGTCCTGGAGGCAGAGAGGCCTAACAAAAGCAGCTGATACTTGCTGAGCTGTGATCTGAGGCAAACACCTTGCCAAGCACTTCACATGCATTATTTCACTTGATATTGGCAATGACCCTATTGGCTAGGTACTATTGTTAAATGATTTTAAAGGAAACTGAAGTGAACAGTTGATAAGCTTGCTAATATATGTATTTATATGTTCAGCTCTTCTTGGAGCAATATTGGCTAACTTAATTTAACTCTGGGTTCACAAAAGGAAGAGCACCTTTGAGAGAGAGTTGTGTAATTTCTTGAGGGTCTTAGAAAGGAAGCAGCTGAAAGTGATGGCATCCCCAGGTCCTAGTCCAGTGCCTGGAATGCTGTAGACCTTCAAAACTTTTGGCTGAATAAATGAATCTAAGTAAATACCTGGATAGATACAACTGTACCTCACACGCCACACCTCAGGGCCTTCACGCAGCCTTCATCCACGGCCATCTCTCACAGCTCCCGCTCGGCACTTCTGCCCAGCCCTCCCTGCCATGCCCCCTCACCAGTAGATCGCATAAGCTCTGAGTTAAACTTCCAGTTAAACACACTGCCAGTCTCCCCACCAGCAGGGGGAATCTTGGGGCCATAGAAAGATGAGCACCCCAGACTTTTCCTAGGCCTAGAGCTCGCTGAAGGAGCAAACCCTGATTTGCTCAAAAACAAAGCTCTAGGTTAAAATGATGCTCCTTAAAATTGGCTTCACCTATACCTGAGCTCAAACGCTGATGAGTCAGGAGTCGAAAGTTCTACCTGCTCAGAGACAAGCACTCCAGAAAGGGTCTGGGTGGAGAGTGGCTCAGCCTCCCTCCCCCTCAGCCCCACTACGGCCACACACTGAAACCCCCACAGATTAGGATTGGCCGTCTGGCTTCTTCTAAAAAGACCTTCTTAAAACAGGAGAAAGTAGGAGAACAGTTCAAGGTTTTACCTGAGATCACTGTTAGGTGCCTAAAGCAAAGAAAGGTGGCTGAAATTTCATCTAAGCACTCTGTGATCAATAAAGAGCTGTTGTCAACAACTGTTTAACCACCTAACCAATGTTCTTAATATGTTCTTACATATAAGGTGACTGGTACCCACAAATGACATTCCCTAATTTGAAAGTGCAGTAAATATCTTTCGATATTCCTTTTTTAAAAGATTTCTTTTAAAACAGTGAATTAAATAGAATTATTCAAAGTGAGAAAAAAGAAAACTTTTGGCATTTAATGGATTTCATGCTAGATGAAAGGAAGGTAAAATGTATGATAATATGTTAACTCCAACTGGCAAGATTTAATCGGAAGTATTAGAAATAGCAATAGCTACCAGGCACCAGGAGTTCTTACTATGTGCTGGGTACTTACATTTGACCCTTGTGAGAATCCTGTGAGATCAGCATTTTAGGGAAATGAGGCTCCAGTTCCCTCACTAGTAAGTTAACAGAACTAGAATGTGGAACCAAGTCTATCTGGCTCCAAAACTCAGCAATGACGTGCCTTCAAAGTTCCTCAAACAGTTTGAGGTCAGAAAAGCCTTTCTTAAGTTCATTTGTTTATGGATCCAAATACTAAGGTTAAAGCTCCAAATATACATTTGCTGAATCAGAATGTGAACCAATCCTTTAAAGGTTTAAAACAAAGCTGATGTTTGTCCTCCTTGCAGAATACACACTATAGGAAAACTTTTTCAAACCATGGTAAGCCACTTGCCCCATAGTTTGCAGCCTTGGCTACAAATTAACATCACCTGGAGGGGAGTGGCTGTAGCTCAAGTGGTTGAGCACCAGATTCCCATGTATGGGGTCCAGGGTTCATCCCTAGTACTTCCTAAAAAAGAAAATAACCAAACGAAAAAACCAACTCTCACTGGGGAGCAGATGTAGCTCAGTGGCTGAGCACCTGCTTCCCATGCACAAGGTTCCGGTTTGATCCTGGGTACTTCCTGAAGAAAAAAAAAATCACCTGGAGGGTTTTAAACCATACCAACAAAGCTTGAGCCCCAATTACATCAGAATCTTTGGGGAAGGGGCCTGAAAATCTACTTTTTTTAATGCTTCAAGAGAACCAGTAATCTACCCTATTAAGATGTTTTGGGGTTAAGAAACCCTCCTTAATGAGCTCCACGAGCATCTTGGGAATACTTGCATGCAGAGGTCTCCATTTCAACTGCTCATTACAATCAACCTAGGGACCTTTTAAAAATTCTCATGATCAAGTGCACCAAGTATCTTCAGACCCCCTGAAGGCAAGATCCAGGCACTGGTATTTTCCAAAGCTCTCCAGGTGATTCCAATGTGCAGCCAAGGATGAGCACCGTAGCTTCAGCAGCTACTTAACTGCAGGAGCACCCAAGCCCTCGCCGTGATGGTGATCCAGTGCGTGCACCAGCAGTGCCTTCCCTTGATAATGAGCCTTTTTCTCAAACTCCCCACCTGCGCACTCAGCATCAGGCACCCAAAGCCAATGCTGAAACCCAGACATCCCTCCACTTTGTCATTTACTTCCCCAGACTCCTCACACACGGGTATGTCCACTAAGAGGAATGCTGCATGACTTGCCCCTGTCCTTCAGACTCATTCCTCCTGCTGAATGATTCATTCCATGTGCACATGCAACATTTGTCATTCTCTCACCACTTTCAATTTTACTATCTCTACTTCCTTTTTTCTCTTACTAGCTTTTCAACACTGTCACTTCTTTTGCCCCCATGGACAATATGGGGTAAATGATATTCATACAGTATTTTAAATCTAGGCACAAACACAGGCTAAGGAACCACACTGTGGCTGAAACTAAACTGACATCCCTGGATCTCTGCCCTTCACTGGAGATGTGCAGTTTATGCTCTTTTTTCTCTGAAAGGCAGCTCTATTTGCATCTACAAAGGTCCATAATACAAAGTTTTAAAGTAGAGCAGCTTTGTTCTACCTTTTGATTCCAGAAGCAAAGTTTAGAAGGTTATCCTGAATTTCCAAAGCACACTTTTGATGAGCACCAAATATTTTCACAGATGAGAATGAAAACCTTTGTACATTTCAGTTCTAAACTTTTTAATATGTAAACCTTTTTGCATAGGCATAAATGAAAAATAGTCTACACTGAAAGCAAAATGCCTTTATCCAACAATATCTAGATGTAAAAGAAGTAGCATTAAGTGGGAAGATAATCTCTCAAAAGGCAAATCAGGGGTTGATTAAAGCTTCCCTAAAACATATACTACTTTGGACTACTAATGAATGGCTGACAAAATTAATCTGTATCCTCACCCTGCAAACCTTCTTCCCTCCCACACACACAACAGCATCAATGAAAAACCGCAAAGCGCTAAGAAAATGCATTTATGTGATAAAGTACTTCCTGTACTAGGTGAGACTTCGTTCATTACTTGCTTCTTTCAATGCCGTCTCAGATTATTTCTGCAAAACTATCAGTGGAAAAAGCGACGGTGAATTCAGGGTCCATGATGGAAAAAGCAGACCTGATTATCCTACAAATGGTAAGATAAAATGTAGCCATACTTTCCTTGAATAATTTTTATGGGAAAGATCAAGATTATTGACTTTTAAAATAAGGTCTCCACTAATGTCCCAAGTTAATTTCAATCCTGTTCCTAATAATTGGTATTTGAGAAGGGATTTTAGGATAGTATCTAAAAGTTAATTAAAAACAGTGTAAGCATTCATGTCAGTCAAACATGACCTCTGCTCTACAATGCATTTAAATGCATGTCACCTTGACCTGTAACACAGCAATGTAAAAAATTTTGGTCAATATAAATCAAATGTACACTAATTTATTCTGCAGGTTTCCTGGTATCTGAATCAACATTAGAAATCTAACTAGTATTTGTTATTCTGTTATTGACAAACGGAAGCATATTTAAATGATAACAAGTACTCATGGGTGTCATTTGGAAGTTAAATTGCTCCCCAAGGACAGCCTCCCTAAACGTCTACTTTTAAAGGTCATTTACCACAAAATTATGAACAACTGTTGCATTTATTAGCACAGGCTCAATAGTTTGTAAGCTGCAGTCATCAATTTGTACTGACAAGGAGAGCTAATTGTTCACTGATGATAAACAAGGAAAACAAACCTTTCCTATAAACTTATATTCCCTGCAGTATAATCACTTTTTAAAACAGGAACACAAACTTTCCTTAGGTAGGAACCTGAAGAAAATCCTTCCATCTGCAAGAAAGACAAAGTGCAGTTTAGAATAATTATAAGATAACACAATATAAAAGCTTGTTTTCTCAAGTTATGTTCATCAGAAATAAAACCAAAGGGAGAGAAACACTATAATGTTTGCTTATGAATGAAGACTATATTCACTTTTAGAATGGAATTAAAACAAACATTTTTCTCCCCCTGAAAGAAAAGAAGGTCTTGATTTAAAATACTCTACCCAACTCCCTTTTCCAACAGGCAGTCTTAGAGGACAATGCTTGACATCGAGGAAGACAGCAGGTGTAGGACTGCGAGATGTTGCCATATTTGAAGGGAACTTTCCTCAAAATAAATAAATGAGTAGAAAGGGAGTCTGAAGAACAGATGCACAAGCTTTGAAGTAAAAATCCCCACTCGGTTACCACTTAGCTGTGCGATGTACCCTGCATACACCTGGCTCTTCATTTTAAAATGATGATCGTAACAGTAGCTGCCCTCATGAGGTCTGTCGTGAGGATTATTTGAGGTAATGCAGCCGAGGGCTTGACACAGCGTCTGATACATAATAAGATCAGTTCAGTAAATGTTAGCTGTTGTTATGATCATTATTATTGCTATTATAGGTAACGTGACAGACAAATGGAAGAAAAGTTCTTTGGTTTAAATCATCTGAAACGGTTTCTTCTACAACCCAGTAAGTGGGGAAAAGGATGAGAGGAAACATCATGCCTTGGACACATTTCCTAGTCAGCACACAGAGATCTACTGCACTCTTTTAAGCAATTATACAGTATGCAACAATACTGATGTGACAACATTTATTTAACAGCCTCCAATGGATGGATATTTTTACCTGGCTTTCATGCTCACCACTCCACCCAAACTGCTTGTCAAGGACACCAGTGGCATCCACAGTACTAATTCCAATGTTTAATTCCCAGTCGACATCTTTCTTTCTTGTCAGTATCATTAGACACAATATTCACTTCCTACTACCCAAAGCTCGTCTTCCCCCTTGGCTTCCAGGACACCACGGCCTCCTGGGTCTCCTCTAAGGAACTCACTGGCCACTCCTCCTCTGCCCTTGTTGGTCCCTTTCATTTCCCCAACCTCTAAATGCTTGAGTGAACTGAGCAGACTCCAGGGGACTGTCCTCAGATGACTACTTTGTTAAATGATACTCAGTCTCCTGATGATCTTGTTCAGTCTTGTAGCTTTAAGGACTATTTATATGTTGATTCTCAAATTTTTAACTCCAGCTTGAACCATCTCCTGAACTCCAGAATCATATACATAACTGCCTATTTAGCACCTCCCTTAGATGTCATAAGGCATTTCAAATTAGGCATGTCCAAAAATGGGACTTTTGATCTTTCCCCCAAAACTGCTCTGTCCACATTCTTCAACATTTAAGTAAACAGTGTCATCATCCTTCTCAGGCTAAAAACCTTGGGGTCATCCTTGCTCCTCACTTTTTCTCACACCCCAAATCCAGTCCATCAGTGAATCCTATTAGTTCCACTATCAAAATCTACCTAGAATCCAACCACTTTCCATCATTTCCTCCTAAGGTCCTGGTCCAAGCCACTATGATCTTCCACCTGGGATACTATAATTACTTCTTTTTTTTTTTTTTTTTTTGCTCATGACCTTAGAGGGAAATTTTTTTTTTAATTGACTTTGTAATAATATTACATTAAAAATATATATGTGAGGTCCCATTCAACCCCACCCCCCCACCCCCACTCTCCCCCCCTCCAACAACACTCGTTCCCATCATCATGACACATCCATTGGATTTGGTAAGTACATCTTTGGGCACCTCTGCACCTCATAGACAATGGTTCACATCATGGCCCATACTCTCCTCCATTCCATCCAGTGGGCCCTGTGAGGATTTACAATGTCCGGTGATTACCTCTGAAGCACCATCCAGGGCAGCTCCATGTCCCAAAGATGCCTCCACCTCTCATCTCTTCCTGCCCTTCCCCATACCCATCGTCCACCATGTCCACTTTTCCCAATCCAATGCCACCTCTTCTATGTGGACATTGGATTGGTTGTGTCCATTGCACCTCTATGTCAAGAGGAGGCTCAGATTCCACATGGATGCTGGATGCAATCCTCCCATTTTCAGTTGTAATCACTCTAGGCTCCATGGTGTGGTGGTTGTCCTTCTTCAACTCCATCTTAGCTGAGTGTGGTAAGTCCAATAGATCAGATTGTAGGTGCTGGAGTCTGTTGAGGCTCAGGACCTGGCTATCACATTGTCAGTCCAGAGATTCAAATCCCCTAAATATATCTTAAACCCCAACATTAACTGCACCTCCAGCACATTAGCATGAAAGTCTTATGAAGGGAGATCCCATCTGAGTCCAGATTCATCACACATAAACACCATTTCCAAAGAGGGGCCATCTGACCTGGTAGTTAACCCCATCGGCCATGACCATAACTCCCATGGGTCTCTTTAGCCCTCAAAGGAACCAATATCTGGGGGTTGTATCTGCTTTATCTGTCTCTCTGACTCTGCTCAGTTGTGCATGAGGGCAATCCTTCTGCCAGCCTCCAGACTCTTTTTTAGAAACTCGTAGCCATATAAACTCATTTCTCCTTTCCATTTCCCCCTTACTTTAGGTCAAAGAGCATTTTAAAGTCATGGTATTTTATGTAGACATGGATATTCTGCTGATCTGCATTGAACCTTCCGTATAAGGTCATTTTCCAGTTGCATCATCAGTTGGTAGTTGACAGTGGTCCCTCGTTGCCAGGGAGGCTCATCCCCGGGTGTCATGTCCCATGCTGGGGGGAGGGCATTGCATTTACATGTTGAGTTTGGCTTCGAGACTGGCCACATTTGAGTAACATGAAGGCTGACAGGAGGAAATTCCCAGGCACAATGTTGCTCTAGGCCTTGTTCTTATTTTAGGTTTATCAGCTCACAAGCATAGTCATTAGCATCAAGGGCTCACTGTTGAACCCTCACTCCCTCCCGGTCCCCGCCACTGTACCTGGGAGACTGTCGCTGCTCCCCTAGGGACCATGACAGAGCACCACTGGCCAGGAACCCAGTACCCCCCCTGCTGTGGTTTTTAATTGTTGCCACTATGAGTATATCCAAACATTACCATGCATCCTGGACATATGTTCTGTACAGCTCCCTGTCAGCCACATATCACCTGTCATTGGTATCCCATACCAGTATCCCTCCATTGCCATTGTTGAAACACTCTGTGATCCAGAACTCCCCGAAATTTGAAGCCCAATATAATGTCATGGTCCCTTACTAGGGAATGGCATATAGCGATGGGTTTAAAGGATAGATAAAGAACTTGGATAAAGTTAGATAAAGAACTTAGATAAAGAATGTTGACTTGAAAAAATTCCACATCCTATCTTTTTCTTTTTTTTTTTTTTTTTTTTCCCCCCCTAATTATTCAGCGTTTCTTCACAGGAGTCCTAGACCACAGCAATGTATATATACAATATACAGCACTCCCACACATCCACCAGAAAACCTTTTCCCTTCCACAGTGATGCTCTTACGCCCTATTCATATCATATTTACTTAAAGTGATGTACAGAGTCTGAGACATTAGCTTTCTAACAAGGTGACATCTGTGCTTACATTATGGTGCATACTTTAGGATACACAGTTCTTTACATTTTTAGTTATCCTATGTTTTACATTATGGTTTACATTATCAGTCTGTCATCTCCTATATGTTATGGTGTAATATTACATGTTTTATATCCATCCTTGTGTACTCTCAAGAAACTCCTCTCTTACCCCCCATTTACTTTGGTTCCACACATTTAACGTCCATTTTCCCTTCCACCTTGGTGCCCACAGTGACAGCCAACCTCCGTTTCCTGAGGAGCCACTTCCAGAGATAGATGGAATAGTGTTCAGGGCCTAACTTGCTCAACTGCCCCAATGCCCTGGGAGCCACCCTTTCTCTCGAGGGATACAGTTCCCTCTATTTGATGGCATTAGTCCTCCCCAGGATGTGGGTCCACCCCCACTCTCACTACTTGGGTTTCTACCCCATGGTGTCCCCCACTCTGGTAGAATGAGCATTTAGACATTCCCCAGGAGCCCGTCCTGCATCAGACCCTCCCCTCCGAGCATTCTAAACAGGTAACCCTCTTTATTATATTTTGATATGATTTTCTCGGCATTTTACTCTCCACCAACACCTGACCCTCTCCTGTGTTCGTATGCTACCCCTCCCTCCCCCCACTTTTGGGCAACGTTACCCATCCGTCCCTCCCCAGCCACCCTCAAACCCGCAAAGCCCCAACCAAAGGCAACCCCTTGCCCCCCTTTTATCTCTTCTTTGTGTTCATACTTACCACCATCTCGTCTTAAATTCCACCCCTGCAGACATCGGCTCATATCCTTCCTCCACCCTCCGATTTCCTGTAAGCCTATTGTTCAGTCTCTTGCTATCTAGGGCCGCTTGTTTATTTCATATCATTGAGGTCATGTAGTATTTGTCCTTCAATGTCTGGGTTGCTTCACTCAACATAAGGTTCTCAAGATTCATCCATGTTATCACATGTGTTTGTAGTGTGTTTGTTCTTACAGCCGAGTAGTATTCCATTGTGTGTATATACCACATTTTATTGATCCACTCATCTGTTGATGGGCATTTGGGTTGATTCCAACTTTTGGCAATAGTGAACAATGCTGCTATGAACATTGGTGTACATATATCGGTTTGTGTCCTTGTTTTCAGTTCTGCTGGGTATATACCCAGCAGTGGTATTGCTGGGTCATATGGCAAATCTATGGCTAGTTTTTTGAGAAACCGCCATACTGTCCTCCAGAATGGTTGGATCCTTCTGCATTCCCACCAGCAGTGGATGAGTGTTCCCCTTCCTTCACATCCTCTCCAGCACTTGTATTCTTCTGTTTTTTTCATAGCTGCCAATCTTATGGGTGTAAGATGGTATCTCATTGTAGTTTTGATTTGCATTTCCCTGATAGCTAGGGATTTGGAACATTTTTTCATGTGCTTTCTTGCCATTTGTATTTCTTCTTCGGAGAAGTGTCTGTTTAAGTCTTTTTCCCATTTTTTAAATGGGTTGTTTATCTTTTTATTTTCAAGATATAGGAGTTCTTTATATATGCAAGTTATAAGTTTCTTATCAGATATATGATTGCCAAATATTTTCTCCCACTGTGTGGGCTCCCTTTTTACTTTCTTGACAAACTCCTTTGAGGTGCAGAAGGCTTTAATTTTGAGGAAGTCCCATTTATCTATTAGTTCTTTTGCTGCTCGTGCTTTTGGTGAGATATTCATAAATCCATTTCCTATTACAAGGTCCTGTAGATGTTTCCCTACACTGCTTTCTAAGGTTTTTATGGTCTTGGCTCTTATATTTAGGTCTTTGATCCATCTTGAGTTGATCTTTGTATAAGGTGTGAGATGGTAATCCTCTTTCATTCTTCTACATATGGCTATCCAGTTCTCCAGACACCATTTGTTGAATAGGCCACTCTCTCCCAGTTGAGAGGGTTTGGTGGCTTTATCGAATATTATGTGGTTGTATATGTGAGGTTCTATATCAGAGTTTTCAATTCGATTCCATTGGTCTATGTGTCTCTCCTTATGCCAATACCATGCTGTTTTCACCACCGTAGCTTTATAGTATGTTTTGAAGTCAGGTAATGTGATTCCTCCAATTTCGTTTTTCTTTTTCAGTATGTCTTTGGCTATTCGGGGTCTCTTTCCTTTCCAAATAAATTTCATAGTTAGTTTTTCTAGTTCCTTAAAGAAGGCTGCGTTGATTTTTATTGGGATTGCATTGAATGTGTAGATCAGGATAGACATCTTAATAATGTTCAGTCTTCCTATCCATGAACAAGGAATAGTCTTCCATTTATTTAGGTCTTCTTTGATTTCCTTGAACAATCTTATATAGTTCTCGGTATATAACTTCTTTACCTCTTTAGTTAAATTTATTCCTAAGTATTTGATTTTTTTATTTACTATTGTGAATGGTATTTGTTTCTTGATTTCCTCCTGATCTTGCTCATTATTGGTGTACAGAAATGCTACTGATTTTTGTGCATTGATCTTATAGCCTGCGACTTTACTAAACTCATTTATGAGTTCTAGAATCTTCGTTGTAGATCTCTCAGGGTTTTCTATGTATAGGATCATGTCATCTGCAAATAATGAAATTTTGACTTCTTCCTTTCAATTTGAATGCCTTTTATTTCTGGTTCTTGCCTCAGTGCTCGAACAAGTACTTCTAAGACAATGTTAAATAGGAGCGGAGACAGTGGGCATCCTTGTCTTGTTCCTGAGTTTAGAGGGAAGGAGTCTAGGATTTCTCCATTGTAAACAATGTTGGCTTTAGGTTTTTCATATATACTCTTTATCATGTTCAAAAAATTCCCTTGTATTCCAATCTTTTGGAGTGTTTTTATCAAGAAAGGGTGCTGTATTTTGTCAAATGCTTTTTCTGCATCAATAGATATACTCATGTGATTTTTTTCCTTCAATCTGTTTATATGGTGTATTACGTTGATTGATTTTCTTATGTTGAACCATCCTTGCATACCTGGGATGAATCCCACTTGGTCGTGGTGTATAATACGTTTAATGTGTTGTTGAATACGATTAGCAAGTATTTTGTTAAGTATTTTTGCGTCTAGGTTCATTAGAGAAATTGGTCTGTAATTTTCCTTTCTTGTGATGTCTTTGTTTGGCTTTGGTACTAGGGTAATGTTGGCATCATAGAAGGAGTTGGGTAATGTTCTTTCTGTTTCGATTTTTTGGAATAGTTTCAGCAGGATTGGTGTCAGTTCTTTCCGGAATGTTTTGTAGAATTCACCTGTGAAGCCATCTGGCCCTGGGCTCTTCTTAGTTGGGAGATTTTTAATAACTGATTCTATCTCCCTGCTTGTGATTGGTTTGTTAAGATCATCAATTTCTTCTTTTGTCAATATGGGCTGCTTATGTGTTACTAGGAATTTGTCCATTTCCTCTAGATTGTCATTTTTGTTGGAATATAGTTTTTCAAAGTATCCTCTTATGATAGTCTTTATTTCTGTGGGGTCAGTGGTGATATCGCCTTTCTCATTTCTTATTTTGTGTATTTGCATCTTCTCTCTTTTTTTCTTTGTTAGTGTTGCTAAAGGTTTGTCAATTTTGTTAATCTTCTCAAAAAACCAGCTCTTGGTCTTGTTTATCTGTTCAAGTGCTTTCTTATTTTCTATTTCATTTAGTTCTGCTCTTATCTTTGTTATTTCCTTCCTTCTTCTTCCTGTTGGGTTACTTTGTTGTTGTTTTTCTAATTCCTTCAAATGTGCAGTTAGTTCTTCAATTTTGCTCTTTCTTCTTTTTTGATATATGAATTTATGGCTATAAACTTCCCTCTCAGTACTGCTTTTGCTGCATCCCATAAATTTTGGTATGTTGTGTTATCATTATCATTTGTTTCAAGGTAGTCATTGATTTCTTTTGAGATTTCCTCTTTGACCCACTGTTTTTCTAAGAGTGTGCTGTTTAATTTCCAAATCGTGGTGTGAAATCTGGGCTTCTGTCCCTTGCAAATCTCCAGCTTGACTCCACTGTGGTCAGAGATAATGTTTTATATGATTTCAATCTTTCTGAATTCGTTCAGCCTTTCTTTGTGGCCTAGCATATGATCTATCTTGGAGAATGATCCATGTGCACTTGAGAAAAATGTATATCCTGCTGTGTTTGGGTGTAGCGATCTATATATGTCTATTAGATCGAGCTCCTCTAATATACTATTCAGATGTTTTGTTTCTTTGGTGATTCTCTTTTGAGATGTTCTGTCCAGAGTTGATAGTGGTGTATTAAAATCCCCCACTATAATTGTAGATGTATCTATTCTTTCACTTAGTTTTTCCAGCGTTTGCCTGACGTATTTAGAGGCACCCTTGTTAGGGGCATAGATATTTATGATTGTTCGATCTTCTTGACAGATTTTCCCTTTGACTAAAATGTAGTATCCTTCTGTCTCTCACAATTGTTTCGCATTTAAAGTCTATTTTGTCTGATATTAATATAGCTACTCCTGCCTTTTTTTGGTTATTGTTAGCTTGTATGATTGTTTTCCAGCCATTCACTTTCAATCTCCATGCGTCTCTGGGTCTAAGATGTGTCTCTTGTAGACAGCATATGGATGGGTCATATTTCCTTATCCAATGTCCCAGTCTGAATCTTTTGATAGGTGAGTTTAATCCGTTGACATTCAGTGGTATTACTATCAAGGAATTATTTGTGTTAGCCATATTTTGATTGGATTTGTGTTTGTCATATTTTGTTTGTATTTTTTTTTTGTCTTTTTTGTTGTTGTTGGTCTTATACTCTCCTCCAACTTTGCCTTTCCTGTTTTTTCCTTTCTTCCTGCAGAACTCCCTTTAGAATTTCTTGAAGGGGAGGTTTCTTGTTGGTATACTCTTTCAGTTTCTGTTTGTCTGCGAATATTTTGAACTCTCCATCATGTTTGAATGCTAGTTTAGCTGGATAGAGTATTCTTGGTTGGAAATTTTTTTCCTTTAGTACCTTGACTATATCATACCACTGTCTTCTTGCCTCCATGGTTTCAGAAGAGAAATCAGCACTTAATCTAATTGAGCTTCCCTTGTATGTGATGGTTTTCTTTTCTCTAGCTGCTTTTAGGATTTTCTCTTTGTCTTGAGCATTGGATAATTTGACAAGTATATGTCTTGGGGTGGGCCTGTTGGGGTTTATGACTTGTGCAGTGCGCTGTGCTTCTTGGATATGTACATCTGTCTCTTTCAGTAGATTTGGGAAGTTTTCAGCCATTATTTCCTGCAACACTCCTTCTGACCCCTTTCCCTTCTCTTCACCTTCTGGAATGCCTATAATACGTATGTTTGAGCGTTTTGCATTGTCATTCAGGTCCCTAAATCCTAATTGGATTTTTTCTATCTTCTTATTGACCCCTTCTACTATCTGTTTGATTTCTGATGTACTGTCTTCCACATCACTAATTCTCTGCTCTGTCTCTTCTAGTCTGCTGATATTTGCTGCAAGTGTATTTTTGATTTCTTGAACTGTGGTGTTCATTCCCATCATATCTGTTATGTTTTTGCGTATGTCTGCAATTTCCCCTCCAAGTGATGTCTTCATGTTGTTAACCTCTTTCATTACTGCATCAAATTTGTCGGTGATAAATGTTCTGAGATCTTTCATTGCTTGTGCCAAGTTTTGCTCCCCTTCGTGATTATTGGTTTGTTGATTGGATTCAGCCATGCTTTCCTGATTATTGGTTTGGTTTGTAGATTTTTGTTGCTTTCTGGTCATCTCTTTATTTTGACGAATTTAATCAGTTCCTTAGCTTCTTTGTCTGCTCTTGGAGGTTAATTAGTTGTTATTTTTGCATAGGTGTTATATCTTCTCTTTGTCACTTTTTTCTTCTTATTCTAGTTACTTGTTGTTGGTTAAGTTCACTTTAGAGGAAAGTATTAGTGTTGGGGAAAGGCAATTGTGTAAGCAAGGGAAAAGTGTAAAGTAGTATTGGTGATGTATGTTAACAAAGCAAGAATATGAGATCTGGGAGGATGGAGGTTAGATTCATGTAGATTGTATAGAGTTATAGCTGTAGGTAGAGTACCTTTTATGAAGTAGATGACTGAATATGGGAGGAATATGGTATGAACTACAAAGCTATTGTTTTCATGAGAGAGGGAAAAAGAAAAGAAAGGTAGTAGTTTCAAGAGTGGATAACAGACAGAAAACAGAACAAAGGTATTAGAAATTAAGAGTTAGATACTTTGTGGATCAAAGAACGGGAGGTGGGGGGTGGAATATAGGAGAGACAGTAGATGATAGTGGATATCAAGGTGCAGGGGAAGGGGGATAGTGTAGGTAGCCTAAATCAGTTCACACAGAAATGAGGCAGTGGAGGATGGGAAAACCCAGCAAATGTGAGGTGTTCCCTGTAGCACCTATTGTATACTTGAATTAAAATAAAATAAGTGGAAGATGAGGGACAAGAGGGAAAGAGAAAACCGAAAAAAAAAACTAATTATAATAAAGAAAAAAAGAAAGACAAGAAGAAAGGAAGAAAGAAAAAGAGGATGGGCAAACGGTGGGGAACGGATAGGGGGAAGAGAGATACAGGTATACACGTGTCACAATTGCAACACTATCTAAAACAACAACTTCCCCCCGCTTTGCCCTAAAACCCCCCGTCTGTCTGCCCAAATGGGTCTGCAAGCACCTCCCTTCCCACAAACCCCCAATAGGCCGCCCAGGGCCCACGAACTCCCCAGTACTGCAGATGCTCCAAAAAAAAAAAAAAATTAAATTAAATAAATTTAAAAAAAAAAAAAAAAAAAACAAAGAACAGAAACCCCTCCACAGGCCCGGCTCCGCCCGCCGCTGCCCACCGCGGAGGCCTGGACCGGCTCTGCCCGGCTCCTCACGCCGCCGCGGCCTGGCCTGGCTCCACCCGGCTCCGCTCGCTACAGAGGCCCAGCCAGCTCCCGCGTCCACCTCCCGCCGCCGCGGCCTGGACCGGCCCCGCCCGGCTCCGTACGCCGCGGCGCCCTGACCCGGCTCCGCCTGGCTCCGCTCGCTACAGCGGCCCGGCCCAGCTCCAGTGTCCGCCTCTCGCCGCCGCGGCCTGCACCGGCCCCGCCCGGCTCCGTACGCCGCCGCGGCCCGGCCTGGCTACGCCCAGCTCCGCTCGCTACAGCGGCCCGGCCCGGCTCCGGCGTCCACCACCCGCCGCCGCGGCCTGAACCGGCCCCACCCGGCTCCGCACGCCGCCGCGGCCCGGCTCGGCCCAGCTCGGCCCCGCCCAGCCCCGCTCGCCGCCGGCGCAGCCCGGCCCGGCTCCGGCGTCCGCCGCTGCAGCCCGGCCTGGCTCAGCCCCACCGAGCGGGGCTAGATGCCTCGTCTCCGCCTACCCAAGGAGGGAATCCTCTACAGGTAGCTGGGATCTCCGTGTATATTTCACAGACGGATCCTCTCTGTTACCTTCCCTCCAAATCGATATCCAGACACCTCCGGACCAGCAAAAATCCCGAAACAATCCGGTCCCAAAGAGTCTCCAACGCCGCCCAGCCGATTCCCTGCAGAAGACCCTAACAGGGATGTTCACTCAGCCGCCATCTTGCCCCCTCCCCTATAATTACTTCTTAACTGAGCATCCTGCCAACACCCAGCCCTCCTATAGTCTACTCTCCACACCACCTCACACTTTTGATAACCTCATCTGTAATCCTCTATTCTCTTACTCCATTACAACCCCACTGAACTCCTTTCTACTTCTAAAACACATAGGTACACTCCCACCTCAGGTCCTTTGTACTCACTCTTCCTTCTGCCAAGAACATTCTTTCCCTAGATAATCTCATGACTCAGCCTCATCTCCTTCAGGTCTTTATCCTACTGTCACTTTCCCAGTGATGATCCCCCAGCATTCCTTATCCACTTTCCCTTGTGTAATTTCTCCACACCGCTTATCACTGAGTTACTATATGTAATTTATTTATCTTGCTGATACCTGCCCCACACACCCACCCAACTAGAACATAATATCCTTGAGGGGAGACACTTTTGACTGATTATTTCACTTTTGTATCCCCAGCACGCAGGTGGTCAATAAATATTTGTTAAATTAGTGAATGCTTTTTCATTTTTGTTTGAGAATGTAAACAGTGTTACAATGAATAACTTCATATGTATATCCTTTTGCACTTGTGGATATAAACCATAAAAGTGGAAAGGGTGGGTTAAAATAAAATGTTTATTTAGTAAATATTGCCAAATTGACCTCCAAAACAGATCTTCCAATTTACAGTCTCACTAACAGTATGTTAGAGAACCTGTCCTCCCTTACTCTGTCATTTTTGCCTTTCAAATGAAAAAAAAACAAAGCTATATTTTAATTTGTTTCTCTCTAATTCCTACTGAGATTAAATGTCAAAAACAAACACCACTTCCATTACCTGGAGCTGCTTCCAGGACAAAAGGCAAACATTTTCACAAAGTATTTATGGTCCCATTGCAATTGCATTGCTCTTCAATCTCCACCACTTACCCTCTTTACCATCCACCAACACTTTTTACTCTTCCCCATGTCCTCCTTCCTTGAACCTGAAAAGCTTTTCTACCCTTTCTCAAACTGGTAAGTTTGAGAACAAGAATAAGCTTACCTGTCACCTACATCACCATGCCTGGGACAGAGTAGGCACATAAAATGATTACAAGAATAAATTTCTGCCCTACATGTCTTATGCAACCTTAACAACAAGATGACTCTCCATTAGCAAGGTGAAGAGAAGGGTGAGGGTGTAGGAGAGAAAGAAGTTTATAGTTTCCAAAACTATTTCTAAATTCCTAAATTCATCTAAATTCAAAGAACTGAGGAAAGACACCTGGTGAAATACAGAATTCACATACTGCCTCTTCCTAAGAATAAGGAATCTAATTTTTAAAGCAAAAATCAACACAAAAAGGACAACAGCCTATTTTAAATACTGACCAGCCCCCCTCAAAAAAACAACAAAAAACAACAACAACAACAACTAGAAGAGGATGCTAGCATGTTTCAATACCCCCAATCTAGTAACCAAAATCTCAGCTTAGCAAACTACATGGGATCTGTGAGGGCTTTTTGGCTCCATGGAAGGTTATCTATTTCTCCTAAGATTTTTCTGCAACTTAAAGAAAAAAAATTACTTCCTCTTAGGGTTTCCTAAATTGTTAAGTGAATTTACTCATTAGTTTGGGAACAAAAAGGGAAGTATTAGAAAAAAGAGCTCACTTGAGTGAACTAAAATTAACTCTCAGTTACTATGACATGGCATTTTCCTACTACTGTCACAGATAATCCAGTTTTTAAAACACATATCCTTCAGTCTTTACAAATTGTTAGAAATGTGGTATGTACCTCTCACTGTTAATAATGCACATCCATCTCCTACCATGCTAATCTACAGCTCCGTGAAAAGGGAAAAATAACGTAAGACTCCTCCAATGTTTAGGGAAGGCCAAAGATAACAAGCACAAGCCTTTGAGCTAGGACAGTGAGATCAAAAATGCTATACAGAATGCACACATTATACCATTATGTCTTGTATATAACCTCAATGTTGAGATATTCCATTCATTCATTTACGCCACTACAATATCCATGCACAATATCTAGAAATCAAAGGTGTTAAAAGAGACATGGTCCTTACCATCAGGGAGCTTAGCAGAATTACCAATTATTTCTGCATTTACCTGGCTGTCTACTTTCAAAGCACAAATTCACAAACACATACCAGTTAAGACATCTCTTTGTCTCTGTTGACTTGCTAGTTTCCATGAGCTAACTAATGACATTCATTTTGTCAGGTGAACTGTTATTAAGTCCTTGTCCTGGTGCTTCCCTACAATGCAGATCAATCAGGAAATGTTTTGGAATATTTATTAGCCATCGGAAAGTCTCCATAACGTTCAGTTTTTACTACATTATATCTCACATATGCTAATATTCTTATTTCACCTGCAAGCATTATCATCCCAAAGTTAGACAACTATGAATTCTCTAGGCAGCCCGTGGCGTCCTTTTATCTGCTTAATACACAAACTAGAACCTTTCCTTTCTGGAAATTCTCCCCTCTGCCATTCCAGGTTTTGTGTGCTACAGGTCAAACTCCTAAAGCTGGAGTGTGCAAGCACGGAAATTACTCCTCCACCAAGAACCTGTCAGCTCCACAGTGGCCTGCGCCACTAAAGGTAAGTTTGGGTGCTGAGCCTCATCAGTAAGTCACTACATGATCTCAGTCCCATGGGCTGACTTGTGTTACAGTTCCTCCCAGGAATCTCCATGAAAGCTGGATTCAAATTTAGAACTCATCACAGCAGAAATCTTACTTTTAAAATGCATTCTTACCACTAGCTAAAGTTGGAATCACTATTCCGTACAGGATAAAACATCTACCTTATCTGACTGGACTTGCTCTGTATGAAACATTTTTTATGAGGACATGTTATTTTCATTTTCCTTGTTTATGGATCTACCTTCCATTGTATCAATGTGTGAAAATGAAATTGTTTTGAGTTTAAGTGGTTAATGACAGAAATGATTGCTTCTCTTTTTATAGGAATGTTTTGATTACCATTACCATTGTATACTGGTTTAATAAAACCTCAGAAAGGTTATTTGAAATAGTGAAAAGTTTGAAATTAAGAAAACTGTCTTATCCACTGAAAGAAAAATGCAAATAGCTCCTAATCACATAAAAAATGCTCAACCTCACCCATAATTCAAGAAACAGAGATTAAAACTATATCGAGATACCTTTGTTTAACTATCAGATTGGCAAAATTCAGAAAGTTTGATAACACTTTCAGTAGACGAATTTGTAGGGAAACATGCAATCATTTAAAACTGCTGTGGGAATGCAAAACAGCACAATCTCTTTGGAGGGAAATTTGACAATATCTAGGAAAATTAAATATCCATTTTCCACTAGTAGGAATCTATTCCAAAGATACACTGACAAAAATATAAAATATGCACAAGATTAGCAACTAGAGTCAAACAATACAACTATAAAAAAGGATGTAGCCCCAGGGCCCACAGAATGGAGGAATAAAATATGGATTAGAGTTGACTTACTGATATTCTACTATAAAACTTTTGTGACTACTAATAGAAGAAATTGTATCATTGACAGGGAGAAAGTGGCCACAGTAGTTGCTGAGGGCAGGGAGTGGGAAGAAGAGATGTGATGAGGGAGCATTTTTTGGGACTCCGGAGTTGTCCTAAATGATATTGCAGGGTCAGATACTAAATTTTATATATCCTGCCAAAACCCACTGAATGTACCAGGGGAGAGTGTGAACTACAGAGTAAACTATTATCCACGTGGAGCAGCAGCGCTCCAAAATGTGTTCACGGAGTGCGATGAGTGTGCCACAATGATGGGGGAGGTTGTTGGTGTGGGAAGAGTGGGGTGGGGGGGTGGGGAGTATACAGGAACCTCTTACATTTTTTATAATGTAATCCTTTTTGTGATGTATTTATCTTCAAAAAAATACAATTTACAAAAATGATGGGGGTGGGGGAGTGTGGTGTGGGTTATATGGGAACCTCTTATGTTTTTTAATGTAACATTCTATGTGATCTATAAACTTTAATTTTAAAAGTTTTATTAAAAAAGAAAAAAAAAGGATGTAGCATCTTAGCATCTTCATATATGTCCCTGTAAAGTGATCTCCAAGATATATGAAGTTAAAAAAAAAAAAAGGAAGGTGGAAGAAATGTGTTTACTAATAAGAAAAGGAGTAGGAACACAAATATACTTGTAGTTATAATTTTTTTTTTACATGAAAGGATAAATATAACTTTTTTAAAATGGTAACCAATAGTGAAAGAAGGAACTTGAGGGTGAGAAGAAGATCAACAGAAGCTGGATTTCAGTGAATAAGCCACACACTGTGTATGTGATTTTGGATATTATATTTTACACAAGTATAAAACAAAGTAAAAATAAAAAGTAACTGAAACTGGGTATCTGGTTGGTGTTAAAAGCAGGGAAGAACCAATCTGGATGATTTTAAAACAGGATCATTTGATTTTACATTCCTAGTGGGATATGTCTAAGAACAAAGGAACTGTCAAAAAAAGTTTTAGCTGTATTCAGTAACCATGTTGTGGATGGTAGCAGGGTATTATAATTAAGATACATTTATGTGTATAATGTGGGATATAGTAAATTATTAATCATGTGATGTTCTCATCATTCTCGGCACCTAAAGAACCAAGATTCTCAGTTTGGGAGAAGAAGATACAATTAAAGATAGAAGAGACTAAGAAAAAAAAAAAATCCTGTTGTCCTGAATTTTCATATTAAAAAAAAAAAAGAACTCCTAGTCCTAGCTTTGACCACTGAAAAGATCTAGAAACCTTCAAAAACCCAGTGGCAATGTAGACACCTTTTGCCCAGACCACAGTCTCTAAATATCATTTCTCACTAAATGGAATCAGGGATGATTGGAGAAACAGCTAATTCAGGATCCAGAGAAGGAAATGTAAAAAAATGTATGCAGAAAATCTTGTTTCCTAGAAAGTAGGAAAGCTAACAGAGACTACTACACTTGTGTTAAGGATGTAGGACCCAACTGGAAAATGCCAGACTTGAAAGCGGCCAAGGTGGGACAAAGAGCATAAAAGAAAGATAAATGCAATGGATTGAAATACATCAAATATGTTTACATTATTAAATTCATAATGATAATTTTTTTAAAGCCTCTGTAAACACCTTTAGTTTGTGATCACCTTTGGGGGGAATTAACTCCTTATTTTGAAAAAGAAAAAAGAAAAGAAAAATTAAGCATTTACCCTGCCCTCCCCCGCAAAAAAAACTTCACCTCTGAGTAGTATGAGGTGTTTCATCTTGAGAGATGTTATTTCAGTCAATAAACACAGAAGGAATGACAACATTAGAATGTCCTCATTTAATAATCCCTAATGAATTACTGGATTTAGGCAATGTTCTATGACAGCTGTCAACAGCACAAAAATGAGAGAAAAGGACACCCCTTACACATACACACACCTGTGAAGAAGTTTTACCAAAAAAAAAAGAAGAAATCAAATCTGAAAATGATCAAGCCTCTACCTTTTGACAGGAAATTCAGCAAACTGAGGAAAGTGTTAATAATGTCAAAATGATGCAATCAATAAAATCCAGTATGGGAAATACTAGAGTTTATCCAACAAAATAATTGTAAAAGGAAAATGAAAGTAAGGTAAAATGAGAACCTATTGATTAAAAAGGACTTAGAAGACATATTAAACAATCACATTATACGGACCTAATTACAATACCATTTCAAGCAAACTGTATTACAAAGAGAAAGAGAGAGAGTCCACAAAAATGCAAGAGGAAATTAAGGAAATGTAAAAATGGACATTTGTGGTATTAAAAAAATTGTTATTTATTTTTAAGGGATGTGAGGATATTTTGGTTATGTTTTAAAATGGAAATCTTAAGTCTTTTAAATATATAAACTGAAATACTTAGAAATATGTCTGAGATTTACTTCAAATTAAAATATGGAAGGGGTGTGTATGGAGTAGTGGTTAAAAGTAGAGAATAAAATTGACCATGAGTTTACAAGCTTTAAAACTGGGTAATAAGGTCATTATTCTCTCTACTGTGATACAAAATGAAATTTTACACACACACAAGTTACTTTAAAAGGTAGACTCCTATTACCTTTACCGGATCTGTAGTTGGCGCTGGGGTTTAGTGTATACCCAGGGGACCTGAATCTCTGGACTGACCATGTGATAGCCAGGCCCTGAGCCTCAACAGACTTGCAACTCCTGCACTCTGGTTTATTGGACTTACCCGGGCCAGCTAACAGGGAGGTGAAGAAGGTCAACCACCACACCAGGGAGCCAAGAGTACGTACAACTGAAAGCAGGAGAATTGCATCCAGCATCCATGTGGAATCTAAGCCCCCTCTCGATATAGATGTAGAGTGGACACAACCATTCTAGGGTCCACAGGATGGAGGAACAGAGTATGGATTAGAGTGGACTTACTGATATTCTGTTCATGAACTACTGTGATTAGTAATCGAAGAAAATGTGGCACTGGTGTGGAGAAAGCGGCCATGGTGGCTGCTGGGGGTAGGGAATGGGAAGAAGAGATGTGATGTGGGGGCGTTTTCAGGACTTGGAGTTGTCCTGGGTGGTGCTGCAGGGACAGTTACCGGACATTGTATGTCCTCCCATGGCCCACTGGGTGGACTGTGGGAGAGTGTGGGCTATGGTGTGGACCACTGACCATGAGGTGCAGTGGTGCTCAGAGATGTATTCACCAAATGCAATGAATGTCTCATGATGATGGCGGAAGTTTTTATTATGAGGGGGAGGAGTGGGGTGAGGGAGTGGGGGGGTATATGAGGACCTCATATATTTTGAATGTAACATTAAAAAAATAAAGACAAAAAAAAACTTTGAGCCAATAAACTCCCATTCTTTAAACCAAAAAAAAAAAATTTTTAAAGGTAGAGGGAACAAGACATCAATTAAAGAATAGCACACTATAGGCACATATAAGCAAAATAACAGGATATTCTATTTAAAAACTGAATAATTACCAGAAAGACTAGCTTTAGAATGCAAGGAATGAGCCTGACAATACTTTATTTTGGAGGGGTGAGATAGAGGACAAAAGAGAATGGAGGGAAGCTGATATGGCTCAACAGATAGAGTGTCTGCCTATCATATGGGAGGTCCAGGGTTCAAACCCAGGGCCTCCTGACCCATGTGGTGAGCTGGCCCACACGCAGTGCTGATGTGCATAAGGAGTGCCATGCCACTCAGGGGTGTCCCCTGCGTAGGAGAGACCCACGTGCAAGGAGTGCACCCTGTAAGGAGAGTGCCCCAGTGCGGAAAAAAAATGCAGCCTGCCCAGAAGTGGTGCCGCACACACGGAGAGCTGACGCAGGAAGATGCTGCAACAAAGAGAGACACAGATTCCCGGTACCACCTGACAAAAATGCAAGCAGACACAAAAGAACATAAAATGAATGGACACAGAGAACAAGCAATGGCAGGGGCGGGGAGAGAATAAATAAATAAATAAAAATTTAAAAAAAAAAGAGAATGGAGAAGGCACGGTGAATATGTATCTATGTAATTCTATGATACATTCTAATCATTTATCTAAAAATATTATTTCAAGTAAAATTATATTACCCACTATGATCATGAAGGAAAAAAATGAGTATGTAGTAAATAAGATCAGAAAGCTGAAGCTTAATTAAACCCATACTTTGAAAATTATAAAAAAAACACCAGTAGGTTTTATGTAATTATTGCTTATAAGGTATTTCAAAGTGTTTGAAAAGAGTTTACTTTATACAGCATAAATATTTCTCCTGGACATCTGTTTACATTGTTATGTTACTTTAAATAGTTGTGTTTTTTTTGAGAACTGGAAAACAATAGAGAAAATCAGCAAAACCTAAAGTTTTGAAAAGAGTTTGAAAAGACAAATAACATTTTAAAAGCTTTAGATACACTGATAAGGAAAAAGAGATAGGTGACACAAATAATAAAAATCAGAAATGAAAAGGGGGATATTACTACCAACCTTACAGAAATTAAAAGGATTATAAGAGGATGCTATGAATATATGTACATGAACAAATTAGATACCCTACATGTAATGGACAATTTCCTAGAAAGAAACAAATTACCCAAACTGACACAAAAAAAGATGAAAGATCTTAACAGACCAATAATAAAAAGACTGATCAGTCATCAAAAACCTCCTAATATGGGAAGCAGATGTGGTTCAAATGATAAGGCCTCCACCGACCACATGGGAGGACCCGGGTTTGATCTCTGCAGTCTCCTGGTGAAAAAAAAAAGAGAAAGTGTACCTGCATGGCGAGCCAGTGCCCGCATGGTGAGCCGAGCGCCTGTGCAGGGAGCCAAGTGCTCACACAGTGAGCCAAGTGCCCATGTAGTAAGCTGAATGCCCACATGGTGAGCCAAGTGCCCATGCAAGAGTCCTAGTGGTGAGCAAAGGGCCTGTGTGATGAGCCAAATGCCCGCAAGGTGAGGTGAGCGCCCACATGGTGAGCCAAGTGCCCATACGAGCACCTACGTGGCAAGCCAAGGGCCTGCATGGCGAGCTGAATGCCCGCGAGGTGAGGTGAGTGCCCGCATGGTGAGCTGAGAGCCTGCACGGTAAGCCAGTGCCTGTGTGGTGAGCTGAGTGCCCGTGCAATGAGCCAGTGCCTGCGAGAGTGATTCATACAGCAAGATATGATGCAACAAAAGAAAGATGAAGAGAAGAGTCAAGGTGAAGTGCAACAGAGACCAGGAACTGAGGTGGTGCAATTGACAGGGAATCCCTTGCCCCATAAGAGATCCCCAGGACCAAATCCTAGTGAATCCTAGAGGAGAAAGTTGAGAAGAGAAGATAAAAAGAGAAATAGATACGGAAGATCACATAGCAGCAAAAACAGCAGGGCAAGTGAAGGGTGAGAGGAGAGAGGGGAGAGGGAGGGGGAGGGGAAGAAAAAACAAAAAAACCCTTTGAGGTAATCCAACACCCATTCTGTTAAAAAACAAAAGCAAAAAACCTCCCAATAGAGGTAAGTCCAGGACCTGATGGCTTCACTGGTGAATTTTATCAAACATTCAAAGAAAAATTAACACTAATCCTTCTCAAAGTCATCCCCAAAAACTGAAGAACAGGGGACACTTCCAACTCATTCGATGAGAAGAGCACCACCCTAATACAAAAGCAGAAAAAGATATCATAAGAAAAGAAAATTACAAACCAATATCCCTTATGAATATAGATGCAAAAATCCTCAACAAAATACTAGGAAACCACATCCAATGGCACATAAAAGGACTATACACCATGATCAAGTAGGTTTTATCTCAATAATTCAAGGGTGGTTCAAGGTAAGAAAATCACTGAGTATAATACACCACATTAATAAAAGAAGGCATTTAACAAAATTCAGCACACTTTCTTGAAAAAAACACTCAAAAATAGGAATAGAAGGAAAATTCCTCAACATGATAAATAGCATATAAGACAAACCTACAAACAACATCAGACTGAACAATGAGAGATGGAAAGCTTTCCCCCAGAGATCAGGAACAAGACAGGGATGGCTGGCAGCACTGTTACTCAACATTGTACTAGGAGTGCTAACCAGAGCAGTTAGGCAAGAAAAAGGAACAAAAGATATCCAAATTGGGAAGGAAGAAGTAAAACTTTCTCTTTTGGCAGACAACATGATCCTACAAATGCAGAAAATCCAAAAAATCTAGAAGAAAGCTACTAGATCTAATAAATGTTTTTTATATACTACTAATGAAAAACTCAGGAAGGAAACCAAGAAAACAATTCCATTTACAACAGTAACTAAAAGAGTAAAATATCAGAAAGCAAATGTGGCTCAAACAGTTGGGCACCCGCCTATCACACGGGATGTCCCAGGTTTGGTTCCCGGTGCCTCCTAAAAGAAGACAAGCAAGACGGTGAGCTGACTCAGTGAGCAGATGCAATAAGATGATGCAACGAAGAGACACAGTGAGGAAAAACAACAAGAAACACAATAAGCAGGGAGCAGAGGTGGTTTAAGGGATTAGGCACCTCCCTCCCACATGGGAGGTCCCACGTTCAATTCTGGTGCCTCCTAAAAAGGAGATGAGCACACAACAAATGGACACAGAGAGCAGACAGTGAGTGCAAATGAGGGAGGAGGAAGAAATAAATAAATTAAATAAATCTTAAAAAAAAAAGAGTAAAATATCTAGGAATAAATTTAACCAAGGATATAAAGGACTTGTAAATGGAAAATTACAAATCATTACTAAAAGAAATTAATTTTGACCTAAATAAATGAAAAAATATTCTGTGCCCTAGAGTTGGAAGATTTAATATGGTTAAGATGTCAATATTACCCAAAGTGATTTACATATTCCCAACACAATCTCAATCAAAATTACAAAAACCTTCTTTACAGAAATGAAAAAGCTCATCATCAAATTCATATAGAAGGGAAATGCCTCCAAATAACCAAAACCATCATATAAAAGAACAAAATCCTATACTTATGGCCAACTGATTTTTGACAAGGGTGCCATGTCCACTTGATGGAGAAAAAAATGTCTCTTCAATAAACAGTGGTGAGAAAACTGGATACCCACATGCAAAAGAAATAAAGTGGACCTCCTACCTCACACTATATAAAAAAAAATATTCAAAATGAATCAATGACCTCAACATAAAGCCAAAATTAAAAGCATCTTAGAAGAAAACACAGTGAGATATCTTCAGGGCTTTGTATTAGGCAATGGATTTTCTTGGATTTTACTCCAAAAGCATGAGCAACAAAAGAAAAAATAAATTTAACTCCATCAAAGTTAAAAACTTTTTGTGCAAAGGGCATTATCAAAAAGTGAAAAGACAATTTACAGAATGGGAGCAATACTTGGAAACCAATATCTGATAGGGTTTAATACCCGGGCTATATCAAGAACACCTCCAATTCAACAAAAAGACAAACAACCCAAGTGGAAAACAGGCAAATGACTTGAATGGATGTTTCTCCAAAAAATATTTACAAATAGCCAATAAGCATATAAAAAATTGCTCAACTTCATTAGCCATTAGGGAAATGCAAATCAAAATCAAAATGAGATAACACCTCATACCCACCAGAATGGCTACCTAAGAAAAAGAAATAAATGCTGGCAAGGATGTGAAGAAACAGCAATCCTCGTATTTTGTTGGTGGGAATATAAAATGGTACAGATGCTATAGAAAACAACTTGGCACTTCCTCAAGAAGTTAAACAGAATTACCACGTGACCCAGCAATCCCACTTCTAGGTATATAGCCAAATGAATTAAAAGCAGAGACTCACCTGGATATTTGCACACTGGTGTTCACAACAGCCAAAAGGTGGAGACAACACAAGTTTCTATCAAAGATGGAAGGATAAACAAAATATGGTATAGCCATACAACGGAATATTACTCAGTCATAAAAAGGGATCAAGTTTTATGGGGAGCAGTTGTAGCTCAGTGGTTGAGCACCTGCTTCCCATGTACAAGGTCCCAGGTTCAATCCCCAGTAACTCCTAAAAAAAAAAGATGAAGTTTTGATAAATGCTACTATATAGATAAACTTTGAATGAAATAAGCCAAACACAAAAGGACAGATTTTGTATGATTCCAGTAATAAGAAATAACTGAATATACAAATTCATGACACAGAAAGTAAATTACAGGTTATCAGGGCCAGGGATGAAGGGGAATGGGTGCAGGGTTTCTGTGAGGTGATAGGAAAGTTTTGGTTATGGATGGCGCTCAGGGTAGTACAACATTGTGGATGTGATTAATCCCAATGAATTATATCTTTGGGAGTGGTCTTGAGATGCAAAATTTTTTGTGTATATATATACTTCCAGGATATAAAAATAGAGAAAGAGACAATTACAATTAAATGCAATACATGATCCCGGACTGCTTCTAATAATGGAGGAGAAAAAGCCCAAAAAGACATTACTGGGACAAGTGAAAAATATATGCTTCATATCAATGTTAAATTTCTTAAACTTGGTAACTGTACTTAATAAAGTTACATAAGTTAATATTCTTGTTCTTGATAAATATACATGGAATTATTAAATGTTTAAGGAGCATGATATATGCAATCTACCCTCAAATGTTTGAAAAATAGATAAGTAGTTGACGGATGATAGATAGATAGATAGATAGATAGATAGATAGATAGATAGATAGATAGATAAATGGATAGATAGATGGATGGACAGAATGACAGAATGATAAAACAAAAACTATATGTGGCCAAATGTTAAAAGTTGATAATCTGCATATTTGGGTAGAGGATATATTGGAGCTCCTTTTACTTATTTTACATAATTTTTCCAACTGTCCTGTACATTTGAAATTATTTTTTTTAAAAACGGTCTTTTATAAGGAAGTTTTTTGAAAAAATAGGTAAACTTCAAAAAATTCCTACTTGAAATAATCATAATAAATTACAAACAGCACTGTAGACACTATTCTTGGCACCCATTTAAGCCTCAAGCCAATCCTATGAATTGAAGCTAATATCATCTTCTTTTATAGATGAAGAAAAGAAGGAACAGAGACATTAAGTAATTTGCCCAAAGTTAGACTTTGGGCTAAATGATGGGGGCAAGAGTCAAGTGGACAGAAGAGTCTACAGCATGTGCCTTCTACCACTGGGCTATCTCAGCTTCCATTATACGCTAGTGGAATGTAATCAAAGAGCTTTTGCCAAATGGCAGTTATCCAGGAGGTATGTGAAATAATACAAATTTGATTTTATTTGCAGTTGCATTTCTAATGTGCCTGCCTCATTTTTGAGACACAGTACACTCCCATTTGAACTACTTGGTCTCAGACAGAAAGAGTCTAAGCTAAATACAATGTTGTATTCTGGACTAGATCCTGGAACAAAAAAAGGACATTCATGGAAAAACTGGTGAAATCCAAATAAAGTCTGTAGCTGCATTACTAGCATTGCATCAATGCTGCTTTCCTTGTTTTCCCAACTGTATTTTGGTAAAGTAAGATGTCAGCATTAAGGGAAAATAGGTAAGGAGTATACAAGAACTCTGTATAACTTATATAACTAAGTTATAACTAACTTAGCAACTTTTCTTAAACCTACAATTGTTAAAAATTGTTCCAAAATAAAAATGTTCTTAAACAACAAAATAATTAGAAAATAACTACTAAAAAAGACTAAAACATTTCTAGCTGAATGAAACAAACTTACAATTATCCCCAAATTTCTAAGCAGAATTTCCAGAATTCAACCATCTTATATCTATTTTGACTATCAGATGAATATAGCATTCTATGTTTGTTAATGTTCAAGAATATTTTTAAATTTTATTTTTTGTCCTTGGGGAAGGTAAAGTGTACTTGCTCACCATAATCATTCAATATTTAATGTATACTTATGCAATGAGCTTACCATGAAGGAGACATTGTGCCAGGTATGTCTTTGTTATACAAAGGCCTTCTTCACCATTCATGCTTAAAATTGATGACTGAAAGGTAGAGTTGTATACACTGTGTTCTCCCCACACCCTTCGCCCTTCTCTCACTGTGGCCCACGTGGTTGGGTGGCAGTGACAGACTGACAGCACTCCCAGCCCCAGAGATGCCCCTGATTATTTAAAACCATTTGGTTAACCTACAATCTTTGCCACAGCGATTGATTCAGGTAACCCTGGCCTCAGCCAACAGGCACACCGAATTCCTCTGACAATGGGACTGGTTCAGCGGCAGGCACGTGACTCATTTGGGGCTAATGCAATATGAATGGAGATTTGCTCAAGGATTCAGGGCGAAAAGTGCCCCTACTTTTAAAACACACCCTCTCTTTCTCTGGACTCTGTAGTATACCAAAAAAACCTGCAACCAGGTTACCAGGTGGGAACCTTCTCTGAGGATGAAGCAGAGAGAGGAGAGCAACTCTCAATCAGGTGGCCAGCCCCTCTCACTCGGCCTCTCAGAGCCTCAGTTCTCACAAATATAAAATGGCAATAATAATTCCTACAAGTCATTGTTAATTCTGAGGAAATACATACATTGTGGTTATGTTAAAAGCAACCACAACAACTGAGCTGGATGGCAATAATGTACTATTGTTAATTTTGTGGCAATATTTACATTTTGGTTATGTAAAACAGTCTTTGTCAGATATTCACAATGAAATATTTATAGATGAATTTTATCTTAAATTTGCTTTAAATTACTGGGAAAAAAAGAGATGGGAGGAGTGTTGGGGTGGTGAGGGAAATAAGAATTGTAGAATACAGAGGGTAGCAGTGGGTAAATGACAGTTATCCCTATTTTACATATATTTTATATCCATTATAAAAATTTTTAATGATTCCTGCATATATCACAGTATTATGATATAGCTGCCTGTGTATTGAATAGCATGACCCATTTCTAAGTATTTATCAAGTAAATCAATGATGGATATCAGACCCCAAGAAAAGATAAATTTGTAATAGTACCATACACCCAGTAGGTCATAAACATAAAGTTAAAATGGGTTTAAGAAACCACCTAATTCAATACATTAATTTTTACAGCTATAAACACTAAAGTCTAATACACTAGATTTTTGTTTTGTTACCTAACTAGTAATTCTAGTTTTGTTGTTTTTACGAACAATGTATCTTAAATTTTAGCTTATACAAAAAGCAGGATGGATGGTACTTCTATTTCCTTACCTCTACTCATCTTTACCCACTGCCATCAGGCTTCGGCCACCACCCCTCCATACTGCTCTGGCAATGGGCACCCAGTACCTGCTAATCCTTGGGTCCAGTGGACTGTTGTCCATCCCACCTTACCAGCAGCTGGCATTTTCCTGCTCAAAAAGCATCTCCTGGCCCTTTCTCTTCCAGTGTCAACACCCTGGTTTTCCTTTTCCCTCTGGATACTGTGCTAGAACCTCTTGGCTCATCCAACTTGTAGAACTTCACCCTCAGCCCTTCCTCTTTCCTCACTGCACATGCTGGGAAACAAGAACCAATTGTTATGCTTTTCATCTTTTATGCTGAATGGCCAGTAGAGCCATATTTCTAGACCAGACTTCTATCTATACACCCTGAGCTCCAAAATCAAACAGCCATACTCACCAGGGAAAACTCAGGAAGTCCCCAAATGAAATTCCCTCTCTGCTGACACCTGCTCTGTATCTTTTTTTATTTTTAAGGTACCGGGGCTGGAGACCAGGACCTCATATGTGGGAAGCCAGGGCTCAATCACTGAGCCACATCACACAACCCCATCCCCATCCCGAAATGGCTCAATTGTTTGCTTACTGTTTGTTTCTGTTTTTTAGGAGGCACCAGGAACCAAACCCAGGACCTCCCATGTGGGAAGCAGGCGCTCAACCACCTGAGCCACATCTTCTCCCCTTGCTCTGGTTCTTAACTGGTTACAGGCAGCCACATCTTCAGGTGTCACCTGGCTTCCTCACATCTGGTCTCTAGGCCCTGGAAATTCCTATAGTCATTTTCTTCTTTTCCCTGTAGAAGGCTAATCCACCAGCCCAGCCTTCATCATCTCCTTCTGGCCCACGTGCCAATGTCATCTTTCTACAATGCAAGACTAACGTAATTGTCGTCCTTAAGACTCTCCCCACTGTCTGAACTGTTGAAGACTGCATTCCCCGGCAGGGCTCTCAAGGCCCGTGAGCTCTTGCGTCCCCACCCCTTCTCTGTTATCACTGTGCACAATCCCTGCTGCTTCTAACCTGTCTGTACTCCCACCCCCACACAACCCCCTCAGCTGCTTCCCATCTCAGGGTCACTGCTCTTCTGATTTTCTTCTTCTATTGGACAATTCAATCACTCATTATTTATTCAGCAAATATATATTGAATTCTTACTATGTGATACTAGGTGACAAGCCCTGCCCTAGCGTAGAGCAGTGGAGAAGACACCATAACCTCTGTAGGAAGTCACATTTGACTTCGTCTGTTTTTATAAAGAAAGCCCTCACAGATCTCTTCAGGACAGGACTAAGCCATAAGCCTTTGTAAGCTAAAATGATTTAGAAGTGAACCGCCTCCCCTTCAGTGAATCTGTAAGTCTAAAATGCCTTTCGCCTGAGATGTGATTTCGCCCTGCAGTTCCTCTTTCTCCAATGCACAATCCCACAGAAACCTAATCAGATCTCAAAAGCAAACCTTCCTAAGCACCTCTAGCCCTTCCCCATGCACTCCACCCTACCGCAGAGCAGAAGTGACCTCTGCTTCCCAGGCCCCCCAAGTTCACGGCTCAGACTGCCATCAAGCATCCAATCTCTCCAGCTTTCCCTGAGCTTCTCCTGGATGGGTTGAGCATACAGATGAAATAGGAGCAACACCCTTCCATCTTCCAGTTCTCACCCAAAACAGGACAAGCCCACAGCAAATGTTTAAGTATTAAAAGGGGGAAAATATCTTTAAAGGTAAATTACTTCATACATTAACCATAGATTCCATAAAGTCTTTGAAGAGCAACTGAACAATACGTAATAAAACTTTTAAAAGTTCTGGCAGTCAGTCACAGCCAGTTAAAATGGACTGTAGGTAACACCACACAGAAATCTTAGTCATGGGCATAAAAAGGCAAGTACAAGGATGTCTATTTCAGCACTAGCAACAGTTGCTAAAAATTGGAAACAAATATCAACAGCTCTGAACAGAGACCTATGCAAATTATGGGGCATCCATGGTGTGGAAGGCCCTTGCACTAGTCGTTAGAAGGAGGCAGACCTTTCTACAGCCATACAGAAAGATAGATAACAATTACAGTAAAATGAAAATAAACAGACATTTTCATAGCACAGGAAAAACTTGTCTAAGAACACACCTTACACATTAACAGTGATTCTCTTGTCTTTTGTGGATGTGGTATTTTTATCATCTAAAACGCAAACATAATCACTAAAGTAAAAAAAGGAATTTTTAATACAAAGTGCATGCTGTTTTACCAGTTTCTTATTTAGGAAACAGAGATTGTAGTTTTTATACTCTGTTTTGTTAAAGCTAAACTATTATTCACTGCTATATTCCCAGCACCTCAAATGAGACAAACAGCAGGCACTCAGCAAATAATCTGTTGAACAAATAAACTGCTGTACAATTATAAAACTGTTGCTAAGAGGGAAAAAAGCATCAAATAGCTGCTTCACAAACTTTATAAAGGAAACAAAATGTGCGGCAGGTTATCTTACTAGCATGGTTACCAATCTAAATAAGTTAGGATTTTTTTAAAGTAAACGTTTAAAGAGTGCACAAGCCCTTATCACATAAGCAATCTTCAAACTACCAAATTCACTAAGAAAAGAAGAGGTCCTTCCAAATTTGTTTAAATCACAGCCGGGGGTCTGGCACATACCTAGTCATAAATACAGATAATAAAAAGGCATATGAAAACTTTGGATGGAAAACACAGATCCTCTTATAGGAAAATCAATAATGGGCAATGAACCTTAATTTTGATGTACTTAAAAGTGCTTATTTCTGCAAGTAATTAACTTTACTCGGACTACTGAGACCACTAACAAGCAGCCTTTTAATTTTCAGATCCTAAAAGAATGCAGGAAGATGGTAGGCTCTCCATGAGAGCTGATGCTGGTGGCAAAGGTGAGACACCTGGGAGAATGAAAGATGGCCAAGGTTTTAGGCCTAAGTGGTTTGAATAAAACCTCAAAGTAAAAAGCCTTGAAGAGGTTGCACAGGTTCAAGTTCAATCTTTTTTTTTTTTGAAGGAAGATATTGAATGTTTAACAAAATGTTAGTAGATCATTTTTAGAGATATAACAGTCACTATTAAGTTTAGCTCCCTCTTGGTTGCAGTTTCCAAGGAAGGCACATTAAGCGACTATTGTTTTAGGATGGTTGGACCTTGTGGTTCTCTTAAATTCTAAAAACTCATAACTCCATGCAATTTTTTTTTCCCACCACTGCCCTTAATTCTAAATCTTCCTTTGAGATGGTGATTTAGTCTTCACTATAAAAACACAGATTCCAAACAGACTGTCATCAAAAACAAATAATATTTAGAGGAGGGCAAAGAATTTTAAATACTTCTCTGCTTAAATTAGTGTACTGTAACTGGAGTTTAGCATGCGAGGTGGATTAGCAGTAAATAAAATAATCTTTTCAGATTGCCCTATGCACTCATTCCCAACCCCAATCTGTTCTTTAACAACTGGAAATAAATCCTTCCAAGATCGACCCAGCCTGCGGTCTTTCTCCCTCTACCAATGAGTCTAGATAAAGATGTTTAAATTCATTGGGAAATCAAACATCTACAGTTCTACTTACTAAATTTTTACCCAAAGATCCCAGGCTCTTGTGAGCAGGGCACCTGTTTCACATTTCTTGGTGGGCAGTCAGTAAGTACCTGATTTTGCCATTTCATGGCTTCACTGCAGAACTGGAAAAAAACTTTGGAACCCATCTAAAAACAACTTTGGCGAATAAACTGCTAGAAATGCTGATTCTTTAAAAATAAATATATTTTTGATGTGACTGAATCCTACAGAACTTGGAAGCCAAGAGGACCCGTCGGGAAGCCACTTCAGGCCGCGCAGAGGAGGCAGCAGGGCCACAGGCGAGCGCAGCCCACCCCGGGCTCCAGGGAGCGGGCGGTGGCGAGAGCCGCGTCCGAGGGCTCCGCTCCCCGCGTCGCTGCCCCGAGGCCTGGCGCAGGGCCGGGAAGGGCACAGGGGCCGAGCTCGGGGACACTGCGGCGCCCGCGGCCGCCGCGCCGGGAGGGGGCCCGTCCCCGTGGCGACCGCGCGGGGCGCAGCCCTTCCTCGGGCGGGGGCAGGGGGCGGGCGCAGGGACCCGAGCGCGGCGGGGCTCGTCCCGGCGCCGCCGCCGCAGGCCCGGCCCGCGGAAGTCGTGCGGCCGTGGCCCGCGCCTACCGTGTATCCCCGCTCCAGGTCGCTCTCCTCGTAGCGAAAGGAAGGGATGTAGACCTCCATGGCCCGGCGGCCGGCGGGGCCCGGGGCGCGGCGCGCGGCGCGGGGACCCGGCTCGCGGCTGCGGCCGCCGCTCCGCCCCCGGCCCGGCCCGCCCGCCGCTCGGCCCGCCTCCGGCCCCTGCCCCCGGGCGGCTCCGGGGACCCGCGAGGGGACTCGGGCCCACGCGCTGGCCCCTTCGCCAGGCGCGCTCAGGGCGGACTCGGGGCCCGCGGCGCGGACTCGCGAGCGCAGGGCGCGGGGGCCCGAGTTCGGGGGTGCTGGGCGGCGCCGATCAGCTGAGCCCGGGAGGCGGGGCCTGCGGGCCCGTGAGTCTGCAGAAAAGGGGTGTGCGCCTCGCGCAGGACGCGGGGGACACGGCCGCTCCCGGGCGCGAAACTGGCCTGTCGGGCTCGGGCGGGTGCTTAGTTTGCACTTTGCAAGACACCAGCTTTAACAAATTGCAGAAAAGCATGGAGCTTTGGGGTTGTTTTGGTCTGTTGAATTTTCTTTTTACTCTTGGCTGGTCTTAGCAGCAGCGAACTCCCACCTTTTACCAAGACTTTGAAGTTTTCCCTCGGTTTAAGGGTCAGCGTTTAGGCCTGAGTTTCCGTCGAACCTGAGACTGGTACTGTAACACAGAACTCAAAAGCAGGCCCCTCATGGAAATAAATGCTTCGGCTTCTTGCTCCAGTTCTAAAATGCTGCTTCTAAGGAACTGTAAACAGGCTTTTTAACTCTGAGAGAAAATAAAAGACGCACAAAAATAGGGTGAGGACCGACATCTGCCCCTGGTAGGGCCCAGTAGCCTGAAATTACCTGAAAGATTAAATTTATCAGTTGAGGAAACTCGGTTATCAAAGTTAACCTTTTCAACGTTTCAGTTCTCCTCTAGGTTAGAGCATGGAGAATAGAAACTTACAGGTGACTTGTGGGTCACTGAGAAATGACTTAAGCCTGCGAGGAAAAAGTAACCCACCGGCTAAGTGTACAATCGGATTTTGTTGGGCTGTAGACAATAGCTGCATTTAACTCAGTTTGCCCTTGAGGAAAGGAGACATTTCTCCGTGGTCAACTCTGGACCCTAAGTCAAGAGAAGGAGTAATCAGTCTCCTTGCTCTAAGGACTTGTCTGGTGTGGTTCCTACAAAGCCCTCTCTACTGGTCTCATCTAAGGACCCAAACTCTTAAACCAGCACACACTTGCTCCTGGAGGAAGTTTTCTCCTCGCAAAACTCCAAGCCATGCATAAGCTATGCCTGTGACTGGAGAGCCCTTCCTCTTTTCTTCTACTGGCCAGCAATTTGAGATTTAACTAAACAGCTCAGTGGCCTCCCTGCTGAGATCAGAGACCAGCTTGTAGTTTCCCTTAAGCCATTGTGCTGACTTCTCATATTGTATTATGTGATTTACTCATCTGCCTTGCCCACTAGATTTTAAGGCAAACACCTTTTCAAAAAATCTCCTTATCCCCTGCTTCTGGCATAACACCTGGCACATTTTTCTTTAAAATCTTATGTAGGCATTCAAATACTCATCTTTACAAAACCAGTGGAATGCAGCCGGTACTCTCAGATATTCTCATGTACCTTGTCTAATTTAATAACCCCAAGAGGAAGTGTTATGTGTAGTAGGATGCAATAAGACTTTTCAGGATTATGAAATAGTATTTCTTTTTATTTTTTTTTTAAGATTTATTTATTTATTCCCCCCCCCCCCCCCCCCCCCACCGCCTTGTCTGTTCCCTGTGTCTTTTTGCTGCGTCTTGTTTCTTTGTCCACTTCTGTTGTGGTCAGCGGCAGGAAGTGTGGGCGGCACCATTCCTGGGCAGGCTGCACTTTCTTTCGCGCTGGGCGGCTCTCCCCACGGGTGCACTCCTTGCGAGTGGGGCTCCCCTACGCGGGGGACACCCCTGCGTGGCAAGGCCCTCCTTGCGCGCATCAGCGCTGCCCATGGGCCAGCTCCACACGGGTCAAGGAGGCCCGGGGTTTGAACCGCGGACCTCCCATGTGGCAGACGGACACCCTAACCACTGGGCCAAGTCCCGTTTCCCAGTATTTCTTTTTATTATGATTATTTTAAAAATAATAATAGCTGATGATAGCAGAAGACGCCCCAAAACAATTTCAAGATTAGTGGAAACAGGTCTTTAAAGTCCCAGTGGGTAATTTAACCCAGGACTAGGTATTCATGAAATCCTTGAACCACAGATTGCTGATTAAGCTTGTTTGTTATTTTTATCCATTTTGTTGAAATGTATTAATAAACCATACACTCCTTCTAAAGTATAAAGTCAATGAAATGGCATTTGGTATAATCACAGTCATACATTTGCTGATTAAGTTTTTTTTACTTTCCCTCCACAGCAGCCTGCCAGTAGTCTCACATATATTTTTTTACTGGCATGACTCACCCATCTACTCAGACCTGAAAGGCAAGAATGGATGGTCCCATGAAGATCTGACAAATGGTCCAAATGAAAACAATTTGCAAACAATTGGCTGTATTCCACTAATAGCTATGTATAATTTGCTTTTGCCTTGCTGAAAATATACACAAGCTATTGACGTGTGTTATATTCTTAAAGGTATATTAACCCAGACGGATATGGTGGTGTTATGATTTCCATTATTACAGATGGTAAAATTGAGGCTCAGAGAGCATAAGTAGCAATGAAATTATTAGCTAATAATTAGAAAAGCTAAATTCCTAACCAAGTTATGTGAGGCTCCAAAGCTCATCTTCCAACCACTAAGGAAGGAGAGAAAAGAGCAGCGCCTAAGTGAGGGAGACTGGAAATATATTATTCTGTTGTTCCTACACATCTTTTAGTCTATCTGTACAACCTGTGACAGACAGATTAAATATTTTTTCCTAGAACATTAATAAAAATATATGGCAATTACATAAACATAAGGCATTGGACAGTTAGTATCTGTAAATAAAAGCAAACTACAAAAGCAAGAGAGTAAAATTCTGTTGATATCTTACACTATAAATAGGATATTTACTCCAGAGAATTGAATAATAAACTGCTTTAAGTATCAACTTATATTAGCTGCTTCACCCAAAATTATATCTAGAGTATATTACATATTCAATATTCAATGATAAGATTAACACATTATGACAAAGTAAGATTTACTTCAGAAATGTGAACATGGTTAAATATTAGGAACTCGGTTAAAGTATTTATCAACATTGTCAGATTAGAAAAGAAAAAGAAAAAGATTTCATCTGATGCTGAAAATTTTCTTCAATAAAAGAGTATATCTATTCTTAATAATTATAATAGACTAGAGAGAGGAAACAGCTTTAATTTGATAAAAATTATCATAACTCCAGAGCAAATACCATATTCAATATCATACAAAGGAAACATCATAATAAAGTCAATAACTTTATCACAACTAATGTTCGGCATTTTGCCGGAGGCCCTAGCCAGTGCAATAAGACAAGTAAAAGAAACAAAAGTACAATGTTGAGTAGGAAGAATAGTGACTGAGATTATTTGTAGATGAAACTATCATCTACATAGAAGAGAATAAACTAAAAATTATTAAAAGTAATAAAAATTTTATAAAGTGCCAGATACTAAATCAATATTAAAAAATAAATAGATTTCATATATTAGCTTTTTTATACACCAACAATAGCCAATTTCAAATATAAGTAGGGAAAATTAAATGATTTCATTTTAAAAACTGTAAAATACCTAATGATAAGCTTAATAAGAATTTTGTAAGGCGGCAGACTTGGTCTAGTGGTTAGGACATCCATCTACCACATGGGAGGTCTGCATTCAAACCCCGGGCCTCCTTGACCTGTGTGGAGCTGGCCCTTGCGCAGTTCTGATGCGCACAAGGAGTGCCTGCTACGCAGGGGTGTCCCCCGCATAGGGGAGCCCCATGTACAAGGAATGTGCCTTGTAAGGAGAGCTGCCTAGTGCGAAAGAAAGTGCAGCCTGCCCAGGAATGGTGCCACACACATGGAGAGCTGACACAACAAAAAGAAACACAGATTCCCGAGCTGCTCACAACAACAGAAGCGGACAAAGATGCAGCAAATAGACAACAGAGAGCAGACAACTGGGGGGGGGGGGGGGGAGAGAAATAAATAAATAAATCTTTAAAAAAATTTTTTTTTGTAAGACCTATATGATGGAAAATTTAAACTTTACTAAAGGACATAAAAGAAGAAATGAAAGTTATAGCCCATTCCTGGGTGGGATGAATCAAGATTTCAAAGATGTAAGTTTTTACCAAAACAATTTGTAAAATTAATACAATCAAAGCCCCTCTAACCTAAGGAAGGTGGCAAGCTGATTCTAAAACTCCTTTGAAAACAAAAGTGCAAGAATATCCAGGGCAATTTTGAATAAGAACCAAGATGAATGAGGGGATAACTTAACCCAACAGAATATTAAAACATTTTATAAAGCCATAGTAATTAAATAATGTGATCCTGGAGTAGAATTTGACAAAATGACCAAGGGGACCAAATAATCTAGGCTAGAAATATATTCCTGAACATAGAGGAATTTAGTATAAAACAAAGGTGGCATTTCAAATTAGTGTAAAAAATAGACTATTCAATAAATGGTGCTGGCATAACTGACTATCCATTTGGAAGAAAAGTAAAATAAGGGTACTACCTCACACTAACAAAACAATGATTTCCATAGATAGTAAAAAACTTCTATGAAATAAACAAAGCTATGAGAAAATATGAGAAAAAATGAGAGTATTTTTATAAACTTAAGGTAGGCAAAATCTTATTAAATAGAATCCAGAAGGCCAAATGCATTAAAAGAAAGATTATAAAGGGAAAGGTTATATTTTAGACTAGATAAGATTTTAAATTAATGTAAACCAAAAAGCAAAATAGTTAAAAAATTCAATAACTAAGAAAATATTTGCAATATATAATGCAAAGGATTAATATCTATATTATATAGAAAGAATGAGTACATAATTTTTTAAAAAAAACAATGTCCCCAATAGAAAATTAACAGAGTATGAATAGGCAATTCCCAGTAGACTGCAAATGGACAAAAATCATCTATATTAGTTATCTCTTACTATGTCATAAATTACCCCGAATTGTCGCTGCTTAAATTAATACATATTTATTATCTCCCACAGTTTCTGTGGGTCAGAAAACTGGGAGCAGCTTAGATTGTAGTCAAGATGTCAGTGAAAGCCACAGTCATCTCAAGACTCTACTGGGCGGCAGGACCCACTTCCAAGGTGGCTTGTTCCCATGCCTGGCAAAGTAGTGCTGGTTGTTGGTAGGAGACTTCAGGTCTTTGTCCTGTGAACCTCTCAATAGAGTTCTTGATTGGATCTCAAGGCTGGAGATCCCAAAAGTCAGTGATCTGAAAGAGCACAAGAAAAAAGCCACATAACTTATGACTTCACCTCACAAGCCAAACTCCATCATTTCTGTACTATCCTGTTTGTTTATACAGGATAGTCCTATTCAGCATAGGAGGGAACTACTCAGTGGCCTAATTCCCAGGAGGCAAGAATTAATTGGAGCCGTCTTGGAAGCGAGCTACCACATAACCGTAAGCAGAGATGCTCAGATCCAGTAGTAATCTAGGAAATGAAAATGAAAATGCATATATTCAATCCAGAAATTTCACTTCTAGAAAGTTTCATACATGAAGGAAGAAAGTGTGTGTTTGTGTGTGTGATGTATGTTTAAGAATACTGCATTACTTCAGCTCCTACACTCTGGTTTATTGGACTTACCCCACTCAGCTAACATGGAGTTGAAGAATGTCAACCACCACACCATGGAGCCTAGAGTGCCTACAACTGTAAGCAGGAGGATTGCATCCAGTATCCATGTGGAATCTAAGCCCCCTCTTGACATAGATGTGGAATGGACACAACCAATCCAAGGTCCACAGGATGGAGGAATAGAATATGGATTAGAGTGGACTTACTGATACTCTATTCATGAACTTTTGTGGTTAGCAATCAAAGAAAATGTGGCATTGGTGTGGAAAAAATGGCCATGGTGGCTGCTGGGTGTGGGGAATGGGAGGAAGAGATGTGATGCAGAGGCGTTTTCGGGACTTGGAGTTGTCCTGGGTGGTGCTGCAGGGACAATTACTGGACATTATATGTCCTCCCATGGCCCACTGGATGGAACGTGGAAGAGTGTGGGCTATGATGTGGACCATTGACCATGAGGTGCAGCGATGTTCAGAGATGTATTCACCAAATGCAATGAATGTCTCATGATGATGGAGGAGAATGTTGCTATGGGGGGAGTAGTGGGGTGAGGAAGGTGGGGGTACATGGGGACCTCATATTTTTTTAATGTAATATTTTTTAAAATGAATTGAAAAAAAACAAGAATACTGCATTGTTTGTAAAGAGAAAATGAAAGGAAGAATCTTGAACATTCAGTATCCAAACAAAGAGAGAAAGAAGTCAATACAGAAGGCAGGTAAGCATCAGTGAAATAACTCAAGACAATTTCTAGAACTGAATAACGTATTTCCAGATTGAAAGCGCTCACATAAGATGAAAAGAGACACACATCATAGCAAATTTCCATGAGGTTTCAGAGCACTGGGAATAAAAGATCCTCCATGTCTCTAGAGGGGGAAAAAACAGCTCATATTCATGGGATCAGAGGTCAGGATTTGGAGTTCTGAACAGCAATGTGAAACTAGAAGACAATGGAACAATGTCTTCAAATTTCTGATTCCCAACCTATACTCAGTCAAATTACCTATCAAGTATTATGGTAAAATAGTCTAAGAAATATACCTTTGTGTAACCACTCTCAGGAACCAATTCTGTATTCCCACCAAAATGAAGAAATACATCAAGGAAGGAGGAGAACATGGGGTATAGAATACAAGAGATACTCTCTAAGAGAGACAGAAAGGAAATCTTCAGGATCACCACTGTACAACAGGCATGAAAGTAGCCAATCCATATTATAACAATGGAGACTCAAGAGACAGGCATTTTCAGAGCTGTTTTCACAACGCTTTTTCCTGTCATACCTTCTTTTTTAAAAAAAAAAACTATTAAAATTGAAGTTTATCATTCATACATGAATATGCATAAACAATAAGTACATAAGTTGTGAACTTACGAAACAAACATGCATATCATATAGGGCTCCTCTACATTACCCCCCCACCACCATCTTGCACTGTTGTGAAACAACTGTTAAAAACTACAAGAGAGCATTGTCAAAACATTACCACTAAAAAAATCCAACCAACCAAACAAAAACACCCCACATTACTACCAACTCTAGTCAGTATCTTACATTTGGTACATATTTTTCCCAGCCTACCCAGTTAATGACACTCCATATTAGTATTATTTACTTGTTATAGTTCACGAGAATGTTCTCATGTTCTGTTAACCACAGTCCTTCTTCCACCACAGTATTCATTGTGTTATACAGTCCCAATCCTTTCAAAGTGTACATTCAGTGGCTCTCATATTTATCACAGAGTTGTACAGTCATCACTTCAGTGAATTTTTGAACTTTTTCATTCTTCAAAAGGAAAAATCCTATACCCCCTTATACCTACCTATTGTTGTCCCTTAGAATTCATAAAATACCTTCTATGCCATTGCTGCAAAAATATTATGATATTACTGTTACTATAATCCATAAATTACATTAGTTGTAATTTTCCCATGTATCACCATATACTTAATACTTTGTAAAGGAAGAACATTTTTATACTTATACTATTAAACTAAAATCCTAATCCACCACCAAAATCACTGTTATACAGTCCCTACATTATTCTTTAGTTTCCTTTCAATTGAAATATTATATCTACAGACTACCCCTTTCAGCCACAAACACATTTATAAATCAGCAGTTAGTTATACTCACTATAATGTATTACCACCAATGGTATACATTTCTACACATTTACAATAGACCTCATTAAAAGTTCAGCTCCCATTTTTAATCCACATTCAATTTCCTAGTAACCTATATTCCAGAGTTTATTTCCGTGAGTATACTCATCATTTTAGTTCATGTTAATGAGACCATACAATATTTGTCCTTTTGTGTCTGACTTACTTCAATCAACATAATGTCCTCAAGGCTCATCCATGTTGTCATATGCATTCCAATTTCATTTCATTTCTTCTTACAGTTGAATAGTATTCCATTGTATGTATCTACCATATTTTGTTTATCCACTCATCAGTTGATGAACATGGGTTGTTTCCATATTTTAACAATTGTGAATAATGCTGCTATGAACATTGGTGTGCAAATGTCAGTTCACATCCTTGGTTTCAGTTCTCCTAAATATATTCCTAGTAACAGGATTGCTGGATCATATGGCAGTCCTATATTTAGTTTCTTGAACTGCCAAACTGTCCTTCACAAAGAAAGACTGCACCATTCTATATCCCTACCAACAGTGAAGGAATGGTCGTGTTTCTCCACATCCTCTCCAGCACTTACAGTTTTCTGTTTTTGTAATAATGGCCATTCTATAAGGTGTGAAATGATATCTCCGTGTAGTTTTGATCTGCATTTTGCTAATAGCTAATGATGTTGCACATTTTTTTTGCGGGCTTTTTGGCCATTTCTATTTTCTCTTTGGAGAAATGTCTATTCAAGTCTTTGTCCCATTTTTTAATTAGGTTGCTTGTCATTTTATTGTTGGGCCATATGATCTCTCTCTTGCTCTCTTTTTAAACAGTAGTTTTATTGAGATATATTCACATATCATACAGTCTATCCAAAGTGTACAATCAGTGGCTTTTAGTACAATCAGTATTATGCATTCATCACCACAAAAAAATTTAGAAGAATTCCATTACTCCAAAAAGAAAATACTCCACTTTTACATAACATGGATATCAAATCCCTATTGGATATGAGGTTTCCAAATATTTTCGCCCATTAACTAAGCTGCCTTTTCACTTTCTCGACAAAGTCCTTGGAAAAACAAAAGTGTTTAACCTTGAGGGGGTCTCATTTATCTACTTTTTTTCTTTCCTTGATCAGGCCTTGGGTGTAAGGTTTAAGAAACCTCTGCTTACCATATGATCTTTAAGATGTTTTCTATGTTTTCTTCTGGGAGTTTTATGACTATAGCTTATATATTTAGGTCTTTGATCCATTTTGAATTAACTTTTGTTTAAGTTGTGAGATAAGAGTGCTGCTTCTTTCTTTTGGATATGGCTATCCAGTTGGCCCCGCACCATTTATTGAATAGACTGTTCTGGTCCACCAGGATAGGCTTGACAGCCTTGTCAAACATCACTTAACCATAAATTTGAAGATCTATTTCTGAACATTCAGCTCTATTCCATTGGTCAATATATGTATCTTTATGCCAGTACCATGCTGGGTTTTGTTTGTTTCTTTGTTTTTAAATTTTGTTTATTTCTGTCCCCTTCCCTGCCCCCCCCCACATTGTCTGCTCTCTGTGTCCATTCGCTGTGTGTTCTTCTGTGTCCACTTGTATTCGTGTCAGCGGCACCTGGAACCTGTGTTTCTTTTTGTTGCATCATCTTGCTGCATCAGCTCTCCGTGTGTACACTGTCATTCCTGGGCAGGCTGCACTTTTTTCGTGCTGGGCGGCTCTCCTTACGGGGCGCGCTCCTTGAGCGTGGGGCTCCCCTATGCGGGGGACACCCCTGCATGGCATGGCACTCCTTGCATGCATCAGCACTGCGCATGGGCCAGCTCATCACATGGGTCAGGAGGCTCTGGGTTTGAGCCCTGCACCTCCCATGTGGTAGGCGGACACCCTATCCGCTGAGCCAAATCTGCTTTCCAGTACCATGATGTTTTTCACACTGAAGCTAAGTAATACATTTTAAAGTCAGGAAGTGAGAGTACTCCATCCTTGCTCTTTTTAAAGATATATTTGGCTATTCAGGACCTATTACCCATAACTTCTTTTTTTAAAAGATTTATTTTATTATTTATTTCTCTCCCCACCCCCGCCCTTGTAGCTTGCTTGCGGTCTGCTCTCTGTGTTCATTCACTGCACGTTCTTCTGTGTCTGCTTGTCTCCCTTTGTTACGTCATCTTGCTGCGACAGCTCTCCACAGGGGCAGGCTGTCAGCTCTCCAAGGGTGTGGGCCATCAGCTCCCTGCAGGTGTGGGCTGTCAGCTCTCTGCAGGTTTGGGCAAGCCTGCCTTCACAAGGAGGCCCCGGGACGTAAACCCAGGGCCTCCCATATGGTAGACAGGAGCCCAATTGATTGAGCCACAGCTGCTTCCCATAACTTCTTTTTATTTTTATTATTTTTCTAAATTAATAAATCACACCATAACTTCTTTTTAACCTAAAGTAACTACTGGGGAGTATTCTATACCAACACAAGGTCATAAGCCAAGAAAGAGGAAGGTATGAGATTCAGGATACTGGGAATACATCCCAGGAGAAGATAAAACCAATTCCAGAGTTGGGAGCAAGGAAAGACTAAGGATAAGACTGTGCAGCAGGCCTAGGAGAGAGTGCTGAAAAGGAAAAAAATTGGAATGGTAAGAGTACCTGATGTGAACGGCCTTCTGAGAAAATATACTGAGAAACAATGGAAAGACCAGATATAGTGATTTTTTTAAATGAAAAAATCGAGATATGTAATTCTCACACACACACACACAAAATTGGAAGAGCACTTTGGTAAGATACACTGAAAATAAGAAAAGTACAAGAAACTACTACAGCTTAGAGTATATGAAGACACAACTAAATGTAATGTGCTATCCTCAATGGGACCCTGAAACAGAAAAATGACATTAAGTAAAAACTAAGGAAATTAAATAAATTATAGACTTTAGTTAATAATAATGTATTAATATTGGTTCATTAAATATAACAAATGTACTATAGTAATGTAAGATGTTAATAGGGGAAATTGGGTGCATAATATATAGGAACTCTACATGTATATACAATCTTTGAAACCTATAAATATAAAACTGTTCTTAAAATTAAAGTTTATTGTTTTAAAAAAGGAAGAAAATCATCAAATACACTAAAACTTTCAACTATGGGCAATATTTGTATAGGCATAATAATGCGATCATTAAATTTTGATTTAAACAAAAATTGTAATAGAACTACAGTGGTGGGAAACGGACTTTGGCCCAGTGGTTAGGGCGTCCGTCTACCATATGGGAGGTCCGTGGTTCAAACCCCGGGCCTCCTTGACCCGTGTGGAGCTGGCCATGCGCAGTGCTGATGCGCGCAAGGAGTGCCCTGCCACGCAAGGGTGTCCCCCGCGTGGGGGAGCCCCACGCGCAAGGAGTGCGCCCGTGAGGAGAGCCGCCCAGCGTGAAAAGAAAGTGCAGCCTGCCCAGGAATGGTGCTGCCCACACTTCCCGTGCCGCTGACGACAACAGAAGCGGACAAAGAAACAAGACGCAGCAAATAGACACCAAGAACAGACAACCAGGGGAGGGGGTGGGGTGGGGAATTAAATAAATAAATAAATCTTTAAAAAAAAAAGAACTACAGTGGTAAGATGGGGGTGAAGCAGATAAAATGGTGGCGAATAGAGCTAAACTTCTCTTAGCATAGCAAAAGATAAAGTTTAAAACTGATGATTCAAAAGATAGCAATATATGCATATTGTTATAAATGTGAAGGTATGTAAATGGCAGAAGAAATAGGCAGAAGAGTTGGAAAGGATTTTCAACATTCTAAATTATTTTACATTGAATTCTTTTCCTTTGAGGAAAAGGATTGGGGAAATTGGACAAGGATGGTATATGTATTTTGTTATTTAGTTTTTCTAATGTCAGGTGACTCTTCAAACTATGTGTATGCATTATTTGATGAAATAAACACTGATTTAAAAATAAGACTGAAAGATTTTTAAGTACTGAAATGCAAACAATTTTAAGTCATATGGCAAATTTTTAAAAAATTCCAGTAATGCCACAGAAATAACCCTAATGGTACTACGAAAGAGCTGTGGGCAGTTGTTTGCCTTGTTGAAGTTATTCTTAAAAAAAAAAAAAAAGTGCCAATACACTAAAAAATAAATTCACCTCTGAAACTAGGTTCCTCCTTTGACTTCTATGTCCTCATTACCTGAAAATTTGCTCTTCCACCTCATTAATACATCTCAATTCCCTGATTTATGCCATCTCTCTTGCCTTTATTTCTCTCAAACTAAACTTGTCTTCTAAATTTACTTCATAGCCCTTTACCCCTTGACTTCTCACACCCAATAAAAACCCCTGATCCTGAATTAATCCAACAATCTATTTTAGGTCTTGCTTCCTGAAGGCTGAAGAAATGGATACTTTCTTTGGTTGATTTCATCGTAAATTCATGATCTTCAAACTCATTTGAAAATCAGTACTTGTCAATAGTACCCTTACCCATCTCTATTTCTTTTTTCTATACATGAACCATTCATCTTCAGCCTCTAATCTCTGAACTTCTGCTCAGAGTGCTTTATCACTTGATAGCTTAATTTCCTATTTAACCAAGAACATAAAAGCTTTCAGGCTTGAATTTACAATTTTCTTTCTTATTTCCAAATATATCCATTCTCCCCTTTCCTTTTGTCCAGAGGAAGAAATAGCCCTACGTCTAAGGCTCTTTCCCGTTATCTGACTTCTTCATACTTTCCTTAGACATTGCTTTTACCTAGGATATTGTCCTCAGTATACTGATCATCTCATTCTATTTGTCTGCAAATGTCTTCATTAATAATCATAGTTTTAGCCACCATTTCGAAGTTTATCATGCCCTGATTTCAATATCCAGTCTTGATTTCTGTTTCATACATTTCCATATTGGGTATCCAAAGGCACATCAAAAACATGTCCCCAAGAATTCTTCAGCTTCCCCCAAATCTATACTCACTATAGTATCTCAGTTAACTATAGCAATAGCTACAGTATCCTAAGTCACCAAAGCCAGAAATCCGGGCTCAATCTAGACAACCCTTTCTTGTCCCTCCATGGCACATAGTGGAGGCTGAACACATTTACTGAATGAGTATTTATTATTTCCATTTCCAGTGAGAAATTATTATTTCCATTTCCCCAAGCTGCTTCTTCCTTTCTTACTTGCACTGCCATCATTCAGGCCCTCATCTCTGATGATTTCTATTCTATCAATTGTCCTCATGATCTATTTATCCTTTTCTCTTCATTGACTACTTTCCCCTACTTCTCGTCATTGAATACTACAACATACTTAAGGCTCTTAGGTGTGTGGAAATTTCCTTCCCTAAGCAATTGTCCTATCTCACTTTTTCACTTACCCCTAAGCTTCTTTAAATGCCTCTAGTTCATTTCCTGACAACATTCACTTAATAAGAATGGACTTCCTTGGTAGTGGGGAAAATTTTAAATTGCTTTAAGACTGAGAGCATTCTTCCCTTCCATCCCTGATCCACAGCCCAATGGCTCCAAGGGCAGATCTCAGGGGCAGACTCTGTCCTGGGAGGTAACCCACCCATTTAGACTTTGGTCAAGTATACACCCATTGTTGTGAAGTCCTAAGGACTGGTGGAATAATCGAAATGCAGGTGCTTTGTTCCACCAGAGATGCTGAGTATTCAGTAAACACTGATGGGATATATAACAAAGAATGTGTATTTGTTAAGCACTTAGTATTGCTAGGAAATTCACTTCAGTTATCTTAATCCTCATAAGAAGCATATGAATAGATGTTATACTTTCCTTTCTACTTGATAGACAAGGAAAAGAAGTTTTAGAGAAGTTAATTAAATTGCTTTAGGTCAACACTGTAGGTACTTGAGCCAGGATTCAAGAGGGCAGTCTGGCCATTCTTAATTACTCCATTACTCTCTTAGCTATAATATGCTAGGTTCTGCAATATAAGGACATAGATATTCTTCAAGAAGCATACAGACTAGCCAAGGCAAATAAGACCTGGCAACTATAATGTAAAATAGACACCCATTAGGTATAATCAGAAAGATGCAAAGTGTTAGTAGGATCCTATGAGACCAAGAGTCCTTCCTTCAAGCTAGGAGAATTAAGAGAATATATGGAAGATGACTTCAAATTTAGTTTTAAAGTCTAAAAGATGGGTAGGGTTTGAACAATTTCTGTTAAGGGGGAAGGTAACTTAGACAAGGGACATTGCCCACTAAAAACACTGATGCATGAATATACAGAGCATGCCCAGGAAACAGGTCTCAATTAAAGCAAAAGGTGGGTGAAAGTAAGGGGTAAGATTCAAAACAGGAAGGTAGTTTGTGATCAGATTCTGGGGCACCTGGACTTTATCTGCAGTCTGTAACAGAAGCTGCTGAAGATTTCTGCACAGGGTAGTCCTGTGATAGTTCTTCTTTAGGAAGATTAGTTTAGCAGCAGGTTGCAGGACCCTCAAAGTAGGGAGAGACTGAAAGAAAGTGTATTTTATAGGAAACTTGAAATGATTCTGATAAATGGGTCACAAAATCTTGACACTGGGAGAGACACTGTGGAAACAAGAGGAGGTGAATAATAGATTTCAGAAGTAGAATCAACTCAATTGGTCTTGGTAAAGTATCTAAGCAATATAAATTTGGAAACGTAAGTATTTGGCTTTATGTCTCAGTCACAAGAGGCTGGGATACAATTTTAACTGAAATTTAGAAACTAAATTTGGTTGACCTTTCATACAGACACACATGCACACAAATACACACAAACTATGTCCACACATATAGTGAGAACATTTGAAAGACCTAGAAAATGAAATTTAGGTTAATATCAAGAAAACTTGAGACTTTACTATGGACCAATAAGTAGGCAATTTATTGTTTAAATAGTTATGTTAAATTTTGTCTGATTTTAGTATTTATTAAAGTTACATATATATTTGTTTTTTTTCCCTTCAAACTTATTAACTAATCTTACTAAAAAATAATTTTCTTTCTACTGACAAGTGGGCAGCTTCTCCTTGTTTGGCTTTAATTACAAAGTTTCCACATATCCCAATTAAGAAAATTATACTTATTCAATCTTTAAAGAATTAAAACTGACAATAGAAAGGAAGATAAGCATTTTTAATTTCTTCATGTGTGTTGAAATTAGATGCAAGCCACAACTTCCCTATTTTCTACAATTTTCCATTTATAGCAGCTTCTAAAGAAACAGTTTAAATAAATCTTCTTTATTCCAAAGGACTTCCTAGAATTCTATGTCAATAATTAAAACAGGAATCTTGAAAGGCTTATAGCAATCATACATTTTCAAGGAAAAATGTTCATGCCCAGTAACACACAGATTTAAGAGGGAAACTCAGCTCAACCATGATTTAAATTCTGGATCTGGATTTGCAGAGGAGGTTGTACTAGACAGTTTCCAACTTTCCTTCTGGAACACAATGCTACAATTTTATCCACTGAGTACCTACTACTTACAAAGAACTATGCTACAAAGTCTTGCACCTAAATTGTAACTGCCGTTGAAAGCAACATCTGGGAGGCTCCTTTAATTCGGCTTTGAATTCTTTTGAGGATTCTGGATAGTAAATAACAAACTAGCTGTTGGATTTACTCTTCATTTCCATCTCCACAGGCTTTGTCTAAACATGCACTGTCCAAAACTGTTGCCACTAGCTTCTTATGACCAACTGAGCACTTGGAATGTGGCTAGTCTGAATTGAGATGTAATGGAAATGCAAAACACACACCAGATTTTGAAGACATAGTATGAATGTAAAATACATCAATAACTTAATATGTGGATTAATGATAAACTGATAATATTTTAGACCTACTTGGTTAAATATTCAAATTAATTTCAATAGCTTACTTTTATAATTTGGCTACAGACAAGTTAAATTTATTTATGTGACTCACAGCATATTTCTATTGGTCTGAACCCTAAGAACCTCATCCAGATTACCATGACTCCTCTTAGTGGCCCAGATAAAAAAGACAGAGTAATCAACAATTATTCCTATCACACTTCTTGATAATTCCATGTCTGGAAAACCTTCTGCCTTCATTATTACTTGAAACCACATCCTTCACTTTTGAGAGTACGTAATGATATTTATTCTGCATTTTAGACAAAAAAGAGGGTAGTGATTCTCTTCAAAGAGAAAATCTTTTTTCTAAATTTCATAAGAGAACATGTCACTCACAGAAATATCATTTCCTGATCAGTATGATATTGGGACTGACTTCAAGGTTCCCCTGACAGTGATTGAACTTGCTTTTCTCAGATGTTGCCCTTCTTCCTCATTTCCAGCAATGCCCATCCTTTAAAACAAGACAATTTTTGCTCATCCTATCCCTCGCTACTTTAATTTCTGCTGATTCTCTCTCTGACTCTTGTTAATAATATGACTGCCCATGCAGGGAGCTATAAGAAAAGTGGCCACTTAGCTTTAGAACTAGTCTTATGCTTTCAGAAAACTAGAAGTCTTTATAATTTCCTTAAACATCTAAATAAAGCATTTTGTTTTTGAAAGACTATAACCTTCACTCTGTACTTATATAATTTACTTCCTTTTTAAAAGAAACTTGATTTGTGAAGGTTTATTTATATTAAAAAGCCAAAACCAGTTACATAAAAAGTTTAACAAATAGCAACAATGAAACAAGGTATTTTGAGACTAGTATAAATATATATGTAGATATAAAAGAAACTGAATAGTAGAAAAGTTGAGCAAAATATAATCAATACTTTTTTGTTAGCAATCAAATTTTGCATATTCATTTAACTATTAATAGGCGATTTTTATTCAAATTTGGTTTAGAATAGTGTATATTAAATATAAAATATAAATATTGAAGTTTGATATTTTAAACAAAATATTTTAAAGTAGAAAGGCACTTCAGGAATGCTTTATGCCCTTGTTTAACAAATAAGATATAAATGATATGTCCAGTCACACAGCTACTAATTAATAAAACCAAGACTTTAACACCTGTGTGCTGACTCTAAGTTGAAATTGAGCCATTATAGTACTATGCTTCTTTTAACTGTCATCTGGTTAAATAAATGTTAAACACAAACCTATAAAAGTAAGATTATGTCATCAGCAGCACTATTAATGCTCTTGCTCAATTTTTTTTTTTTAAAGGAAAGCATTTTAAAATATAAAGAGGAGATAAAAATTGATGGGTGAATTTATTGATTTCTAGGGGAGAGTGTTGCAATAATTAAATCCTTTTAATGTTCATAGGTATCAGAGATTCATATAATTGACATGAAATTTCCATCAAACTCTTTAACTTTTAGAACAGAGTAGACTACTTATCTTCCAGTGAAGTTGGGTAAGGAGAATAGGGTCTTGTCAGTTAAATTTCTCTAGCTTGATCAAGACTGAAAGTATCTATTATTTTAACTATGGACGTAATACTAAGGCCTCATTCTAGAGGAACTCTATTCCTGGTAGGCCTAGTTCTTGCTCACTATTAATGAAGCAACAAGATAGCATCTGATATATATATGTAAAACCATGAATACTCCTTTCTCAAGTGTTTGTTATCCCTAACAGAAGTGACACTACAAGATTGTTACATTTCTGCTTCCATTTATTCTTTTCAAAAGCGCAAACATTACATCTTCTGGGATTTTGATTTCTGTTCAGTTGAGTTATTATTATTAACCTATAAGTCAGGCACTCCGCTGGGTGCTAGGAATATAAATAGCACCTATAGCAGGCTTAAAATTTCAATTAAAATAAGTGGGAGCAAAGACATGTTGAGGATACTCTGATATGTTAAATGTATCCAATAACTCACTAGAGAGAAGTCAGCTTATCCCTCTGGAATGTAGATAGGGTGGTTAAGCTTGATAAGAGGGGTGTCTCCAAGAATACTTAAAAAAAAAAAGCAAACTTTGATGTCAGTCCCAACTTAACTTTTCATCAGCAACATGATTAGATAATAGCCATCAAAACTGGATACAAAATAGATGAGAAAAGTTGCCAAAGGCAAATTTCATTTTACTTCAAATTTGCTGTGTGCTATCCTTTGTAATTCATAAAATCACAGTATATTTCAGCATGGTGCTATTCTTTGTAAATTACAACCACAGATGTAGTGTAAAACAAACAAACAAAAAAAAAACAAGGAAAGAATGGCCAAGGAATAAACTGAACATATGAAAAGTTTTGGACTTTAAGGATAACAACAGATGAGCAAAATCCATAAGACTTAGAACAGAAGCACAAAAGTACATGTTTTCCTAATAAGTTGGGCACTTATAATAGGGATGGATAAAATAAGAAAAACACAATTTATTCTCCTCCTTACTAAAGACAAAAGCATTACTCAAAGTTCAAACAAGAGATAAATGTCCTTTGATTTATGATGGTTTCATAAGAAAACTTAAGCTTCACTTAGTCATTTAATAATGTAAGAGTTTTCAGCCTTTTCTGTCAATTAAAATAATTAAGGAATCATAGCACTATGTACATGTAGAAGAAAAAGTTGCTTTACTATTAAAAATGCTTTAAAAAGGTCCCTACTATGTTTAAATACCCAAATAATGTGTTACTAATACTTCACAAGGAATATCATTTTATTACTGTAATCACAAAATCATAATTTCTGTACAGGAATGTATAAGTGAAAATTAATCAATGCATTGATAATTCACTTCATAAAGATCAGGTAAACATACTACAGAACATTTGTAAAGAAAAAATACTGTAAAATTTTCTGGCCTTGCAGTGCACTTTTCAGTGCAAGTATTTAAGACACAATAGTGTTCAATTCAGCAAAGTACTGCAGAATGTCATGCCACAGTCCACTTAATTCAAAGAGGGTCAGGACATGCAGCTTGTAATAAAATGTCAGAATATATATAAAAAAAACCACATGTAATTCATAAAATATATAGTGGTTTATTTAGATGGTTATTAAATGATTTCACTGTGGAATTCAGCATAACTGGAACAATCATCCAAAGTCTTCTTAACAGGAATAATCTTGCTAGGCAATGGCTTTGGCTTCAGGTAGGAATGCCTCCCAGTATTTTATCAGCTGTGGATGATAATAAAGTTATAAGATACCCTCATTACTTTTTTTGTCACTTACATACTTACGTCCTATGTAACATTTAAAACAAATTTATACAAATACCTAACAATGATTAACATTTACTAAAATCTGATCTGGGATCTTGGACATATGAAGTACACGTTCTACCACTGAGCTACGCCAACTCCTAAAATCTGATTCCTAAATGGATATCATTTTAAGTTCTTTATCTCAAATCTGTCCATATATTTAATAATTATTTAGAGCATTAATTATTATTGGCTAATTTCAGTTTGATATAAACAATATAACTAAAGGAAACCTAAGAAAATTAAGTTTAAAAAATCACGATTACATACAGAAACAGAGTACAAACATATATTAAATAAGATTGCCTTAAATAATACAACTATGATGACCAATTCCAACATAAAGTTATAATAACTCCTAAATCAGAGAGTATTCACATTTTATGTTATTGCTAGCCCAGAAAAATTGGGAAAGTGGAGGAAGAAGAGGAAATATTGGGCAAGGAGGAAAAAAGAGATTGAAAAGAACTAGCTGCCAGCCTTCCCTGAAAAGTATAGAGAAGAGACTGTGGTATAAACCAATGGATAAATCCATTTCCTTAAAAACAAGCCCATCTGACATATTTCTTATATTTACATTTATTTAAGAAGTAATTGCTTAAATACAAACTAAATATAATCTAAAGATATACATATCACCACATAATTTAAAAATATAATCTATTATACTTTACATGGACAAGCTACTAAATTCACATATTTTAAAACTAACTGGAAGAAAATTCTATTTAAGGCATAAAAAATTTGCTATATTACTCAAATTTGTATTAAAATGTGTTTTTAAAAAAACCCACTTCTGCTATTTTATAATTTTAATTTGACTTTTTATTTAATGTAACATGTGAAACCATCTTTAATAAAGGAGACAAATGCCCTTGCAGTTTGGCCAATGCCCATAATATACAGTCACCAATCCCAAAACAAATAAAACAAAGATCAAAACAACACAACCTTTTTTTAAAGTTTAGTTTTTGGTTTATTTTAAGTTGTATGTTTTATGAAAGAGAAGAATTTGTTATAAGAATTACCCAGACAAGTCTGATCAACAAGAAAATAAAGCTAGGCAGTGCTCCAAAATATAGTCATCAATTGCAATGAATGAACCACACTAATGAAAGAGGTTGCTGATGTGGGAAACGGGTGGTGTGGGGAGTGGGCCATATGGGAACCTCCTATATTTTTTAATGAAAAATTATGTGTGATCTATGTATGTTTAAAAAAAAAAAAAAGATGTTAATTTAAAAAAACACAGAGAAAAGTTGTCCAGGATATTCTTGTGGCCTGAAACTGGGAAACGCATTCTTCTGCCTAGTGTTTAGAAGTAGCAGAAGCAAAAATGACCCAGGTATATTTAACGCTACCATTTTTTTTCCTATTCCATTTCTTATTCCTCCTTGAGTTTAAAGGGCCATTTCATTAATTCTCTTCTCTGAACTGAAAAAGTATACCAAAAACAGATTCTAGAATTTATATATATTAAAAATTAGCTTACCTGTTGTTGTGTTTGTACTAATGATTCTAAGTACTTGATAATAACAGTTTTAAAATCTTTCACTCGTTCTTTCTGTTAAAGTACAAATACATAAAAAGATATCCATTAGTAGAAAAAAACTGCAGCAAAAGCATGTTTTTAAGAAAAATGCAGAACTATTATACATGCCTCAAATCTTCCCACTTCTTTTCGAATTGTTTTAGAGATCTGTTCAAAATCTCTTTCTCCTTGTTGTACTTTGGCCTCCCACTAATAAAAACAAACAAAAATGCACACATGTCAGTCTTGTCTAGAAAACTTTAAGAGTACTAGCTGTCATGACCAGTTATTTAATTTATTATATCATAATGCCTGAAAACTCAGAGAAACCCCATATCGGCAAAGCCCAATTTATCATCAAGTCTTGTATTCAACTCTATCGGTAGAAATAAATGGGTGTCAGCTTAACTTCCATTAACATTTTATTGCCAGTTTTACTCAAGATTAGACTATTCTAAAACTTGATGAACTACAATATCCATACTTTAATTAACTATAACTAAGATGGAGGAAAAAGATTTTGGGTATAAAATTCACTACCAAATTATTTAGCAGTGTTACAATATAATATTTATTTCTGTGTTATTAATTATTTTGGAATATATCAATGATATTCTCTTAATTTAAAGAGTATGTGTTCATCATAATTTATGTGCCCATGGAAATACTTTAAATTAGAAAAACTGTCATGACAAAACGTTAAAAAAACAAAACAAAACAAAACAAAACACTTTTGTAATGGTAAAAATGCCCAGATTTTTAAAATTGTGGAATTTTGGTCTGCTGAAGACCTTTCAGTAAACATTAAATACAATACAAAACATTGTGATTAGTGACCAATGGAACAGCTAAAATAAAATAACTGAAGATTTAAGTAATGAAAATGATATTTTTCCCACTATGTAACCAAAACATTGGTATGTACGCTTCAAAGAGCAGGTAAATTTATTTTTAATAAAATAAAGGTTGTCCTACCTCTTCAATTTCCTTATTGAAGCATGGCAAAAAAAGTGTATAAATTATAATAAACTTATACAAATTTACTAATTACCATATATAATACATATATATGGGGGATAATATTGCCTGTATAGCTAAATATGGGAAAGAGCTATCTCAAAAACCATTTTTAGACACAAATTATCTGAAGTCAAATTAACCATCTCAAAAGAAATGGGCATTATTAATGCAAATGTTAATTTTAGATCTTTTCTATGTATCCTTTTTTATCCATTCCATATAACCTTGTGGAGGTAACAAAGGGCTCTAGAGGCTTTAATGATGATCACAATGTTAAAGTAATTCTAACATAGTTCATAAAAATATGGAAATGTAGCTAAGTGTTGAATGGTTCAGAAAAAAATACATGAAAAATTATGCATATATGAATGACTCATGAAAAACTTGATTACAGAAATAAAAGCATTTTATATTAATCACCTCTTTTATTTCATTTTTAGCTTGCTGTATTTTATCTGGTTTGTTAGCAACCATCATTTTTGCCTCAGTTTCACGTTTTTTGAGTAAAGTAATTTGAGCATCTTCCCATTTCTGCCAGCACTTCATACGATGGTCAAACACACCCTAGAAGTGAATGACAGAATGCCATTAAGCAAGAAAGAGTAACACTATGAAATATTTTCATAATACTAAAAGTGCTGTTATATTGAAAATGATAAAATCAAATATTTAAATGCTATTGAGATATGGAATATAAGCATACTGTTATCAAAGAAAATAAATTTCCACATTAATTTGCTTAAAAACAAACTATCAATGGATGAAACGAGAGTTCAGAATTTTTTTAAAAAGTACATAAAATTCTTTTCACTAGCTTTAGTTTTATTTATTTATTTTTCAGTGAAGTAATTTGTGTTGTAGATTTTAGAAAAAATTTTATTTGAGTATATCATTCATACATGAACATACATAAACAATAAATGTATAGTAAAAGTTATGAACTTAAAAAACAAACATGCATATCATCATACAGGGCTCCCACACATCACCCCACCCCCAACACCTTGCACTGTTGTGACAGATTTGTTACAAACTATGAAAATGCACTGTCAAAATATTACTAACTATTGCCTATATCTTACATTTGGTGTATTATACCCCCAAACCATTGGATTTACACTCTGATTAGTATATTTGATAAAACATTCTCATATTTGTTCTGTTAACTACAGTCCATGTTCCACTACAGAATTCACTGTGTTATATAGTCCCAGGGATTGTATAATCCATGTAATATGTTTTTTTAAAAATGAGGACCTTATGTTGACTTTTAACTTTATTCTCTCTGAGTAGATTGTTTTTAAATTTAATACATTAAATGATGTCTGTGATCTTAACAAACAAAACAGTCAGAAGAGGTCTTGATTTTACACATAGTTTCATGATCTGAAAAAAAGATTTCTTTAATAGGAAAAGGGATATTGGGATTTTTACCTCTAAACATTATCAGAAGCAGACTTAACTTAGTGGAGACTTATTACTATCTACCATTATGGAGTAGTTCTAAATAACATTCATATAAGTGTAGTTGATTAACTCTAGATTTCTACTAAAAGTGTAAATAATAATAATAATCATCCAGTATTATGGGAAAAACCCCCAAAACCTGTAATTGTACTACATTTATATCTTATGGCATTTTCCAATATGGAAGCAACAGCATTAAAAAAAATTCAATCAACTAGAAAACAAAGTACTTTTCCCCAAACAGTTGTTAAAGTCTAATTCTTCACTCCCTTCCTTCCCTCATTCTCGCTCTTTTTCTTTTTTTTTTAATGGAGGTATTGGGAATTGAACCCAGGATCTTGTACATGGGAAGCAGATGCTCAACCATGGAGCTACATCCATTCCCCAATGAGAGTAGGCTTTTTTTGTTCGTTTGTTTTTAGGAGGTACTAGGATCAAACCCAGACCTCGCTCATGGGAAGCAGGCATTCAACCACTTGAGCTATGTTGGCTCCCCTCTGGAAATTTTATATTAGAAAAATTAGTATTTTCTTGATGAGTTCTATGAATTTGGAAAAAGTATACAATCTATAACTTCTTCCATGTCAATACTAAACAAGACCTCTTATTTCTACTGTTCTCCAAATCCTTTAAAACTCAAACATCTAATACTTAATACCATATCATTAATCATATGAAACAGGATACTTTTGAGAGTGAAAGGAGGCACTATCAATAATTATACTAGGGAAGCAGACTTGGCCCAGTGGTTAGGGCGTCCACCAACCACATGGGAGGCCCGCGGTTCAAAACCTGGGCCTCGTTGACCCATGTTGAGCTGGCCCATGCTCAGTGCTGATGAGCGCAAGGAGTGCCGTGCCACGTCAAGGGTGCCCCCGCGTAGGGGAGCCCCACACACAAGGAGTGTGTCCCATAAGGAGAGCCGCCCAGTGTGAAAGAAAGTGCAGCCTGCCCAAGAATGGCACTGCAACATGGAGAGCTGACACAACAAGATGACGCAACAAAAAGAAACACAGATTCCCGATGCCGCTGATAAGGACAGAAGCAGCCACAGAAGATCACACAGCAAATGGACACAGAGAGCAGACAACCGGGGGAGAGGGGGGGAGAGAAATAAATAAAAATAAAATAAATCTTTAAAAAAAATTATTATACTAGGACAACAGATATAAAATGGGACATCTTAGGCAGACTGGTAAGTCAAAACATCCTAACTATAGGTATTTAAATTTACTATGCTATATTTAACTTCTCATCTCATAGAATTTCTCTTCTGACATGAGTAAATGAATCTTTCTATCCCCTTTGTCTACTTTTCTTAAATGTGAAAGACCTTGCTTTTTCTAAAATATTCTTTATTATGAATTCATTTGTCTTCAGCCAAACTGAGCCCACATCACAAAATACATTCTAACACAAACAGATGCAGTAAAAGCTACTATTATTTAAAACAAACACACACGGAAATTAAAAATGAATTAAAAAAAAAAACAAAACAACCCCAACCAGAAAAAGTAATTTTTGGGCTAGCCTTTCTTTAGGGAAACAGGGCCATATCACCTCTTAATTTGAAAATTCCTGTTAAATAACAATCTGACTACTTAAAACGTGCTTCAATAAAGGGCAAAAGCTAACCAAAATGTCCTTTAATCTAGGTATTTGCTTATGGTCTTAATATTACTATTTGTCAACTGGCTTTTTTTTTAACTATTTTTTTTCATTGGTGTGCTGAATCTAAACTAATTTGGTCCCTGCTCAATTTATTTTCACACAATATTCTACAAAAACCTCATGTTTATCACATGTAGGAGCCATGACTATGACCATTAAAATGATGTTATTTTAGAAAAAAATTAATCTTAACTCTACAAATCAACTTTTTTACATTTGTTTTCCTAACTTTGCAACTCAAAAAGAAAAAAAAAAAGAATCAGAACAGTACTAACAATGCCACTTTAAATCAAGTAAATCAAAACTTAATGTTTCCCTTTTATGTGAAGATGCTAATCCAGTCTAGTAGAATCAACCTCTTATGTAAGGTTCTCCACACCCTGCCAATTTATGGCAAGTATTGTGTGCAAACTGGTCTAGGTTAAATGAGGTTGCAGTTGTGGAACAATTTCCTGTGACCCACCAGGAAATTTAACACTGCAACTTTAATTAATAACATATTCTACTTTAGTGAATATGAAACCAAGCTGCCTAACTTCTTGGGGTTTTATGGTGTGGGGGTGTGGGATGTGGGAACCTCTTGTATTTGTTAATGTAACATTTATTGTGATCTATGTATCTTCAAGAAAAACGCAATTTAAAAAAAAAAGGTGCTACAGTATTTAGAATAAGCAACGAGGTCTTAAAATTTCTTGAGGGACCTATCTGCTGTTTTTTAGAAATTGGATCCCAAGTAAAAATTGTTTTATTGAGAGTTCTAGTGCTAAAAACATTGAAAACCACTGCCATCAACTGACCCTACTCTAGTAATTCAGAGAAACCCATTACATGAGAGTGCATGTAAAGGGTTTACCGTTTAATATATGTCAGCCAAATGTGGAGTCCAGAATGTCACAGGTCATGCATTATATGAAAGAGAAAAGCAGGAGTTTCCTGGATACAAGTTGAGACTTAGGCAATATTTTGAAATGGGATAAATCCATCTCTTTGGTTAAGGTCCAATTTCTGGTGTAAAATCTTTTTGGACAGTAATTTGGCAGTACTTATTGAAATTCAAAACACTTAGGCACTATGACAGCAATTCTACTCCTAGAAATTTTATGTCCAAAGGCCAATTAACAAAATACTGGATATTTTTTAAGATTGGACTGTTTAAACAGGTGAAGGTACATCTATATGCTATACAACAGAATACTATGCAGCCATTAAAAAGAATGTAACATATCTACATATGCTCATATGCAGACCTATCTAAAATAGACCAGATGAAAAAAGCAGGAAAAGAACAATTCATAGAATATGCTCCTTTTTGTGTTAAGAAGGGAGAAAAAGAAATAAGATTCATAAACATGCATAGAAAAATTCTACAAAGACATAAAAGCATCTAACAGTATTTGAGGACAGAGAGACTAGAGGGCCTAAGGGAGAAAACAAATTTACCTTTTTGGGCTGTTAGAATTATCATGTGCATCTATTATTATTATTTTTCAACTACAAACGAATTAGTTTGAAACAAAGAACAAAATAAAACCTCACAAAAATTACCTGCTACTCACCTTCCTTAATTTCTCAACTCTCTGTGCAACTGACCTGCATTAGGTTTCAGTAGAAAATCAATGAGAAGAGCTAATTTATCTCAGTATATAATTTGACCATAGCTTTGTAACCCCTTTCAGTCAATGAATCACTAACAGCATTTTCAAGTGTGTCCCATATATATTAATACCCATTAAGTAGAAAAAGATTCCTGTTCATATGAATTTGGGAAACTATGGATTAAACAAGATTAAAAATGACATTTTTTTTTTACTCCTAAGCAGTTTTGAGCCTTTATATGTACATAATGAATATCTAAGATAGAGATACTGTATACATTATTTCCCAAACTTAGTTGACTGTGTACATTTTTTGGTGCCAGTGTTGTACAGAAAACATACTGAGAACATGGATATAAGTGTAATTTCTGGCAATGTAAAAACATAGTGAAAAGATTTCCACTGTTAGGAGGGGAGCTGTTTTTGAGGGACTGACATCCATTACAAAGACAGACCATCGCTGCCTCTCTGAAAGTCTTTTCCCAGGTTAGCTTTTCTCAGCAGGCACTTCTTAAAGACACTTACCAACTTCTCTTTTGGGACCACAGGTTTTTTGGAAATTTCATACTTTCCCACAGTGGCTCCCATGTTAATGAGAGGACTGAAATGAGGTGAGAGTAGGCGGAGCAGAAATAAGAATTATCATCTGTAAGCTGTATTTCTGTATGTGATGAGTTGCCTATATATAATAAATATACTCTGATAACTGCTATCTATATTATCTATAAATAACTTAAAAGAAAAATAAACCACAAGAGGACTGTAAAGAGTAACATCTCAAAGAGTAAATACAAGCACAATTGGTAGTTTCACCAAATCTAAGAAAGCATTCTGAAATATTAAGAACTCTCTAGTAATAAGAAATCACTATTAGCTTGTGAGCAGAATCATCAATAAATATGCATTATATTGATGTTCTCATTATAGATGAACACTAATTTGGTAAAAGACAGTTGAAAAATTTTTGCAAAAGAAAGCAATGTATAAGATGTCATTAACTTTCTGGATGTTCCAATTCAAGGTAAAAGATTAAATAGAAATAAATACCTAGTTCCCTCTCACCCCACAACTAATATTCGTAACAATAATTTGATGACACTGTCAGATCTTAGAGTATTTCTGAAATGTATGATAGGTTAAATATTCAGTTCAGTTTAAATGTCTGAATATTGGACATATCTATAGAATACTAATTTTCATTTTTCCAAATACTTAGAAACTGAAGATTATTTGAGCTTAAACATCAGCACTAGATAATTTATGATCTAACCTAGTCTCATCTTATGGGAAAATACAGGGTGACTATACATTTGGTTATATACACAGAATGTTGGATTACAGAACTCGTAAGCCACCATTAACTCTCTACAACAATCAGTTCTGGTTTTGTCATGCTTCTTGAACATGGTCACCTTTATTAATAACATAATCCAGTGGGTATTTTCAATTAGTGATAGAGCGAGCAAACAAATGCCTATCAGTTATAGTTGCAAACTTTAATATGTAAATATGTAAGTAAATTTGCACTGTCTTCTATCTTATTTGGCATTCCTTACAATTCTGCAAAATACTACTTCCATCTGTTGTACTGTCCAAACCTCGGGAGAAGAAAATTTAAGCTATAACTACTAATTGTAAAACCATTATATATATATAGAATTTATACACTTAACTTCATGACTAAGAGGAAACAAAATTCTTCTTAAAGCAAACCATTGAAGAAGGAAGAAAAATTGCAAAATAGGGCTTACTTTCACTGCAGCAATAAGACGAATGTAGTCACTAAGTAGTTCTGAAAACATATAAAAGTCAGCAAAAGCTTGTTCTTGATGTAACTGGTCTATTTTCTCCTCAACCTCAGCAAGCTGAGACAAAGCTCTAGATAAAGCAGTATGATCCTCAGAATTACCTAACATGGCAGCACTTTTAGCAAAGGCAGCTGTGTTGGCTGAAAGTTCTGAAACAAGAAAATATTAACTTTTACTATTCATAATAAGGTTAAAAAAACTATTATTTTCTACTGTTCAAATATTATTTTAAAATAATTATATGAAACAATAAGACATGCAAATGTCTTGGGCATAAATGCCAAGCATTCAGAGAGCTACTGAAATATTAGAAGAACCATTGCCTATATTCCCAGGGGCTGAATTATGCTGCAATAATTTCGTATAATAATCTGTCTCCCTTTTCTCCCCTAAAGTGCTCACTCTTTCCTGTCCATTTCTAAAAATGACAAGAAATATATTTTTAATATGGAAAGCAATGGGAACTCTCAAAATTGATTTACACTACATTCTTTGGCCTTTAAATATTTGTTTTTGAAGACAATGCCTGTAGTTTTTAATGAGAAAATTATTTAGCTAACAGGAGAAGCAGCAAAATTGTATATACAATTCACATAAATCTTTTCTTTGTTAAGGAATATTCCTTAGTAAAATATTAGAATTTCTAAAAACATTTTTGGTTATGACCATTTCAGTATTTGAATAAAGAAAAATAGATGGTTATAGGCTGGATATTGTCAATGACTAATGCCCTGCCTGAAAGTTGCTGTTACTCTACATTAAAAAAAGTTCTCTAAAAGAACCATGAAGCCATATAACTCATATTGTATATATAATACATAATACATAAATCCAAATAATACATATGGCAAAAGCTGTTACACACTACTTTTAATAATAAATCTATTAGCAGGTTTCTGTAATTATTTTAATGAAATGTACTGCTGATAATGGCACCTACCAAATTATTTATTAAGGATTTTAGAAAACTTATTGAAAGCTTAACTGGTATTCTTTAAAACAAAGGAAAAATACCCACTGTGGATTTTAAAAATTACAACTCAAACTTCGTATGAATTTTTACTAAAAATATCCCTAGATTTTAAAATATTGTTTCAAAAATGAAAAGAATACTTCAAAGGATTTTCCATGAAATATAGCCACAAATTAAATAGTTTCAGAAAATCTTCAAATATCAAATTTTAAATTTCCCATTTTTTATTATAATCAAAGTTACTTTTAAGACATCTTCATTTACTAAATTGTAAATAATGTTTAACAGAGAGTTAATCAAGTGAACATAGTTTTCATTCAAAACTCAAAATATACTTTTAAAAGCTCAGGATTTTTCTACTTCTAAACTAGAAGCTATATTAAAATAAAACAAAAAAATTTAAATAGGAACTGGGTAAAGCTCGGTGGTTGTGCACCTGCTTCCCATGTGTGAGATCCTGGGTTCAAGTCCTCGTACCTCCTTAAAAAAAAATTAAATAAAGTTGAAATAGAAAACATTCCCTTAAGCTACTGTTTTCTTTCTTCTATAATAAACTTGGAATACTCAATTTCACACAATTTAAATAAAAATTTTAAATTAGCTTTACGGTGCTAAACACTAAATAATAAGACAAACAAACCTTTTCTATGACAAACCAAGGCTTCAACACTGGCATGAAGTTTCCTAAGTTGCTGATCCAGATTCTCAAATTGCTGCTGCTTTTCTTCAAACCACTAAGAAAAAAAAAAGAAAAATGGAGCTAATTTAGCAAGAACAAACCACTGTAAATTAGGTCACCAACAGCAAGCTACATTGCTTGTTTTAAAGCAACAAATTAGCCATGTATAACCATGGCGGTCAAGTGATGTTGCTGAGAACTAAACTCAATAAGCAAATTAATATCCTATTTTCTACTTGTTCAGCTTTAAAATGCAATTGTTGGGCTCATTAATTCATCTCATTATTCAAGTCGAAAAATCAGCTCTTACTGCATCCGATTCATTCATCTTGATTGTCATTTTGTTGACAGCGTCGGCAGCCTTGTTCACCATCCTCAATATTCCTGCTCCACTCAGAGCCTGTGTATTAACTGCTCTAGGCAGCTGGAATTGAATGACAAATAAGGGCAAACAAACCAGTTAAAAGCCTGGAGGTTTAACTGGGCACAAAAGGGACCTCCCTCAAAAAACAAACAAACAAAAATCCCGAAAAGAAAAAAGGGAGGCTGTATTTTCTTTACTCTCATACATTTCAATAGTGGGACCTAATTCTCAAATATACGACTTGTACACTCTCAAAGGAAAACTTAAAAAATAGACTTTCCATTTGCTTTTCTTCTGCATGTTTACATTTAGATGGAACAAACACCCTGTTTGTCAAAATACATTAAGAAATTGCCAAGCACCTTAACAATGGCCACCTGTTTGCTAGCAGAAATAAAGTGGTTATAAGGAAAGCAGAAAAATCTCCTTGTGCTTGGTTTGGATTGTGTATTTTGAATTTTTTAAAATGCCTAGTACTCAAGTAAATTTTGAAAAGATCTGAAAACAGGAACAATTAGAACTTTAAGCGCCAAATGTGCCAAACATCTCAAATATAAAGAGCGGTGCTGTTTTAAGTTCATTTGGGTTCTTTCAAGTCACAAAATTACATTTTGAAACCTGTTTTAAAAAGAACATTAGAATGTGAAAAACAAACGCATATTCATCCATCTCTAAAATTAGATCTGGATAAACTTATTTTAATACAATACCTAAGAAATGACTTAGGGCAGTCAGACTTAGATTATCTATAAATTATTTTTTTTATATCTTGTTTTAAATTTTCAATTCATCCTACAAATATCAATGCAAAGAATATATTTTAATAGTAATTTCATGAAGTACTAAGCAAAAATAATTGCATTACATTCATTAATTCAATTACCTACTGAATATTTATTTTTTTAAGTTACACTGATGACAATAAGAAAATGTACATAAAATATTTAAAATGGAAATGATACCTCAGAACTTTCCAAGAATTGCCTTAAATCAGGATCCTGTAGTAAAGTTGGATGTTTTACAGTTCGTTGAAGATATCTAGATTTAAGAATAAAATGTCTCTTTATCTATAGCATTTTATTTTAAGCCTTATTTCAAAAGAATAAAAAACTACTAAACAGGTATCTTCAGTCTGCTTCCTATCAATCTTATTTTTAATTATTTAGAATCTTACAGCAATTTGATGATTAAAAGGTTTTTTGTCCACCTTTTGAAAATTGATGTCACTTTCCTTTCGTTTTCACAATTATATAAAAAGAGATATGATGTGGGGAGGGGAGAGGCTAATCAACTTACTGAAGATCTGCCTGCAGTATTAGGCTAAATAATGTACAAAGGTTTGATTTTACAAGTATTAGTGTTGTAAAAAGGTCTATGAACTTGTCTAATAATTTTACTGAGTAGAGTCAATATGTCCCTAGCTATTACTTCAGAGTTCTAAGATACATCTTACTAAACATATTCTAGTCAGCTATTTCTTCATTGCTATTATTTCCAAAATGGGGGATAAGGAAACCTACCAAATTTTTTGCATGTCAGCAGATTTAAATGATCACAATCAGCTTTGGTCCTTATTTGACAAGTACTAAATTTTCTTCAGTATTTCTATTTTTAAGGTTTTGCTATTTTTGATAAATATCTTCCTTACCTAAATATACCACATAAAATACACAAGAAAAAGTAAAGAGAAACACCATTATTAAATCACCATTAGCCCAACTTCAGTTGTTCTGCTTTACTCTAACAAAGCTCATATTTCCCTATCTTCAAAATATATTTATTACCAGTCACGCTTTCACAGAAAAAATTTCCAACTATTTGATGATTCTTGATTACTTATCTAATCCTATTTTTTCAAATGCTATCTTTCACCAGATTAACAATTACATGCAGTAATATTTCAATTATAACATTTTACCTCAGTTAATGTATTTCTCTAGAATAATTTAGTCAGAAATTTTTTCTACCTTTTTACAAGATTAACTATGCCTAAAATTAATAGCTTCTGACAAATATGACTGTTTTGTTGAAGTTTAAATGCTAACTTCTGTTTTTATATATTTTCTTTCTATATACACATAAAATACCTACCATTTAATATTTTAAATTAAAGTAACCATTTTAAGTTAGTATCCCACATAAGTCATTTAACAGAAATAGAACATTTAATAGGAATATACAATACAATCTACACTGTGGTTTAAAAAAATATTTGCTGACTACATCATTAAACCAAAAGAGATGCAGTAGGAACTCTAATCCTGTAAATTTAAGAAATGTTGGTATTTTTCTACTGGAATTTTGCTTACAATTTTAACACTGATTTTTGCAATACTATTAGGTAAGTTAATCGTTAGACTGCATACTGCTTGGAGGCAGTGTCATAATTTGTTCACCTCAGTACCCAAAATATCTGGTAAATAGGTAAAATGAACAAACAGAAAGGAATATATAATGTCTAGCACCAAACCTTTTTGAAATATTCTAAAATTTCAGGCCCAAATGGAAACACCTAATACCATTTACATTTTAAAATAGCTTTCCAAAGTGAGTTCCAAAGTGAGAACCAAAAAGACTGGTTCTACAAATCAAGAAAGTTTGAAATACATTACATACATATTCTTCTCTTCATGATTCATAATGCATATAGTATATTATATAATGTAAGAAGTCCTGTAGGAAATAAACCTGGTTTCATTTTGTTAAACTCTATATTAACAAAAGTTAATTGATGGGTAAGTAGATGTGGTTCAAGCAGTTGGGTACCTGCCTACTACATGGGAGATCCTGGGTTCGGTTCCTGATGTCTCCTAAAGACAAGTAAAATAGCAAACTGACGCGATGGGTTGGCATGACGAGCTGACACAACGAAGAAACACAATGAGAGACACAACAAGCAGGGAGTGAAGGTGGCTCAAGTGATTGGGCACCTCCCTTCCACATGGGAGGTTCTGGGTTTGGTTCCTAGTGCCTCCTAAAAAGAAGACAAGCAGAACAGAAAGTACACAACAAAAAGACACAGAGAACGGACAGTGAGCGCAAACAATGGGGGTGGGGGAGAAATAAATAAAATAAATCTTAAAAAAAAAGTTAATTTATTATATATTCTTTTTTTCACCCTACCACATATTACCATTCTGAGGGATCAATTTTGGGAAATGAGGTTCTAGAAAAACAAAGTAAAACATTCCTTTTTCTTAAGGGTAAAGTGGAAGTAAAGAGCAATTAACTACTTAAAAAAATGGATTAAGCTTATATAATATTGAAATCAAGATCAGAAACATAAAATGGATTTTAAAATAATGAGTATTTATAAATATACATCAATTCAGAATTAAGGTCAGAAAGGGTTGTAGATAGCTAGGAGGAGGAGATGGAACATAAAAAGAGGGAAAGAGACCAAGATCCATTTGTCAGTGGATCCTTTATTTTAGTAAGAGAAAACAAAGAAAAAACTATAAACGTAATAAACAGTATGCGTCAAGGTGGCAAGTTGTGTGGGAGAAAAAAAAGAATAAACTAGTAGGGTAAAATGCATCAAGCATGTGAAGTGTGGTTAATGGCAATTTAAACAGAATAGGTCAGAATGAAGTAATGGTCATTGTAGACATCACTGAAAAGGAGATACCTGAACTTGAAATAAGTAAGGTGGTTAGCCGAGGTGTTACCTGGGAACAAAGCATTCTAGGCACAGGCAGCAGGCAGTGAAAAGATCCTAAGGTGGGTACATTCCTGGAATGTTTGAAGAGCAGGAAAAAGGTCTGTATGGCTAGAGCAGAGTGATCAAGGAGATGAGATAAAACAGGTAATAGGGTGGGGGAGGTGCAGATCATGTAAGGTCTTACAGGACTTTGGCTTTCATTCTGAGAAAAATGGAGAATGGTATGATCTGACTTATGGTTTATAAGGATCACTCAGGCTGCTATATTGAAAACTGAGTAGGGGTGCAAGGATGGAAGCAGGCAGACCAATTAGGAGGCAACTGTAGTTAATCAAGACATCTTGACTAGGGTTGTCAGAAAAGTGGTGAGAAGCTGTTATATTGTTGATATCAGAAGGAAGCAATAGATTTTCCTGATGAACTGGATGCCTGAACAGGTGCTTACCTCCAAAATGCTTGCTATAGAAGAGTTAGTGTACACTAATTGGGTCTTGTTGGATTTTAAGTGCTTAGAATGAACATAATCAAAATTGATACACTGTGAGGTGCTGGTAGAGGGGAGATGTATATTCTGCTCATTATGCATGACTGTTTTGCAAGCTCACAACTTCACTAATAAAATATATTAAAAAACAACAACAACAAAAAAACCTGGGAGTGGGTACACCCAGTGGTTGAGTACCTGCTTTACATTCACTAGATCCCAGGTACCTCCTGATAAAAAACAAAAACAAAAACCCTGATAAATTTATACTTTAGAAATAAGGAAGAATGCAATGAAGTTAAATAATTTGCCCAAGATCACAAAGATAGTTTGTAGTTCAGTGCAGGGTTGAACTGAGAACAGATTCTAAAACCTGTACACTATCATTGTACTACTCTACATTTCTCAGCTTATATTCCCAGAACTCTAACATAAACTCAATTTGATCTTAAGTAAGATGTGGAGCACTCTCAAGGAAATCAAGCAAGGGATCTTAGACACACTCAAAACAAACTCTTCTTTTACTGAGTGTGGAACAGGGAGGAGTACTTGTAAACTAAACTACTCCCTTTTTCTTTCTAGGGTTTGGAGCCAGATGTTTATCCTTTTGTTCAAGATGGTTATCTGGATCTCAGTATTGATAAAGTAATAAAAAGAAAAATGCTTCCCTGACCCACCAGATCTGACTAGGCTGCTATATCACAGGTGTGCCTGGGTTAATGTTTAAAGTTTTTAAAACGTTAAAGAAAATCACTTTTGAAAAGTCTGCTATTGGAAAAGTTAAGGAAAATGCAGGTTTAGAAACCTATGTAGATTAAAAATAAATATGCAAAGACACTGAATAAAATTGGCTGGACTGAGAGAATTAGGATTAGAGTCAAACTACAGAAATCATTTTAATTCCTTTGTTTCTGTGTGTTTAAGACAATATTTTCTTTGGATATCTTCTTCTAATGCAAAATGAAGTACATCTTTTTTTTTTTTTTTTTTAACTGCAGCAAATTCCACCAAAGTAGCATTTAACAATTAACATTTATCAGTAAAACACTACTCAAGTTTTAATATTTCTTTAAAACTCTCCTCAATGTTTCATACTGCATGAGGGTATAGAAAGTACTACGCAATGCCACTAAGTTAGAAGAAAGGTAAATGTAGACTAAATTATTTGTCCTTGGTACAATAAATCTTCATTAAGTTACTTATCAAGCGTGCCACCCAAAATAGTTCAAATTTACCCATAGAAAAATAGGACTTGAAAAGGCTCTCAAAGGTCATTTTTACACTTTCAGAAAGGACTAAAGGAAACCAAGGTATAACACTGTCTACTTCTATTGTTAAAAATATTCTATGACCATTCTCTCAACAAAATCAATTCTAATGCCTAACCTAAACTTCTTTTAATGCAATTTAAATTGTTTTCCTGAGTAATTGTTCATTCTCAGCAAAAATCCTATTTTCTAAGCCTTTTATAATAGGTTTAAAATTGCATATTCTTTAGCTTTTCTTACTGTAAACTGCAAGTGACTTTACTGTGATACTTTCTTGAAATTTAAACAATTTACTACTAAAACCCAGAAATAAGTTGCCTAAAAGTTTTAAAAAATAATTTATATGGGGCATTTTCGGGACTTGGAGTTGTCCTGAATGATATTGCAGGGACAGATTCAGGACATTATATATCCTGCCATAACCCACTGAATGGACTGGGAGAGAGTGTAACTACAATCCATCCTGTGTAACACTGTTTCAAAACGTATTCATCAAATGCAATGAATGTACCACACTGATAAAAAGAGGTTGTTGATTGGGAGGAGTGGGGGTATATAGGAAACTGTTATATTTTTTAAGGTTACATTTTGAGTGATCTATATATGTTAAAAAAAAAAAAGATAATAAAAAAGTAAAAAAAAAATTTATACCATACACACACACACACACACCATTCCTACCCACTTCAACCACTGATTTTAAGCCATAGCAAAACAAAACAAAATCTCATGAAATTAGAAAAATCTTTCAAGCCTAGATAATTTCCATCTTATGAACAGACTATGTTCCAAGAGTTGGGTTTTGAGATAGTTTCAAAATTTGTGATCTCACATTTCAGCACAGCAAGAAGGAAAAAAGGTTAAGATTCTAGAAATGTTGATTCTCTCCATTCATTCCTTTCTAGCCTACCACAAAAATAATTTTCAAAGGTATAGGGAACGTGTCAAGATAAGTACTCTAAAGGAAGGTAAAGAATATATATTTGTCTTTTAGTACAAAATTAGTCAACTGAAACAATCAGTACTTTTGCACATTTGGGTCAATATCAATTATGCAAAAATAAGGGAGAACACAGATTACATTTTTCATCATTGTTATTTTAATCGTGCTCTTTCTTACCAAGTAATAATTGAAAAGTAAAAATTACTTAAGATGAACTATAATTAGCCAAATTATCTAACACAGTATATAGATATGACTTAAGAATCTAAATAATACTGAAGAGATTTCATTTTAATCCACATATTTTTAAAAATGCTTCCCCCACCCATTCACAACTTTCACGGTTTCCTTTTACAAACTTGGCAGTTTTTTCTCTTGCTAGCCAAAGCTATGATATACTATTTCTTTCCTTAACTAGCATATGCTCTTATATTCCTGCTTATAGCATATATGAAATACAAAAAAAAGTTTTTATTTTGTTAGACTGTTCATGAGGATTAATGAAAACAGAAAAAGTATACAGCACTGTGTTGTTGAAATTTTCTTTATAAAACTTTAAACATTCTCTATAAGAGCCATCAAGTGATACTTTGAAAAAATTTATCAATAAAATTTAGTTATGCCATACATTAAAATGAGATACGAGTAATAAAATATAGCTGTCTAGAATTACCTTTCAGGGAAGTGGATTTGGCTCAATGGATAGAGCATCTGCCTACCACATGGGAAGTTCAAGGTCCAAACCCAGGGCCTCCTGACACGTGTGATGAAGCTGGCCCATGCATAGTGCTGATGCAGGCAGAGTGCTGTGCCATACAGGGGTGTCCCCCACATAGGAGAGCCCCACACACAAGGAGTGTGCCCCATAAGAAGAGCTGCCCCATGTGAAAAAAGTGCAGCCTGCCCAGGAGTGGGGCTGCACATACGGAGAGCTGATGCAGCAAGATGATGCAACAAAGAGAGACAGATTCCTGGTGCCGCTGACAAGAATAAGCAGACACAGAAGAACACACAGCGAATGGACACAGAAAGCAGACAACTGGGTGAGGAGGAGGGGAAGGGAGAGAAATGAAAAATAAATCTTTAGAATTACCTTTCAAGAGCTGCTCTCCGTTTTTCTACAAATTCAGTGGATGATGAATCTTCTTTACCCACTTTGACCTTGGTCATGCCTTTAAAGAAATTGAATGAGACTCATGATTTTATTTTTGAAAGTCTTTTATAATAATTTGTGTTATTTAAATTATACTTTAAATTGGAACTTGACAAAAACAAAAGCTCCTAAATTTGTAACTGGATCCTTACTAAAAATGTAAAACCTTTTGAGGAATTAAAACTCACATGATGTGTTAACAAGTTTACTTGAAAAAACTTATGACAGAACAGACAAGGTGAAGTTGAGCTGTGTTTGTAGTTATCTGACCCCTAGTTGTTCATTTATGTAAAAGTTTATGTAAAAAATTTGTCAGTTTATTATACTCCTGGTAAATTAAAATATGTTTGCACTTCAATATGCACGTTAGAATGTGAAATCAGTGAGTTTAAGCTCCATTAACATTTTCATTGCTCATGAGTAATAAGCAAGGTTCCTCTTTGGGGACTATAAAAACAAGTATAACCCAAGAATTTGCTAAATGTTTTACCTTGTAGCAGATTCTAAGAACAGGTTCTTATTAATTTATCATAGCTGGTTTTGTTAGAGTTCAAATAAGAAGCTCTTTTCCAGAGCCCTTTAAAACACAATGTCAAACTGAAGAAAATTAAAATCATGCTAATTATTTCTATATTGGCAATGTCAATTCTAACACTTTTAATTGCAGATTTTTCTTTTTTTACTGTTTTCCTTTCAGAAATAGATTCTGTAAAAATGAAGTTCTGAAACATACATACTACAGCATGGGTGAAACTTAAAAACAGGCTAAACGAAAGAAGCCTGTCACCAAAGACTACGCAATGATTCCATTTATATGAAATTGTCTAGAATAGGCAAATACATAAGGAAAGTAAGTCAATTGGTAGTTGGCTGACACTGAAGGTTATAGGTAGATTGGGGGTGACAGCTAAGGGGGATGGAGTTTCTTTTGAAGGTAATGAAAATGTTCTATTGTGGTGATGGATACACAACTCTTTGAATATACTAAAACCCACTGAATTATACATTTTAAATAGGTGAATCGTACATACGGTATGTGAACTATATTTCAATAAAGACGTTAAAAAATGGATTCTGTAAAGCAAATATAAATCCATTCAATTATTTCTTCAGATTTGTGTATTTGGTGAATAACTAAATCACCAATTAATGATGTTTAAAATAATTCCACTGTAAAGTATAATGAATTGAAAAGGAAAACCCAAACACCTAAAAAAGTTGTGGGAGGTTTATTATTTCACATATTCTGTTGCTCTGGAATAATTTCACCACTATACAGTTGCTTTTTTCTTTATTGAAGTCAAGGGTCTCTTACTCATGCTATTTCCTGGAGGTAACCATTATGGATTATTGAAGGCCCCCCCACCCCCCCCCCCCAAAATAATAACTTACCCTAACTAGCTAACTCTTACATCTCTGTTGTAGCTCACTTCTAATAGCTTAAATGGAATAGTGTCTCTAAGTCGACCAAAGTCCTATAACAGTGGTAACAGCTATGTGCTACCTAAAAGACTTCTCTTCTCCTAGTGGCAGTTATAATCTCTCAGCAAAGAGGTTACTACTCTTATTGTATGATGCCACTTTGAGTGCTTCTTACTTAAAACCCACTGGCTCTGTGATTAAAAGGGCTTCTGACCTTCTAAATTTTTCTTAGACAATGTATCTGTTCATATTAAAAAAATCTGTAGACAATATAAAAATTTTAAGTGATTGCATCTCTCCGTGGTTGACTGCCAAGAAGTTCAGAGATCAGTTTGTTATCTGCCTTTAATAATTGTTCAAGACTTTATGCATACATTTTGGGAAACTTATTTTACTTGGCTTTATCTTACTATTTATTTGCCACATTTACTTTTCCTGCTATACATACATATGTAGATTTTTTAATTACTATAAAAAATTAACTACTATATTATATGTATCTTCAAGTTGCCTCAAATTAGTTTTGGAAAAAAAAGTGGTATATAAATAATTTTTTTAAAAAAACTAATAGACTTTAAATGCAGAGCATTAAGATATTTTTAAAGATTGGAAAGTTCTCAATTATGTAAAAAATAAAAGTAAACCATAAGCATACTGAGATATGCATACTGAAGTTAGAAGGCAGAAGAGAAAAGTGGTTTAAGAGTACAAGTTCTGGAGTAAGATAGCCTACAAATTTAGGTTGAGCTCCTCCTTAGTAGCCGTATGGAATTGATAAAACCTCAGTTTCTTTATTAAATAAAGACAATAAACAAACCTCATAAAGTGGTTTTGAGGATTAAACGAGGGAATGCATGTAAAGTACCTTGCGCAGTGTCTTAGAACAGTGAACTTCAATGATTGCTAATTATTCCTTTAATTCAAGTTATAGTCTTATAATTTAATGGGCTATCCTATTCTGGCCGTGTGTCTGGGTAATATGAACCTTATTGTGCCACCATCCCTCATCACTCTTTTTTGAAGCTGGCAGTTATCAGTAACAGAAGGGTTCACTTAGGACTTATTTCTACTACTTTGAGTTGACATGTGTTACTTATTATATTACAGTAATTTGTGGAAAACTGAAGGTTATTAGGCAAATAATTAGTTCAGAGCACAAAGAACTTGAGCATCGGAATTTAGTTTTTAAATATATTTTTGATTGATGTGGAAGGACTAAACTAGCATAACTAGTCACCAAAATGAGAATAATAACTTTTTGACTTGGCTGTTCTCTTTGGATATACAGAAAATAACTGTATAATTTAAAATAAAAGGAAAAAGATATAAAACAGAACAAAATGGTAGAGCAAAATATTTATGATAAATGAAATGGTCTAAACTATTTTCAAATGGATACACACGTACAGATATATGAATACATATTACTATATTATCTGTCTCTCCCCCCCCCCCCCCTTTTTTTTTTTTTTGAGGTACTGTGGCTGAGATTGAACCCAAGACCCTGTATGTGGGAAGCTGGCAATCAACCACTGAGCCACACTGGCTCCCCTGGGTTGGATTTATCATTTGTTTTGTTTTGTTTTTCTTTTAAGAGTCACCAGGAACCAAACCCAGGACCTCCCACGTAGGAAGCTGGTGCTCAACCACTGAGTCACATCCACTTCCGATGACAGATGTCTTTTAATGGTGGGACATGGACGTTTCCCTCCTCTCTTAATCTTCTGCCTTTTCTTAACTAAGTCTTTAATCCTTGTATCAGCAGAAATGTTTTTAAAATTTAAAGTGAGGTAAGAAATAAACTAAGACATATTGATATAGTTCTTATATACGTGGTGGTAGACCTAATCTTCTTTTTGGCCATTATGTAACTGAGGGTCAAACATTTCTATCCCTTAAAAAATGTACTATATTAAGTATCCTCTGCGTGTGACTCAGTAAAATGGTATTCCACAAACTATTAAAAGATTAAGATACCAACTGCTTCCAACTTGGGAAATTCAGATCCAATATTTAATATCACTGTATTAAATAAATCAAAATCAGGTGTTAGAAAATAAAACTATTAGCTATAGATGCTTCAACTGATAAGTGATTATCAGAAACAGAATATTTAAATTCAGTATCTCCTTTAGTCATTAACAGATGTTTTGAGAATGAATGATAATGGAACCCACAATCTATATAGTTAAAGCTGAACTAGTAACAGTGACAAAAATTTTATTTTTTTAGATTCATGCTTACCTACTATACTCTTTTCTGGAGCTGGTGGCACAATATAACCAACATGTAAATACTTGCTTGCTAATTTGCTATGCAAGCCAAGAAAGTCACTGAATCTTCTTTTAACGGAAAATTCACTCTTACTGAACATGGAAAGGGAAGTCTATGAGTGAAGAAGAGGTATTTCAAATGCTGAATATTAAGCAATTATTTAAAAATTAACAATGTCATACATAATTATGAACATACACAGGACACAGACATATACAGTACATAATTGTGAAAACATATATACACACTAGTCTACTTTGCAAAAGAATGCTAGGTAGCTAACTAGTCTACAAATTTCTAACAACTGATGAAAAATCTACATTAAAGATATTTTTTTTTTAAACAGGAAATTAAGATGGTAGAAAACATTATTCTGTTCTTGAATTGTCTCATCTATTCTACCTATATTTATGCTAATGATTCTTAAATCATCATCTCTGGCTCAGATTCCCTGAGCTTCAGTCCTTATATCCAAATGCCCAAAAGACAAAAGACAACATCCACTTAAATCTCACTGGTCCCTCAAACTAAACATTTTCCACTGATAGACCATAAGTTCCATGACTTATGGTTGTCTACATTGTTTACCAGTATATATCCAGTGCTTAGAACAGAGCCTGATCCCATGGTCAATGTTTAATAAATGTCTATTAAACGAATTAACGGATCTTACTTCCATTCACACTATGTTCCTCCCTCTATACTCCCTCTCTCTATGGATCACTCCCACATCCAAGCAGTTCCTATAGCCAGTAATTTAGGAATCCCCCTCCTTCCTTACCCCTTCCATCCATACAATTCTCTTCAGAGTTTATCCATACAATGAGTTTAGAGAGTAGTTCAAAGCCAAAGCATAAGGATTAAAGGGATTCCTTCTGCACACATGTACTAGTCTAAGACTAAGGCTAGGAATTTCTGTTTACAGAATATAAATATTTCCTCTTCCACAGAAAACAAAGTATGTCTTACAGTCGGGCAATCCCTTACCCCAGAGAACCATGACTGTGACTTATGCTTTGTGAACTGCCTTCTAAAAGCAGAGTAAGTTCTGGGACCATGAACATATGGCATGTTCAATGCCTCAAGCCACCACCAGACTGGGGCAGATTTACATGCTCCCAGCATATGTACGAGGATTAACTCTGCTCCCCCCAGGACCAAGACCAGGGACAAACACTGGGAGTGCAGGTCAGTTCCAAACAGAGCCAATGAGGGGATGGGGCCAGCTAGGGCACCACATGATCCTATTCCTTTTTGCCTTTTTCATGATTTGGTGCACACCCTTTCATTGCAATGTTTATACTGTTTTTGGAGCTTTGAGGAAGATGTTTCTGCCAGTTCTTGCCAGTTGTTCAAAGCTTCTATGGAGGAGTGGAATCCTGAAGCTTCTCACTCCACCACCTTGATCAGGGCAGGCCATATCCTTAGAATAAACTATTACTTCTTACAGTTAGGGTTTCTGCATCAGACTCCCTCTTTCTCAAGATTTGAAGGTCTATAATCCTTTAATAATTACAATGGCCTCCTAATTGGAAATCCTGACCTCTATTTTAAACCTCCTAATTCATAATGAGGCCAGAGAGATATTTAAACAAAAATTTAATTGTGCCATACTCTTGGTTACAACTCTTTAATGGCTCTCCAGTACACTTAGGATGAAATCCAAACTCAATGTGGTTGTTTATGATACAGAAGGCTTTTTGCTGAACAATTCCATCACATACCACTTCGTGCAGATCCTGGAGAGCATAATGCTTTCTTGACTTTTGGCTTTCACACAAGCAAATCCTTCTGCCTAGAATAAACATTTCCTCCTTTCATCCCATCCCCCAAAACACTTCCTTCACCTTTGTCTTGGCTTAAATACCACTTCCTCCAGGAACTCTTTTCTGACCTGTCAGGTCTGGGTGAAGCTGCTGCCTGCATACGCTCACAGAATACTCTACCTCCCCTTTCAAACTACTTACATCTCTTTATTGTAACTACTTTGAAATCTTTACTAGAGGGTAACCACTGTAAATACAGGGATCACTTCCACCTTAATCACTGTCATATTCTCATCCTAAGGACAAAGCCAAGCACATGGTGACGGCTCAATATTTTTTTAAAAGAGCAAAAGGCTCACCTTTGTTGTTACCCTATATGCCATGTAAGCATTCATGCCATCACCTATAAGAAAAGTCAAACAATACCATTAAAAAAATCACAAGTTTAAAAAATAAAAGGTACCATTTAATACTGTAATGACACATTTAGTAAAGAAAAATAGCACATAACAACCCAACCAATTAAAAAAGAGCAGGTAAAAATATTATACATAAATATAGACTCACCAACTTTCTCTGGATCTGATACACCAATTTCTATATCGAAAACATCACCATTTGCTTCTTCTTCAATCTAGAAAAGATCATTTTTTTGTATTAAAGAAAATACTGCAATGTATATTACAGTCATAACACTAGTACCTATACTTTTTACCAACTATCACCTATCATGGACACTGTAACATCAAATAATTGAAGTCACTCAACACCCTATTTCTGAAAAAACAAAAAACAAAAACAACTTTCACATTTCCTAACTAAAAAATAAAACAAAAATCACAGTTAAGAAAAATATTATTTGTAGAAGTGACAAAGAATCATCACTTTTCCTGAAGATTCACTTTTTTTCCTTTTTGATAGTGAACAAGTTTATCGGATCTTTCCTGAGGACAGGTTTTGCAGACAAAGGGGCAAAGGGAGCACACAAAGGCCCAAGGCTCCTGGCTAAGGCAGCAGGCCAGAGAATTAAAGGGAGGACAAAGCAGTGATATAGGGAACATGGAAGATGTACTACTCTTTCACATTTGGTCTCATGGGCCTCAGCAAGCTAGGGTCCTGTCACTTCTACAAATGTGTCCTTACAACTCTTCAGATATGGGAAAAAAGTTTTAGTGTTCTGCGTAATTTTTTGTTCTATACACTGAAGCTTCAGATTCTGATTATTGAAATAATTAACTCATTAAATATTTTTAATATGAGCATTTTAAAAAGTTGTATCTCTACTCCTTAAAAACCAGGAGGTAGCCATTACTTGTACCAGCAAAAGACTATATATATGCAGAAATTATACATAAAAGCAACTTTAACATAATGATTTCTCTAAACAACCAAATAAACACATTTTACTCTTTCAAGCCAATGAAAATATTATAAAGCTCACTGCAAAAAGCAGTAAGCAGGGGGTGGATGTAGCTCAAGTGATTGAGCGCCTGCTTCCCATGTATGAAGTCCTGGGTTTGATCCCTGGTACCTCCTAAAAACAAACAAACAAACAAAAAAACTCAAAACAAAACCCAACTCTCATTGGGAAGCAGATGTGTAGCTCAGTGGGTGAGTGCCTGCTTCCATGCCCAAGGTCGTGGGTTCAATCTCTGGTACCTCCTTAAAAAAAGCATTAAGTAGGAAAAACGGTAATGCTAAGAGACTATAAGGAAACACCTTTTTTTTTTTTTAAGATTTATTTTTTATTTATTTCTCTCTCCTTCCCTGCCTCACCCCCCAAGTTCTCTGCTCTCTGTGTCCATTTGCTGTGTGTTCTTCTGTGTCCGCTTGTATTCTTGTCAGCTGCACCAGGAATATGTGTCTCGTTTTGTTGTGTCATCTTGCTGTGCCAGCTCTCTGTGTGTGCGGTGCCAATTCTGGGCAGGCTGCACTTTTTTTGCACTGGGCGGTTCTCCTTATGGGGCGCACTCCTTGTGCGTGGGGTTCCTGTACGTGGGGGACACCCCTGTGTGGCACGGCACTCCTTGCGCACATCAACACTGCGCGTGGGCCAGCTCATCACACAGGTCAGGGGGCCCTGGGTTTGAACCTTGGACCTCCCATGTGGTAGGCGGACACCCTATTCATTGGGCCAAATCTGATTCCCAGAGAACACTTTTTAATGCTATTATAAATAAGCAATAAAAATAGCAGCTCTGAAGGAAAACTTTATTTCCAAAAAGAAACCTCAGAGACTCCTAAATCTTAAAAAATTTTCAAAGCCATATTAACAGTCTAAGATTATATAAAAGAAAAATGAGTTTTCCTAATCTTAATCTTTTAAGGTTACCCTCTTGTACAGATTTTTAAAAGAAAACATTATTTGAATTGTAACATACAGAAAAGTATATAAATCCTAAGTGTCAGCTCAATAAATGTTTACAAAGTGAACATCTATATAACTAGAACCTACATCAGAAACATTTAAACACCATTATTACCCCAGAAGGCCTTCTTCCTCTTCAGTCAAACCCACCCTGACCCACCATCTTAACCACGAGCGTGACTTCTAACATGGTACATTAGTCTTACCTGTTTTAACAAGTTCAAATAATGAAATTACATGTTAAGTACTCTTTTATTTCTGCCTTCTTTCCCTTAATATTATATTTGTGAGCTTATTCATGTTATGTGTAACTATAATTTTTAAACCATGGTCATTTTAATGGTCTATTTCCATATGAAATACATAACTTGTCATTTATTATAATTTCCAATTATAATCTGCCATATTTGTATTATACAAAAACTCCAAGAAAGGGTTTTTCTTCTCCAAATTTACCTATCAAAAATTACTGCTAAAAAAGGTCTCCCCAACCCAAGGAGCATCTATATCAGCCCATTTAAATATTTATTTAAAATTATATGTATGTGTGGTTGAAGCAATTTTTAAAAGTTTAACAATTCAAAATTTCATGCCAATTTTGCTGACTCCATCATACAGTTATAAGCATATATAATATTTCTGTTCATTTTATTTATTTTTATTTCTTTAGGGGTACTAGGGATTGAACCTGGGACCTCGTATATGCAAAGCAGGTGCTCAACCACTGAATTATCCCCGCTCCACTGTTCATTTTAATTTACAAGTATTTTACAATAAAATTTTTAAATTGCAAAAAAAAAAAAAAAAATTTCTGCTATATCATGAGATAGCACCCTTAAATGGTATAAAGTCCTTGTTTTTAAAAACAAAGGATAGAGAGCAATCATTAAGTATCAACAGTATTCATGATTTTATCAAAGAAAGTAATTTAAAATATCTCTTTACCATGATTAAAAGTTTTCAAAGCACTCTGATACATTATCTTATTTGACCACCATAAGAACCTAAGAGCCATACATTACCATCATAAAATCAAAAATGACAAGTTCCTTGACTTAAGAAGGTAAGGGATGTGGAGGAGATAAAATCTGATGCCAGATACCCCTTCCCCTTTAGTCCAATGTCCTTTTTCAAAAATGTCGGAAAGTCTTCAGTCAGGAATGTCTAACAGGAGGGGGATGTTCAAAGGGAACAAAGGTCTTATTATTTACATATTAATTTAGAGTAAAAATATTATCCATACCTCCTCCCTGGATCTATCAAAGATCACAGGAGCAGATATACTCTTTGATTCAATTCTGGGAGCAATAAGTGTTGTAGGGGTGACAGGGGTAACTGCAGGAGAAGGATCTGAAGAGAGTATAGGTTCCCTTTCTGGACTGTCCAAAGAAACTTCTTCCGTGGCTTCTAGACACAAATTAAACAAGTTAGTTAATGATACTAAGAACAATTCCTCAATATTATATATAGCAATTAATGAATTATGTAAAATATTTGGTATTACACTCACAAATATCAAAATAATGTTATTTTTAAATAATCATTAAAAATTATTTTATGAATCTTTCCTTAGTTGTTTATAATAATTTTTAAATCAACAAGGACTGCTGGTTTCAGGAAGAATTCCATTAAATCGGTTTAATTATCTACATTACTAGTAGGAATAATGCTAGGAGGAAAACAAGATATGGATAATTCTGCATTTGTGCTTAGATTTGTACTTTATACTTGTGGTGACTTACCTTCCACATCTTTTATTCAGACTAACATTATGATTATTTTATACAGATGAATACAAGCTTTATGGTAGAAACTGCCTAAAACTCTCCCAACTGGGATTAAAAATTTTGTTACAGATAATCTATTATGTTAGTAATCCAAAGCAATTAACTACCAAAGATTACTAGATATTAGCTGAACAGACTAATATTTGACACAAAGAAAATACATACTTGGGTTTTTACTTAAAATGCCCATTCGCTGGAAAAAGAAATCTCAAATTAATTCTATTCAAAATCAAACCAAATAAACTGAGTATTTATAAACTATAAAACACTGTGCTAAATGCAATGAAAATACACAAAGAAATGTAAAATTTCATTTCTGCCCTCAGGGAACTTACGATCTAGTTGGGAAAAAAAAGATATTAAGCATGGGGAATGTTAATTAATAATAAGCAAAAAGCAGAGCCAGGAAAGTGAAAATTACAATCAGTGGCCATAATGTAAACCACACTTATGCTGGTTTGCAGAATATTAAGTAAAGGAAGGTAGGACTGTAAGGGAAACAAGAGATCAGACCAGACTTCTAATATGAGGTTCTTAGATTCCTAGAGGTTTGGGAAGGTAGCAATGGTAGTCAGTGAGCTATTGTAATTTGACTACCTAAAAAAAAAAAAAAAATATATATATATATATATATATATATATATATAAAAATAGTAAAAGCATTACCTGAAAAGAGTTTACTCACAGGTTAACATTTTACCGTACTCTTACTAGTTATCTCATACTGATGAGGCCCTTACTTGAGATTTATCTTTTTTTTTTTCCTCCCCTTCCTGTCACCTCCCCCAGTTGTCTGCTCTTTCTCTCCATTTGCTGTGTGTTCTTCGGTGTCAGCTTGTGTTCTTGTCAGCAGCACTGGGAATCAGTGTCTCTTTTTGTTGCATCATCTTGCTGCGTCAGCTCTCCATGTGTGTGGAACCACTCCTGGGAAGGCTGCACTATTTTCACGTGGGGCTCCCCTACGCAGGGGACACCCCCGTGTGGCACAGCGCTCCTTGTGCGCCTCAGCACCATGCATGGGCCAGCTCACTATCTTTTTATATTTTAAAATAAAAATGATTAAAAACCAAAATCTTTCAAACTACGATAACCAGAAGAAGTAAAACAGACTACAGACGTTAAAATAGATTATAAATGACCCTAATATTCAAAACTAAAAGCTTACAAAAATGCATTTTAAGGCTATCAAGGTTGTTGACATTTATTATTCTTTTTTTAAAAGAAATGAAGCAGAGCAATATAAAGGCAAAATATAAACAGCAAAATAAAGCAATATCTCAAAGCTAGGAAGCATGAGATCTTTAATCTACAAACAATAACCAAGACAATATTCAGCAGCAAACAAACAAAACCAAAAACTCTGAAAGAGGTACTGTTATGGACAGATCCACAGACAAAGATAGTGAAAAAGAGAATAACTTTTTTTAGCTATCAGTACAGATAAAGTCATTTTACCTTTTTAATCACATTTTACTTCAATGAAACCATGTTTTGTGTTCTTTGAACTGCCTCTGATAAGCTATTTCATAAATGGTTGGAGACCTCAAAACAAGAAAAGCTAAACATAAGAATCAAATCTGAAGGAGAAACTGTAAATAAATAGAGATATAGGTTCAGCCTACCACTATCTGAAGTCTGCCTTAAATTATTCTCATGTCTTCTTTTGGCTTAAGCTAACTAAAATATTACAAATTCACAAGGTTTAATTTAAACCAGAGGTAAACAGTCAGGAAGATGTCACATAGATACCAAAACATAATGATTAACTTTTCCTTGGAAGACTTACTTTGAAGACAAGCATAAACTGATTATGTCAATGTCAGCTAATTAATATTTCATTCATGACAGACGCCAGAAAAATTTTTAAACAAAGAATACTTATTAAACTTGCAGTTGGTATCACGTGATGAACAGTATAAGTAAAGTAAGCTAGTGCTCTGATAGAAACAAGTTCTAAAGTCTAAGACAATTTCAGTATTGATAATTTGCTCACTTAATCCTTTAGGACAGTTTTTTGACTATACTAGTGGAGGAGAGGGTTTCCACAGGTATTTGTGCTCTAAGTAAGCTAATAACAGTAACATATGTCACACTTTAAAGTTTCCTGGTACCACTTCTGACATATAGTACTTGACATGCTACCCAAAACACATTAGCTTGCATACCAACATAATCTAATCTCCTTAAGGTTTTAAAATCAAAATAGTTAGGTCACTAAGCAATATCTATATTCTATCTAGATAGAGGAGAAATGAAATAAATCAAGTACATGCTCTCATTACTGGACAAGAGTTTTCACCATCCTTGTAACATATACTACTTGCAATTATGGTTTCCTAGAACCACACTTCTCCAGAGAAGTAGGTATGATATCCTTGCTTAAATGCATTATAAATAGGAGGCAAGTATAGTATTATTTCACTTACACATAAATGATCAGAATAGGTCTTAGGCTACCTAACAATGTTATAAGAGACGCAGCTGAGTTTAAGGTAAAAGGCATAAAAAAGGTTTATGTTTTCAGATTAACAAAGGAAACAAATTGCTGTTTATTGTTCTTTAGTATCCGTCTTACTCTTTTATTTTCTTTAAATATATGAACATTGACCATCTAAACCACAATATTTAGTATATACTGCTGGGTAGTCTAAAATGATTGAAGGTTTTTCTAATTGAGCTAAGTAGGCAAATATTATTGAATAGTTTTTACTGGCTAATTGTTTGATCAGTTGTACATACTGTAAAACTACCTTCTTTCCTTATGTACTCGCAGACACACATAGTTCTGTTGTTAGAGTAAGGTTTCAGTACACTCATTTATATGGAATTCTGATTATGAAATGAAAGAGTCTAATAAAATGGACAATCCAAAACTTTCATGTATAACCCTATCCTATTAAAGGAATATACATAATTTTAGATTAGCATTTGCTTAGTAAAGGACTTGTGTTATATTTTATATTGAGACAAATGCCATTCTAATGGTTTGAAGCTATTATGTGTCCCAGAAAAAATATGTTCCTAAATCTAATCCATTCCTGTGTATACCTGTTGCAAATAACTTTTTGATGAGGTTACTTCAGTGAAGGTGTGGTCCACCTTGATCATCAGGATAAGTTCTATTACTAGAGTCCTTTTTAAGAGAATGAAATTCAGACAGAGAGAGAGTCATAAGAAAAAAGAAGATGAACATCAGTAGAACCCAGAATTGAAGAGAGAGACCGGAAGATGCCATGTGCCTTGCCATGTGACAAGCTAAGCACCAAGGGTGGCCAGCAGCCAGCCCCAGCATGCCACAGTCTTGGGGGAAAAGTATCACCTTGATGATGCCTTGATTTAGATATTTTCCCAACCTCAAGACCATAAACTATTAAATTCCCATTGTTTAAGCCAACCTGTTTCATGGAATTTGTTTAAGAAGCCTAGGAAACTAAAACGGCCATGAAGGAACTTTTTAAGGATTGCCTAGAAAAAAGTTCATAAAAGGAATACCACAACTTTGGTTAACTGTGATTTTGACTCTAAACTGTTAGGAAGCGAAACACACACACAAACAGATGAAACATAACTGGTATTTGATATCATACTTTATATTTTTTAACATTATAAAATATGGTAATTCATCTCTCGTGGGACAAATTTTCATGGAATTAATCAAACGGGGAATTATATAGAGATTTGTGATGAATTATTTTATCTTCAAACATATTTGTACCAAAAAATATAGAAATACTATACAGAAACACAGTTCAAGTATTGATCTACTATAAAAGCTAAGGACATATTACTAAGGTTTAACTCAATAAAAGCCAGTTCAGGCATATTAAACTGTCAAATACAGAATATCTTTGTGCCATTAATTCTAAGGAAGGTTTTACTTCTTAATATAAAAACATTTATACCTAAATTTTAATCTTAAAGCAGTAAAGTGTTTAGACCGAGTCAAATTTTTAAAATTTAGGACTGACTACACCAAATTCTGCCCTTCTTTCAAAAATAAATTCCTTGACAATCAATTTACTCACCTAAAAGTGAACCAACATGGAATAGGTGGTAAATATTGTTGCATTTTATTAAAATAAACAGATTTCAGACGCAGAGAATATAAAGAAAGTGTTAAACGCAAAGTTTAATTTTACTTTGTGACAATTTGTTAAGTAATATAAAGAATACAATCACTGCATTTCTCAAAGTATGACTGGCAGAACCATGAGGTTTGAATATAAGTACTGACAAAAATAATCAAATTATAATGTGTAATTTAAGTGCCTAAAACCAGAAAGGACCACATTTTTGCTTCTCTCAACAGTGTACACTTTTCATAAAATGATGTAATTGGAAATTCTCTATCCCTCTAAGTTGTTACAAAAACAGATTTGTTTTCGAGAATACTTTCTATTTGTGATGGTTGAGTTTATGTGTCAACTTGGCTAGGTTATGGTGTCCAATTGTTTGGTCAAGCAGCACTGGCCTGATTAATACTGTGAGGTTATTTCATGAATTTAAAACTTTAGTCAGTTAATTGCAGTGGCTGATTACATAAACAATCAACAAAAGAAATGGTTTCAGCAATGAGAAATGTCTCATCCATCCAATCATGTGAGAAAGAAGAATTTCTCTCTCTACTTTGGCCTGCTAGCTTCTCCTTGGAACTCATCAAAACCTTCATCAGAGCTCCCAACTTGCAGCCTGCCTACCAGAAGGAATTTGGACTTACCAATCTGCATGGTTGCATGAGTTAATTCCTATCATAAATTTCATCTATCTATCTATCTTCCATCAATTCTTTCTCTGGAGAATACTAATACAATATGTAATGAGATATGCATACTAAAATTGACCATTATTAAAAAATGAAGATATTCACAATTACCTGCAAAAAGATCTTCTCTGTCATCATCTAGCACAACTTCTGTGGGTTTTGGACCATTGGAATTTGTACTAATATCTTCTGCAGGAAGACTAGCTGGTTCTGGAGATGATGGACTGGACTGTGTAAAGAATAACAGATAATAGATTGGCATATTTATCTGTTGTAATTATGTCTCTACACAATACAGAACAGAAAACCCTCTTGACAGGAAGGAAGAAAAGGAACATTTTACTCACCTTTCTCCTTCTTAACAAGAAGTCACTTAAGATTTAAGAAAGAAAAAATTTTCAATTCATCCCTTTAGACTAATTTATAATGTTGAGTTATAATTAATAAAAATTAAATTTAATGATTTACTTAGTCATAAAATAGAACCAAAATCAGATCAAATCCCTTCATTAAGAATCCATGCTTTTGTTGTCATTGTTCAGTGAGGGGAGATGTATTCTAAAATCAATATTCCACAACAGACCTTGAAAATGCATTGCATGTGCCAGGTTCAAAGCACTGCTTTACGAAAAAAAAAAAAAAAGGAAACTTTAATACTAGTTAGGACTAGAATTACTCTAAAACTCAGTTTCAAAATAAAATTTAAACTTACATTTTCATTTCAACTAAGCTAAGGACTATTTTTTAATTTTGTAACATTATAGTATAATGTCTAATATAATGGGACACAGATTGTATAGTTTTTACCTTTATTAAAACCAACAGTTTTTTAATTAAAATTTTTATTGAAATATTACATAAAAAGGAAATTGTATTTATTCAAAGAATACAGATGGATATTTTCGCAGACCCAAAATACCTGAATAGCCAGCACCCAGATCAGGAAAGAATATCACCATTACCTCAGAAGTCCTATTCATGCTCACTCCCATTTTTTAAGCCACTCCCTACCAGAGCGTCCACCAGCATGGATTAGTTTTTCCTATTTTTTGTTCTTCATAAAAATGGAACCAGACAGAAAATATTCTTTTGCATTTGGCTTTTGTTCTTAATGTTATATATGTAAGCTTTTCAATATTGTGGTGTGTACTAGTAGATCACTCATTCCCATTGCTGTATAATATTCTATTGTGACTCTATCTCAACTGATCCAGTCTACTACGGAGGGAAATTTGGGTGGTTATCACTTTTTGATACCACTAATAGTGCTGTTAAACGAACTTTCTAGAATATCTTTTAGTGTACATGTATGTGATACATATAGCATCTCCTATCTGACCAAGAATTCACCTCACCCTGCCCTCCTCCTCAGACATCCATTCCATTATACTTTAGGAGCATGCCAAGTTTTGTCTGCTATAACCTTGAAGCCACCTAACGTATCTTGCTTTGAGAAAAGAGCACATACCAAGATGTTTCCATAATACTTGCAAAACCCTGGCACTTAGCTATCTTTGTTCCTCAATCATATATAATCTTTTTTTCCATATATAATCTATAGAGCAGTTGCCATAGGGGCAAACATACTTGAGTGAACTTTGTGCTGTCTTGCTGTCTGTTGTGAGGTAGCTGCAGCTCTCTGTATGTAATTTCCCCTAATAAATGTGTTTGGACTTATTGCCCTGGCATTTAGTGCCTCTTTCTTTGGAATTTCAACCAGTGCCATTTTATAGTTGTTTGGTGCAGTCCCGGCGGGGTCTTTTCCTATTTCTTTTTTTGGAGTTAGTCCTGTTCCTGGTTTAGAGGGACACAACATATGAATAAATTTCTGTTTGGTATATACCTATGACTGGAATAGCTGGATCAGAGTACATGTTCAGCTTTAGAAAATATCACTGAACAATTTTCTGAAGTGATAGTATAATTTACACTCCCATCAGCAGTAAATAAAACTTCCAGGTGCTCCACATCCTTGCCAACACTCTGATATATTCTGCCTTTTTCATTTTAGCTATTCTGGTGGGTGTATATTGTATCTCAGTATGGTTTGAATTTGCATTTCCCTGATGAGGAATGATGGGGAGCAATTTCTCATATGTTTAATGGCCATTGGATATCCTCTTTTGTGAAGGGTTGCTTTAAGTATTTTGCCCATTTTACTATTATTCTTGATATAGAGAAGTTTCTTATAAACTCTGGGTATGAGTTCTTTGTCAAATATGTATTACAAATATTTTCTCTCAGTCTGTGGCTTGCTTTTTCACTTTCTTCATGGTAGCTTTTGATGAGCAGAAAATCTGAATTTGAAAAAGGGCAAATGATTTAACAAATTTTTCTTTTATGGTTGTACTTTTTGTAAGACTGATCATCTTTTGAGACCACTCTTAATTCATAAGGTTTTCTCATCAACTTTCTAAGTAAACTATTTTTATGGCATAAGCACATTTCTTTAGAGCTTTCAAAACTAGTTTCAGGGAGGGGGAGTGTTTGTTTGTAAAAATAAAACTAAAGAAAATTAGAACAAATAAATAACAGAAAGTTTTAAATTCTTATGGGAAAATGTAAAGGAAAAAGACTTTTTTTTGTGCCAGGAGCTCATTCTTGCAGACTCAAACTCTCACAAAGCAGGCCTCCATTTAACATAGCAATTTCAAAGGAATTTAAAGAACAAATAAGCTTATATATTACTTATGCATATTAAATAAGAATATATAATATTACCTCTGGAAGACACATCTGACAATCTCAATCCTACCACTAGTTGAGTCTGGTAAGGTGCCTGGCCTATATGCTTTCACAGAATAGCTATTATTCCTATGGTAATTTTTCTTATCACAATATATTATATATGTTTATATACTACAAGCTCTATAAGGAAGGAATATCTTATCTAGTTTACTACTTTTTACTCAGTGCCTGAGTATCTGTTAACTGAATTCTAAGAATATAATTATGGATATGACAGATATTGAGCCATACATTTGTCAATTAGATTATCTGTATTAGTGAAAAATTAAAAATACTCTATGGTACTAATACATAAAAATGTAGCAGAGTGGAACTTATTGATGCGAAAGTAGGCTTATAATAAGATATTACATGAAAAAAGTAGATAACTACCTACCATATATGATACAATTTTTTATAAAGGTCTGAAAACATGCATTAAAAATAAATGTAGGGAAGCAAATTTGGCTAAACTGATAGAGCATCTGCCTACCACACGGGAGGTCCAGGGTTCAAACCCAGGGCCTCCTGACCTGTGTGGTGAGCTGGCCCATGTGCAGTGCTGGTGCACACAAGGAGTGCCCTTCCACACTGGGGTGTCCCCTGCGTAGGGGAGCCCCATGCGCAAAGAGTGCGCCTCATGAGGAGAGCCGCCCAGCATGAAAAAAGTGCAGCTTGCTCAGGAATTGCCGCTGCACACAGAGAGCTGGCACAGCAAGATGCCGCAACAAAACGAGACAAATATTCCAGGTGCCACTGACAAGAATACAAGCAGACACAGAAAAACACACAGCAAATGGACACAGAGAGCAGACAAGAGAGAAATTGAAAAAAAAAAAAGATAAAGGGGAGAGCCAAGGTGAAGCAGAGACCAGGAACTGAGGTGGCGCAGCTGACAGGGAACCTCTCTCTACATCAGAAATCCCCAGGATTGAATCCTGGTGAATCCTAGAGGAGAAAAAAATGAGGAGACCAAAAAAAAAAAGGAAAATAGATACAGAAGATCACACAGCGAATGGACACAGACAACAAAAAACAGCAGGGATGGAGGATGAGGAGGGGAAGGGGAGAAATAAAATAAATACATCTTTAAGAAATAGATTGATTTATATTTACATTTTATATAAATGGAATTGTACAATATATTACACATATTGTATGTTGTAGATTTATTTATTTATACAAATGTCATCCTGTATACTGTCAATAATACTAAGATGTAGTATTGAAACACTACTATAAAATAAAGGATAAGATGTAATAAAATGAGAAGTTTTGTTGACCTTATAACATAATTTAAAACAATTTGGGAAACTTTTGCATATAAAAGAGCAATTCATCTTCTTAATGAAAATTAAGAAACTCAGTTCAAGTTATAGCCAATATGGAATGTGGTAGCCAGCTTCAAAAAGGCCCCGAATGATATCTTTGTTTCCAGGTATCCATATCTTTGAATAGTAATCTTCCACACTGTACCAGAGGTTAGTCTGTGTGACCAATAGCATAGAGCAGAAATGATGTCAGGAGTATGTCACTTCTGAGATGAGGTTAGAAAAGACTGTGGCTTCCATCTTGGGTAGCCTTTTTTTTTCCCCCCTCCCTTCGCCTTTCCCTCCCTCGCCCTGCTGTTCTTGTTGTCTGTGTTCATTCAATGTATGACCTTTCTGTATCTATTTCCCTTTTCATCTTTCTCCTTTAAGATTCACCAGCATTCGATCCTGGGGACCTCTGATGTGGACAGGTTCCCTGTCAATTGCACCTCCTCAGTTCCTGGTCTCTGCTATGGTTCACTTTGACTCTCCCCTTCTCTCTTTTTTTGCATCATCATCTTGCTGTGTGACTTGCATGGGCACTGGCTTGCCACGCAGGCATGCTTTCTCTTCTTTTTCACCAAGAGGCCCCTGGGATCGAACCTGGGTCCTCCCATATGGTAGGTGGAGGCCCAATCACTTGAATCACATCTGCTTCCCTTGAGTAGTCTCTTGTTCACTCTCTTTCTCTGACCACTTTGGGGGAAGTCAGCAGGCATATCCTGGACATGGAACTAAAGTCACATCGGTGACCATAGAATTGGATCCTCCTCAGACTACTGATAACTGTCGCTATGGCTATATCATTACTCAACTATAGGACAGACCCTGAGTGAGAAAACCCTGCTAAGCTGCTCCTGGATTCTCAACCCTCAGAAACTGAATTAGTAAGTGTTTATTATTTTATTTTTCATTTAGAAGGTACTGGGGTTTGAACCCAGGACCTCATACATGGAAAGGAGGCATTCAACCACTGAGCTTTAGCCACTTGCATGTTTATTATTTTAAATTGTTAGGTTTTGAAGTAATTTGTTACATAGCAATAGATAACTAATATTTGCAGTAGGCTCACTAGAGCCTCTCTCCTGCATTGACTACAACTAAAACTTAAGACAAAATACAAAAAGCAGTGGTCTTTGAAATCTGAAAAGTAAACAAAACCAGGCAGATATGAAAGGCACTGAGTTGTCCTATGTTGTTCTCCTCTTTTCTCTTAGCGCTTTGTCCTAACAGTGAGCCCTAGTTGGAGAGTTGTGCAATGGAGGAGCAGGACAGGCAGCTAGAATTTTATAGAAATATCTTTATGGTCAGATGAACGGAAAGGGATCATATGGTCTAAAGAAGATGTGTTTATGAATAAATCTGTTTCCCCTCTTTTTTCTTGGCTTTGACAAGAGCAGGCACCAGGTATAGACCTGCATTACAGGAGCAACAGCACAGGTAGATGAAACTCCAAAAGAAACCCCATTTTTCTAGCAAGAGAAACTGCAAAAAGGGGTGCCAGAGTCCAAAAGAATGTGGCAGGAACCTCAGAGAGCAAAACTAAAGACGGGGATGCCTTAATTCTGCAAATGAACATACACAAGTCTCAGGTTCAACCCTAAGCTGCACATGACAGGAAGATACCCAAAGAGAATAACAAGGTCTTTTGAGAATTGAATTGTTATTTAAATTATTTCAAGGGAGCAAATGTAGTTCAGGTGGTTGAGCACCTGCTTTCCATGTCCAAGGTCCTGGGTTCAGTTCCTGGTATCACCTAAAAATAAATTAATTAAAATAAAATATAAAAGACTAAACCTTGAGTGGTGTGTGCATGAGACAGACCAAAAAAGTAAAGGCTTTGAAAACTGAACTGAGATTAGAATGACAGAAGAAAAAACAGAACTTGTGGTTTAAACCTAAGCAGGTTTGTCAACTGAGCAAATAAAAACAAACAGAAATACTGAACATTTTCTGGAGGATATCAAGGCATAGAGTCCATACAATTTAACATTTGGATTGTCTAAGATACATTCAAATATATTTGCCATACAAAGAGAAAGATAAACATCATATGTCAGCCCTAAGATAACCCAGATTTTGGAAGTTATTTGTCAAAAAACTTTTAAAAGCTTTTCTAACTATGAGCCATGAGGTAAAGGTAAATACTCTTGAAATGAAAAAAGAATAACTCAGCAAAGAAATAGAAGCTAGCAAAAAAAAAAAAATCTAGAATTGAAAAAAAGTCATCTAAAATAAGTCTACTAGATAGGCTCAATAACAGGATGAAGATGCCAGAGGAACATGTTAGTTAACCTGAAAATAAATAAAGTATCCAATCTGAGTAACAGCAAAGTCTCAGGGACCTGTAGGACAATATCAAATAGTCTAACATCCATGTCACTGGAGATGCAGAAGGAGAAATAAAAGATTGTTGCAGAAATAAAGAAACAATAATTGAAAATTTACCAAATTTGGTGAAAGAGATAAATTTATAGATAAAAGAAGTTTAGGAAACCCCAGAGAAAGTTAAAGAAAACAACACCTACACACATAACCATAAAACTGCTGATAAACAAAAAAGACATAGGGGAAAAAAACATAAAAGCAGTTAGAGAAAAACAACATTATGTACAAAGGACCAACTATGTGAAGGAATGCAGATTTCTCCTCAGAAAGCAGGAAGGCTAGAAAATAATGGAACACTATATTCCAAATACTGAAAGAATAGAACTATCAACCCAGAAACCTATACAAAGCAAAAATTTCCTTCAAGAATGAGGGTGAAATAGAGTTTTCAGGTGAAATACAAACAGAAGTATTTATTACCAAAATACCTGTTCTAAAAAAAATACTAAAGGAAGGTCTTTACACTGAAGAGAAACAAGACAAGAGAAAAACCTGGAAGAAAGAAGAGCAACAGAAATGGTAAATATCCGAGTAACTAAGAGATTATTTACCCCTCTTAAGTTCTTTAGAATAGATACGGCTGCTCAAAGTAAAAATTTTAATACAGTATGCAGCAGTAATACATATGAGCTATTTAAAATTTATAACATTTTTACCATAACTGAATGTTCATATTATGCTAATATCTTGGGTATTCATAGTTCTCTTACAGCAAAATCAGAGAAGGAAAACCTAATACGTTTATGTAACAAACCTACTCTTTTGTTTCATAGTTCAGAGCCCAGGAGTAGAGTATGGAATGGGAATGATATAGGTAATGGCAACTCCAGTATCGACTGTGTGGCAGCAGTCACCCTATTTTTAGGGCATGTGCTTCCTTTAGATATGCCCATCCATCAGTAGCTTGGAGTACCATGTCCTCTGCTTTGGGGGCAGCCATGGAGCAAAGTCACTCACTAAAGACTGTGTGTACCCTCTAATCTCTGCTCCTGCTTCCCCATGCCTCCTCCAGGATCACACGGAATGGAAGAAGAACTGATCTCCAAAGAATGCTTCTGAAGAAATGATAGTGGAAGGAAGCACTGAAGGCTAATCTGCCTGGGGCACAGGTTCTGGGTGGCCAGAGCCACAGTTATCCAAGATATATATTTCAGTCATCAATTACTTTAAAAAAAAAAAGGATATTCTTTTCTTACCCCACATCATTACCTAGTAATATGCAGATTTTGTCTTATACAAATTTCAAGCATGTTGTTAATATGTCTTCAATTAAAAGTGGTAATCTGGATTCCAACCAAGATGAAGAAAGTTCACTGTAAACTCTTTCTCATTTTCTCTCCTGGCTCTGTCCAGACATCAGACCCAGTTGCATAGCTACTTGATGATAGAGGTAATAAGAGTGTTGTCATTTAAAACCCCAGGAGTAAATCTAATTTCTGGCCAGTTGAATGAAGGGACATAATAGTCTGAAGGGGGTAGGAGGGATATGGTGGATGAGACAAGAATTCCCATTAACATTTTCTTTCTAGTTTCATTCACCATTTTTCTGCAAGGGTGGCCTCAGCTAAGCATAAATGTGTGACAGTGCAGGCAGCTAAAACTTTGAGAAAAGCCAGTGTTCCTTGTCAGAGGATTTGAGAAAAGCACCTAGGAGCCAAAGAATGGGAGGGCAGGGTAGAATCCTAGAACAAAGAGAAATGGAGAAGAGGATCCCCTAATTCTATGTATAAACCCACACAAATCATGGCTCACATTTGAGGAACTGACCCAAAACAATATACCAGAGGATGTGAGAACTATAATATAAACCATTGCCTTAGTTTCAGACTAATTCCTGAATAGTGCACAGGCAAAGACCACCCAAAGAAGCACAGTAAAGGCTTTGAAAGCTGAAATGATATTTTTCTTAAGTCTTCTATAGCTTCTGTAACAAAGGAATACAAATTGGATGGCTTAAAAGAACAAAAATGTATTGCCTCACAAGGCAAAGAGTTCTTAGAAGTCTGTAGGGAAGAATCTGTTCCACTCCTCTCACCTGGTTTTGGTAATGGCTTGCCAGCAATCCATGGCATTCTCCCCTATATGTCTCCCTGTTTGTGTCCAAATTACCTCTTTTTATGAGGACACAAGTAATACTAGACTAAGGACCCACCCTACTCCAATATGACCTGATTTTATCCTGTTTATTCCATTTATAACAACACTATTTCTGAATAAAAGGTATATATCTTTTTAGGGGGCACAATTCAATCTGTAACAACATTGGAATTAAAGACCATAGAAGATGAGAGAGGACTAGTAGTCTGAATCTAACTAGGTTGTCTGCTAACAAAAAAACAAAAACAAACAAAAAACTTGCCAGAGGATTTTAACATCACTCATTCAGAGAAGTTTTCAGTAGGGAAATAGAATCTTTAAAAAAAGAAACATGTTTGTTTTTAAGAAGTGAAAAATACAATATCTAAAATTTAAAGTTCAATGGAAGGGCTGAATAGCAGAATGGAAGAGAGGAAAGTTTTGGGAGATATTTCTCCATGGGTCTCTTATGATTTTGTACATCTTGCAAGCAGAGGCACTTACTCTGTGTTCTATACTACCTTTTCTTGTTTTTTTTTTAAAGATTTATTTTTTAAAATTTATTTCTCTCCTCTTCCCTGTCCCCCGGCCCCAGCTGCCTGCTGTGTCCATTCACTGTGTGTTCTTCTGTGTCCACTTGTATTCTTGTCAGTGGCACCCAGAATCTGTGTCACTTTTTGTTGTGTCATCATCTTGCTGCATTAGCTCTCCCTGTGTGCTGCGTCATTCCTGGGCAGGCTGCACTTTTTTGCACTGGGAGGCTCTCCTTACAGGGTGCACTCCTTGTGTGTGCAGCTCCCCTACGCGGGGAACACCCTGTGTGGCACAGCACTCCTCACATGCATCAGCACTGCGTATGGGCCAGCTCATCATACGGGTCAGGAGGCCTTGGGTTTGAACCCTGGACCTCCCATGTAGTAGGCAGATGCTCTATCCGGTGAGTCAAATCCACTTCCCAATATACTACCTTTTCAATTATGTTTATATAGTGGACCGCCTTGGAAGAAAGAGGTAAGTGTCTATCTCCAGAGAAAAAGCCAGGCTTGTTTACAGTCTTGTGTAACAAAGATAATGTCTCCCATCAGGCAAAGAAGAGATAGGCTTATTGCCCATTATAAATGATTTGGGTTCCCTAAGCTCAAGTTCCTCAGCTGTGACACCAACCAAGTATAGGTGCATTAGTCACCTGGGTCCCTCTATGTCATCCCCCTGGAAAATGAGGGGAAAGGGAAACCAGCACAAACATGGTACTCATGCTGCTTGCTATGATTTGAATAACAAAATTCTTTGTCTTTGACCCACGAGTGTCATGTCTTCTCCTAGCAACCATAAAACAGGTTAATTTGTTAGCTTTCAAGTTGGGTTAAAAGTTACACCCTTTATAGTTATTCACAGAGAAAATCTGTGAACTGGAAGAATGTCAATGCAAAGTATCTAGTTTGTATAATACAGAAGAAAAAAATGAAAAACAAATCCAAAAAAGCAACAGAACTCAGGGATTTGAGACAATATCAAAAAGGCTAACATTCATGTCAACGGAATGCTAGAAAGGTAGTAGTGCAGAAAAATATTTTAACAAACGATGGCAGAAAATTTCCCAAACTTGGAAAAAGGCAAATTTACAGATTTAGGAGCACAGCAAACTCAAAACAGGATAACATCAAAGAAAATGAGGCCAAGTCACGTAAGAAACAAAATCCAAAGATTAAAAAAATCCAAAGATTAAAAAAAAGAAGAAGAAAAGCTTGAAAGCACCTAAATAAATACAAAAAAAATTACACTTAGGGAAATAGCAATTAGGATGATGCAATATTCCTCATCAGAAATCACAAAAGACCACAAAGACAGTGGCACTAAATCTTTAAAGTGCTGAAGAAAAGAACTATCTTTCCAGAATTCTATACCCAGTAAAAATATCTTTCAGGAATGAAGCTGAAATAATAAATTCTCAGATAAAAGAAAACTTGTAAAAGAATTTTTCACGAGCAGACCAGTTCTAAAAGAAATTGTAACAGTTTGAAACTGGTTGGATCCCAGATCATGTTCTTAAAGCTAATCCATTCCTGTGAGTGTGGGAACCCTTGACAGGAATATTTTGGTGAGGTGTGACCCAGGGTGGGTCCTGGTCCTCTTGCTGGAGTCCTATATAAGTGGGAGAAACATTCAGAGATATACAGAAAAAAAGTGACAGAGAAAACCTCTCAGAGAGGCTGAAAGAGCAGTCCTCGAGGCTAGAATCAGCAGAGCAGAAGCATGGAAAGAAGCCCCTGAGAGGCTAAGAGAGACCTGGAGGAGAGGGAGAGGAGAGATATGCCTGATCACCCACAGCTGAGCTTAGGCAGAAAGTAAGTACTAATGTTTAATGTATGTAGAACTTTTAATTAGCTTGACTGTAAAAGTGTAGAAATGGATAGGGGTAGTCTAGGGATGTAAATGTAAATTTAAAGAAAGCTAGAGAATAATCTAGGGACTGAATATGAGTGAACCCAGAGGTGGATGAGGATTGTGTGTTTGTGTGTTTAATAGTACAAACATAAGAATGTTCTTTTATGAACTAAAACAAAAGTATATCACTATTACAAGGTGGTAAGATAAGAGATACATGGGAAAAATACAATTAATGTAACTTATGGACTAGAGTTATAGCAATTCTGTAATATTCTTGCATCAATAACAAAGGAGGTACTGTGTTAATAATGGGGGGCATATGGAAAAATATACCAAATGTACACAATACACCATAGTTAGTGTTAATAGTCTGATGATGTTCTCTCATAATATATAACAAATATTCCACAACAATGTAAGGTATTGGTAGAAGGGTGTTGTATGGGAACTCTGCAAGTTATGCATGAATGTTTTGTAAGTCCACAACTTCTACTAAAGATATAGAGAAAGAGTCTGTGGCTCAATAAATTGGGCTCCTGTCTACCATCTGGAAGGTCCTGGGTTCACATCCCAGGGCCTCCCTGTGAAGGAAGGCTCACCTGCAACACTGTGGAGAGCCGCCGACCTGGGCACCATGGAGAGCCAACTCAGGAAGGTGGCACAACAACCAAAAAAAAGGGAGACAAAGGAGTGCGCAGCGAATGGACACAGAGCAGATAGCAAGCAAGACACAAGGGGCAGGAGTGAAAGAATGAATGAATGAAGAAATACAGACACAGAAGACCACACAGCGAATGGACACAGAAAGCAGACAGCAAGCAAAAAAAGCTGCAGGGGGTGGGAGGGAATACAGGAGAAGCAGGAAGATGATGCCAGAGTAAGGAGCTCCTAGAGTCAGCTCCTGCTACAGGGCAGTTGGTAAAAACCCAGCGCTATCTGGAGCTATCTGAAGTAGCTGTTTGGTGACTCCAGGAGACCAGAAGAGCATCCTGCCACATCCTTGAAGGAATGGAAGGAGGAACTGTCCATATGCAGAGCAGATTCATAAATAGAGTGCTCCACGCCACAGAGGCCAGTGCCCATCCTCCACTGGAAGCACAAACCGCCTTGGGAGCTCTTCCGTGGCTGGAATTGAAAGTTCCACTTCTTAAAAATGGGGGAAGAAGAGACAGGTAGGCACCAACTTCAGCTACTGATGAGTAAATTCAGCGGGCTAAAGTATAATCCTGAGAACAGCTAAAGTTTGAGCCTGTCCAGGTCAGAAAGAGGTCAGTAGCAGCCATCTGACACGAGGGGAAAAAGGCAGACTGAAAATCACAATACTGGTAGGGACCAGCTTCTTTCCATCCAGATCAGATTGCAGGTCTAGCTAAAACCCCAGCCCCACCTCTGGGAGAGAAAAAGCTGGGAGGGCCTGCACCAGCCTCTCCGGGAAATTACCAGCCAAGGTATGGAGGCCAGTGATCATCCTACTTTGGCAGCACAAGCTGCCCCCAGGAGCTATTGTGTGGCTGGAATTGGAAGTTCCATCTCCCAAAAAAAGGGTAGGAGATGGTTGGCCACTGATTTTGGCTAATGATTAGTAGACTCAGCTGGCTAAGGTATAACCCTAGGAACAGCTGGGGTGTAAATCTGTCCAGTCAGAAAGAGGCCAGTAGCTGCCATTTTGACTCCACCCACAGCCTGAGGGGAAGTCAGGACCGAAAATCATAGTGATGGCAGAAACCAGTTTCTTTCACACAGATTGGCCTGCAGCCCTAGCCAAGGCTTCAGCCCACCTCTGGCAGGGAGGAGGATGATGGGCCCTACACCAGCCTATCCAGGTAACTGCAGGTACTTTTGGCTGGCACAGACCAAATAATCGAAAGTCTACCGGGTCAACTGCAGTCATCTTGGACCTGCACTGCATAGATTGCTGCCCACACCTGCAGCTCCATCCCTGCCCCAGGCAGGGGAGAAAGGAGCTTGACGTTTCATCAGTCTCTCTGGACAACTACAGTCTAGACCAGCAAAACTTGGATTATTCCAGACAGCTGTGACTCTGTCCTACCCCTGGCAAAGGAGAAAGTTGGGAGAAACTCAATTGGTCCCTGAGGCAATGAGGATAGTTTAAGCCTCCACACCTTATAACACAAACTACATCCTTGGCTCCTACTGCACAACCAGCAAGGGAGAAAGGGCAAGAAGCCCTAAACTAAAGAGAAAAACTGCACCCAGAATATATACTCTTGTAAACCAGATGCCAAGACACGAACAAAAAATTACAATCCACACCAAGAAACAGGAAGATATGGCCCAGTTAAAAGAACAAGACAAGCCTCCAGAAGATATAAAGGAGTTGAGACAACTAATCACAGATGTTCAAACAAATCTCCTTAATAAATTCAAAGAGATGGTGAAAGAGATTAAGGATATTAAGAAGACAATGGATGAGCACAAAGAAGAATTTGAAAGCATACATAGAAAAACAGCAGATCTTATGAGAATGAAAGGCACAATAAATGAAATTTTAAAAACTACTGGAATCATATAACAGCAGATTTGAGGAGGCAGAAAAAAGGATTGGTGAGCTTGAAGAAATGGCCTCTGAAAGTGAACATACAAAAGAACAGATGAAGAAAAGAATAGAAAAAATTGAACAAGGTCTCACAGAACTTAAAGACAGCAAAAGACATGAAAACATACCTGTCATGGGTGTCCCAGAAGGAGAAGAAAAGGGAAAAGGGGCAGAAGGAATACTTCAACAAATAATGGTAGAAAAGTTCCCAACTCTATTGAAAGACATAGCTATCCATGTCTAATAAGCACAACGTACTGAAAAAATCTGAATAGACCAACTCTGAGACATATACTCATCAGACTGTCAAATGCCAAAAACAAAGAGAGAATTCTGAGAGCAGCAACAGAAAAGCAATGCATAACATATATGGAATACCCAATAAGATTAAGTGATGATTTCTCACCAGAAACCATGGAGGCAGGAAGACAGTGGTATGATATATTTAAGATACAAGAGAAAAACTTCAAGCCAGGATCTTACATCCAGCAAGACTGTCTTTAAAAATGAGGGTGAGATCTGAATATTCACAGATAAACAGAAACTGAGAGAATTTCTAATCAAGAGACCAGATTTTCAGGAAATGCTAAAGGGCGTGCTAGAGCCTGAAAAGTAAAGACAGGAGAGAAAGGCCTGGAAGAGAGTCTAGAAATGAAGATTATATCAATAAACAGTGTCCAAAGTGTCAAAAGAGTGGGGAAAATAAAATATGACATATAAAACTCATAAAGTCAGGAATAATCTTAACCAATGATATAAAGCACTTGTATTCAGAAAACTGCAACTCAATGTTAAAAGAAATTTAAAAAGCCCTAAATAACTGGAAGAGCATTCCATGCTCATGAATTGGAAGACTAAATATCATAAAGATGTCAATTCTACTCAAATTGATATACAGATTCAATGCAATCCCAAATAAAAATTCCACCAGCAGTTTTTTAAAAAATTGAAAGCACGATTATCAAATTTACTTGAAAGGGTAAGGGGTCCTGAATAGCCAGAAACATCATAAAAAAGGAAAAGTGAACTCTTATCTCTAGCCTTTAGATTATCCAGCCACAGTGGTAAGAAAAGCATGGGACTGGCATAAACACAGATACATAGACCAATGGAAACAAATTGATGGTTCAGAAACAGACCCTCACATGTATGGTTAAGTGATTTTTGACTAGCCTGTCAAACCCACACAGCTCGGGCAGAACAGTCATTCAACAAATGGTGCTGAAAGAACTGGATATCCATAGCCACAAAAAGGAAAGAGGACCCCTATCTCATACCTTATCCAAAAATTAACTCAAAATAGATCAAAAGCTTAATATAAAAGCAAGATCTATAAGGCTTCTGAAAGAAATTGTAGGAAAGTATTTTCAAAAACTGGTGGTAGGGGGAAACGGACTGTGGCCCAGTGGTTAGAGCATCCGTCTACCACATGGGAGGTCCGCGGTTCAAGCCCCAGGCCTCCTTGACCCGTGTGGAGCTGGCCCATGCGCAGTGCTGATGTGCGCAAGGAGTGCCGTGCCACGCAAGGGTTTCCCCCTCGTAGGGGAGCCCCACGCGCAAGAAGTGCACCCATAAGGAGAGCCGCCCAGCGCCAAGGAGGGAGCAGCCTGCCGAGGAATGGCGCCGCCCACACTTCCCGTGCCGCTGACGACAACAGAAGCGGACAAAGAAACAAGACGCAACAAAAAGACACAGAAAACAGACAACCGGGGGAGGGGAAGGGAATTAAATAAATAAAAATAAATCTTAAAAAAAAAAAATTAAAAAAAAAACAACTGGTGGTAGGTGGTGGATTCTTAAAGGAGTTAAGAGGAGGACTGAGATGGACTACTGAGGTTTAATGTAAGTAGAAGTTTTAATTAGCTTTAATGTAAAAGTGTGGAAATGTATAGAGTGGATGGTTACACAAAGTGAACAACAGCTAGTTTATAAATGGGGATGTGGCTGAAAATGGTAGTCTAGGTATGTAAATGCCAATTGACAGAAAGCTAGAGAATAACCTAGGAACTGAACAGCACAGTAAATCAAGAGGTGGATAAGAATTGTGGTTGATGGTACAGATGCAAGGGTGTCCTTTGTGAACTGGAGCAAATGTACATCATTACTGCAGGGTGGTGGGAATGTGGAGAAGCATGGGAAAAATACAACTGGAGACCTATGGACTGTGATTAGCAGTGATAATGCAATACACTTGCATCTATGCCAAAGATGTACTGTGCGGATAATGGGGCAATATGGAGAATGTGTACCAAATATACACTATGGACATGGTAACAATCAGATGATATTATCTGTATCAAATGTTCCACCACTGTGGTGTGTTCATAATTGGATGTTGTTTGGGAATTTTACACATGTGCATGATTGTTTTGTAAGTTTACAACTTCTGTCATAAAAAATATATTTAAAAAATAATAATAGGGTCGGTTGGGGGAAAAATACACCAAATGGAAGATAAGGACGCTGATTAGTAGTAAGATTTTGACAGTATTCTTTCATAATCTGTAACAAATGTCTCATGACAATGCAAGGTGTTGGCGGAGGGTTGACATATGGGACCCGTGCATATGTTACGCATGTTTGCTTCATAAATCGAAAACTTTTACTATACACTTATTATGTATGTTCATATATAAATGATATATCCATAATAACAATAATAATAGGGTAAGTTGGGGGAAAATACTTTGGTTAGTAGTAATATTTTGACGATGCTCTTTAATCATTAGTTTAAAATGTTTAACAATAATGCAAGGTATTGGTGGTAGGGTGAGTTATGAGAGTCCTGTAGGATGCTATGTCTATTTGTTTTGTACGTTCAGAACTATTACTACATACTTATTGTTTATGTATGTTTATGTGTGAGTGATATACTTCAATACAATTTTCAAAAAATGAAAAAAATATGTGTGTGTGTATAGGAAGACAGAAAGTAAGCCTGGAGGAGAAAGCAGAGATCCAGACCGGCAGAACTGCCACTGTGACTTTCCATGTGGCAAGAGTCCAGGATCACCAGCAGTTGACATTTTGAGACAGCATCTCTGATAATGCCTTGATTTGGACATTTTCACAGCCTCTAAACTGTAAGCTTTTAACCTAATAAATTCCCATTATAAAAGTCAATCCATTTCTCATATATTGCTCCCAGCAACTTTTAGCAAACTAAAATAGAAATGCTAAAAAAAAAAGTTACTAGGCCAAAGATATGTGACATAAGAAAGTACCATAAACTTGGAACTTCAGGAATGAGAAAAGTCATGGAAATGGTAACCAACTAGGGAAATTATGGTAGACTATTTTTCTTTTCTTATTTATTTAAAATAAGTATGACTACTGAAAGCAAAAATTATAATATTGATAATGTTTTCAATGTATGAAGATGTAATACACAGGGTAACTATTTTTAAAAAAGCAGGGGAAGTAAAGGACCTATATTATTATAAGCCTTCTGAATTTTACTTGAAAAGAAAATATTAACTCTAGTTGAACTGTAAAAGGTTAGCTATGTATATCCTAATCTCTAGAACAACCACTAAAAATATAAATAAATATAGTGATGTATAGATATATATTGATAAAGTCACAAGCCAAGTAGATAAAATAGAATACTAATAAATAACAAAATACAAAAAAAAGAGAGAAAAGGAGAAACAGGAAAAACACCAAAGGGAAAATAATAAATAAAATGATAGATCTAATCCAACCACATCAATAATTACATTAAATGTAAGTGGTTTAAACAAACCAAATAGAAGACAGAGATTGTCAGATTGGCTATAAAAATAACTAGACAATAATATGCTGCCAACAAGAAACCCATTTTAAATATAAAGACATTGATAAGTTTAAAGGATGGAAAAAATGTCATGCAAACAATCAAAGGAAAGCTTAACATCAGGTAAAGTAAACTTGAGAATAAGGAATATTAAAACAATAATAAAAGGGGGATTGCATAATGATAAAAAAAAGCTGCTTTACCAAGAAGACATAAATGTCTATGTGGCTAACAACTGAGTTTCAAAATACATGAAAAACTGATTGAATATAAAGGAGAAATTTAAAATTTGCAATTATACTTAAGATTTCGAATTTTTTTTCTCTCTGTAATCAACAGAACAAGTAGACAATAATAAGGAAAATAGAGAAAACCTGAAAAACAGTATTAACAAACTTGACCAAAATTTATAGAACACTCCAACACCAGGCCACACATCCTTTTTACATGCATATGGAATATTCACCCCAACAGACCATAATCTGGGCCAGAAACAGATCTTAACCAATTTAAAATAATATCATAAAATATTCTCTGACCATCATCAAACTAAACTAGAAATCCATAATTGAGAGCTATATGGAAAAATCACAATAATGTAGAAATTAACACACTTCTAAATAATCATGGAACAAAGACGAAATCACAAGCAAAATCAGAAAACATTTTAAACTGAATGAAATAGAAAACACAGTATGTCAAAATTAGTGGAATACAACGAAAGCAGAGCTTGGAGAGATACATACCTAAACACTAAGCTCTTAAAAGAAGAAAAATCTCATATCAATAATCCACGTTTCTATCTTAAGAAAGGAGAAGAACAAATTAAACCCAAAACAAGCACAAGAAAGGAAATATAGGTAAGAGCTGAAATCAATGAAACTGAAAACAGAAAAATAGAGACAAATCTATAAAACCAAAGCTGATTCTTTGAAAAGATCCCAAGTGACTGTAAACCTCTAGTCACACTAGAAAAACAGAGAGAAGACTGAAATTACCAATGTTAGGGGTGAAGAAGGATGGGCATTACCTACAGACCTCATGGGCATGATAGGATGATAAAGAAGTATTATGAAAAACCTTATGTTCATAAATTTGACAACTCACACTGAAGTGACAAATTCCTTAAAAGACATATGTGGCACCAAAGTTCACCATGAAGAAATAGTCCAATATCTATTAAAGAAATTAAAGTTGTCATTAAAAGCCTTCCAACAAAGGAAACTACAGGTTCAGATGACTTTACTAGTAAGTTCTGTCAAATATTTAAGGAAGAAATTATTCCAATGCCAAACAATTTCTTCAGGAATACAGAAAAAGAAGGAACACTTATCAATTCATTTAATGAGGCCAGTTTTCCTGATGCCAAAATCAAAGCCATTACAAAAAAACTTTACATATATATTTGTCATAAACATGGATACAACCTAAAAAGAGTAGTAAATTGCATCAGTATTATATAAAAAGGATAATATATTATACCACATGTAGTTTCTCCCAAGAATGCAAGGCTGATTCAATATTTGAAAATCACTGGATATAATTCACTATATCAACAAACTAAAAAGAAAACATATAATCACCTCAATAGATGCAGAATAAGCATTGGTAAAAATCTATCTCCATTCATGGATAAAACCTCCCAGCATACTAGAAATAGAAGAGAACATCCTTAATCTAAAAAAGGTCATCTACAAAAAACTTAAAGTTATCATTATACTTAAATTCCTCCTCTGATCACAGTAAAGGCAAGGATATCCACTCTCATCACTTCTTGTAAACATTGTACTAGTGGTCCTCACTAGTGAATTAAGGCAAGAATAAAAAGACATAAAGACTGGAAAGGAAGAATAAAAGTCTCTTCAGTCATAGAAAACATGATTATTTATGTGGAAAATCTCAAGGACTCTACAAAAAAAACCCTACTAGAACTAAGGAGTAAGTTTACACGATAGCAGGATATAGGGTCAATATGCCACTAATGAGGAATGGAAATAAAAGAATAAGTCTCCCCAAACTAATTATGGAAAAATTGATACAATCCAAAGAAAAATTTCAGCTGATTTGTAGAAATCAACATTTGATTCTAAAATTACATGGAAAAGACTAAAGAACTAGAATCACCAAAACCATTTTGGAAAAAAACAAAGTTTAAGGATTCACACTACCTAACCAAGTAATCAAGGCAGTGTAGAACTGGCAAAAAGGATAGACAATAAATCAATGAAACAGAATAAAGCAAATTTTTTTCGTGTTTTTTTTGCAGGAACCAGTTGAATTTCTCATAGAAGTTCCTTACAATGATGGTGGCTTGGCTTGGGTCTGGGGAGGGGGTAGCCAGAACCTCCCAATACTGCCTGAGATTCCAGGGGTTGGGAATAGAAACAAAAAAACTTAAGATTGAGGCCACTGCTATGCCCTGGATTTGACACCCAGAAAGAATCATATTAATCAGGAAAACAAAACCACTCTAAACTCTGTGATTTTGTACTCTTTAAAAAAAAGAAAGAAAAATCAAATGACAAAAATAAATGCGGAGTGGATGTGGCGCAAGTGGTTGAGCACCTGCTTCCTACATGGGAGGTCCTTATTGCCTTGTAAAAATAAAACAAAACAAAAAACCCAAACATCAAGCAAACAAACAAAAAAACCAACTCAAGGGAGCCAATGTGGCTCAGTGAGTAAGTGCTGGTTTCCCACATCTCGAGGTTTAGGGTTCGATCCCTGGTTCTGGTACCTAAAAAAATAAAATAAATGCCTAAGCCAGAGCTCTGAGGATGAAGGCCTGTCGACCCAGAGATATGGTTGTAGCAATCAGAGTTTCTTGATCAGCTTGGGGTTGTGAGGGAAAAATGACCTCTTGTCTGGTCCTACAATCCTTGCTTGGAGCAGGCTCCAGTGAGGTCCCAGGAAAGGGATCACACCTGGGGATGAAGCACTTAGTGAAAAGTAAGAGACAGAATCTGCTTTTGACTGGGGCACAATAGAAAATCAGTCACCTTCCCTAAAGTAAGGGAAGAACATTGTTCTCTAGAAAAATCACATTTGCCAAGAAGGCAGATGCTGGTGCTTATTAGTATGTTGATTTAAGGGTGAGTAGAGAGGAGGAAAAGGGAGAGGTTGGGGTGGGGACTGACTCAGCCCTTCCAGCTTTCCTGGGTGGTCATTGGAGACACAGAAGTTCAAGTGATTTTTGACAAAGATGCAAAGAAACCCAATATAGCAAAAGACTAGTTTTTCAGCATATGGCACTGGAATAAACAGATATTTACATGTAAAAACAGAAACAAAAATGAACCTTGTCCCATATCTCATATCTTATTAAAAAATCAACTCAAAATGAATTACAGGTCTAAATGTGAACCTAAAAAAAAAAGGATAAAGCGTCTATAAGGTAATATACGCGAAACCTTTGTGACCTTGGTTGGGGGAGGGAAAGTCACATATTACCTCTAAAGTACTATCAATAGAAAAAAATGGATAAATTGGACTTCATCAAAATTATAAACTTCTGCTCTGTGAAAGACCATTATGAGAATGAAAAGACAAGGCACAGGGAGCAGATGTGGCTTAAGCAGTTGAACGCCTGCTTCCCACATGGGAGGTTCTGGGTTCAGTCCCAGGTGTCTCCTAAAAACGAAAAAAAAAAAAACCCCACAAAACAACACAGAAACAAATGAAAAAATCAACTCGGGGAGCCTATGTGGCTCAGAGGTTGAGTGCTAGCTTCCCACACACGAGGTCCGGAGTTCAATCTCCGGTCCCAGTAACTCAAAAAAAAAAAAAAGGGGGCGGGGGGGGGGGGGCAAAACATTTGACACTTCACCATATTCAGATGGTAAATAAACACATGAAAAGATACTCTGCATCATAAATCATTACGGAATGCATATTAAAATGATATTAAAACCAGAAGATAATTAACACACCTGTTACAATGGCTAAGAGTCAGATGTGTGCTAGTAAATGCTTAACAATCAGATCTGGGTTCTGAAGAAGAGACCCAAATTTTTAGCATTTCCTTATTACTGTGATGTAAACACTCAAGGTGACCAACTGCCAGCTACTAAATACAGAGTAGTAAGAGATATATTTTCCACCATACAGGTAAAATACATACATTACTTCAGGGGAACAGAGCATAGTGAAACGTAAAAGCAATAGGAAGGGATAGCCTCTCGTATTTAATACCTTTATTTTATGTATAACTTACTCAATTTTTAAGTTATATCATTTACAGTTTAATAATAGCTGTGCTTAATAATCAGCTCACAAAATTCCTGAAAATTTAACAATCTTTTCTTGCAAGTCAATATAAGCCAACTCCAGTTCACCACTGTCTAACATAAAAACTGACAAGAGAAATGGATGAGGCTCAAGCAGGTGAGCACTGGCTTCGCCACATACGAGGTCCAGTGTTCAATCCCCAATCCCAGTAACTCATACACCCACAAAAACTGACAATAATACCAACTGCTGATAAGGATGGTAGAGCAATTAGAATTCTCATTCACTGCTGATAATACAAAATGGTACTGCCACATTCAGCAGTTTCTTTAGAAAGTTAAGCATACAACCCAGCAATCTCACTTCTAAGTATTTATACAAAAGAAATGACAATTTGTGTTCATACAAAAACCTGTACGTGAACGTTTAAAGCCACTTTATTCATAAATGCCTGATATTAGAAACAACCCAGATGTCCCTTAACTGGTGAATAAACAACTCTGGTACATCCATACAATACTAAATTCAAGGAAAGTGGGTGTAGATTGATGATTTAAGGGTCTCCTTTCCATGTATGAGGTCCCAGGTTCAATTCCCAACACCTCCTAAAAAAACAAACAAAAAACTCTAAATTCAGTAACAAAAGGGAATGAACTGGGAAGTGGATGTGGCTCAATGACTCAACTTCCACCTACCACATGGGAGGTCCTGGGTTTGGTTCTTGGTGCCTCCTGGAGAAAAGGAGCAAAACAGGGAAATCTGTGCAATGGACAGGCACTGAGAGCTGATGTAGCAAGATAGCACAACAAGGAGACACAAAGAAGAAAGACAATGAGAGACACAACAAAGTAGGGAGCTGAGGTGGCAGAAGCAATTGAGCACCACTTCCATATGGGAGGTCCCAGGTTCTCTTCAAAAAGAGAAGAGGAGCAGACATAGAGAGCACAGAGCAAATGGGCACAGAGAACAGTGAGTGCATAAAAAAAATGAGGGGTGTGTGTGTGTGAATAAAATCTTAAAAAAAAAGGGGAATGAACTATTGATATATGCAACACATGTATGAATCTCAAATCTTTTTTTAAAAAAAATTTATGTATTTATTTATTTCCCCTTCTTTCCCCACCCCGCCCCAGGTCCCAGGCCCCAGGCCCCAGGCCCCAGGCCCCAGGCCCCAGTTGTCTGTTCTCTGTGTCTATTTGCAGCGAGCTCTTTTGTCCGCTTGTGTTGTTGTCAGCGGCACGGGAATCTGTGTTTCTTTTGGTTGCATCATCTTGTTGTGTCAGCTCTCTGTGTGTGCGGCACCATTCCTGGGCAGGCTGCACTTTCTTTCACGCTGGGTGGCTCTCCTTAAGGGGCACACTCTTTGCGCATGGGGTTCCTCTACGCAGGGGACATCCCTGTGTGGCACGGCACTCCTTGCGCGCATCAGCACTGCGCATGAGCCAGCTCCACACGGGTCAAGGAGGCCCGGGGTTTGAACCGCGGACCTCCCATGTGGTAGACGGACGCCCCAACCACTGGGCCAAGTCCGCTTCCCCTCAAATGTTTTATACTAGGTGAAAGAAGTTTCAGACTGGGTGACATAACGAAAATCTGGAAAAGGCAAACCTATAGGCAGAAAACATGTAAGTGGTTGCCAAGAAGCTGAGAGCGAGAGGGGTTAAAGGAAGAGGTGAGGGAATTTTAGGGGTGATGGAAGTTCTCCATATCTTAACTTTGCTGAGAGTGAATTTTATTATATATAAATTTTACCTCAACTAAAAATACATCAGAGGGGTAAAAAAAGAATTCATTTTCATAGGCAAGTGGGTATTTGTAAAATTAACATTAAGGACAAACTTTATTCTTTTCAAGAAAAAATCTACAAAAAATGTTAAGTATCCCTCCTCAACCAATTTTGTAGAATATAAGTTTTTACAGGCACTAAAAATAAACCATTCTGAAATCCTTAAATATAATGGTTTTAAGGAAAAGTAGTCAACTTGAGTTAGGCTCTTTTTAAGTATATTTCTAATAATTTCCCATGCATGCTGCCTTTAAAAGCCTGGTCACAAAATATTTTTCCTCTGAAACATAGATAATTCATAATAAGATTTTTAAAAAATTAATACATTTAAAGTTAAAAGCCTACCTAAAGATTAGAATACAGAACAGAGAAAAGAAGTTATACAGTTACTACTTGTTGTACTGGAACAACAGACATTAAACATGTTTTCAGTTCATTTTTATCAAAAGGATCTCTTGTCTTATTCTACTTCCTCTTCCTTGATAACATTACCCACTTTCAGGATTTCAAAGATTATCTCTATGCCATTATATCACTCCTGTCCACTGTACTTTCTTTGTTTCATGTGTGTATTTCAATTACACATGTATCACCTGGTATTGTTGGTATTTATTTAAACGGCTCCATCTGTCTCCTTTCGGTTCATACATTCAACGAGGTCAGGTACCAGATTTCCAAAGAGCTGGATTGAGTATTACCATTCAATGTATTTATGATGAAGCTTACCCCCGAATTTACATGTCTAACTTTTCTATCATTTCTAGCCACTTGATGTTATCTTCAGTGGTGTAATATATCCTCCAAATGATAGAAACCTATTATTCCTTTCCCAAGAATCACCTGAAGAGAGGGAGGCATTGTAAATCTTTTAAATGCCATCTTTTAACCTGTTCTTGCCTTATTTCCCTTCTCTCTTTTAACATTTGCACTGCCCTTCTTAAAGCCTTTAACTTCAGACTGTTAAAACAGCATCCAAGTCATCAACCTGCCAATGGTACCTGCCCCTAGAACTCATTCTTTGGACTACATTAATCTTCCTGGGTGACCATGTTCCTGCCATGCGAATCTCCCAAAGCTCTCACCTGTGTAAATAATAAATTTCAAAGCCCTTCACAATCTTACTCCATTATTTATGGATCCTTAGAATATGGACCGAACCTTAGGTACTCTTGCCATTACCTCCTTCGAAATTTCATCTCACCCTTTAAGGTCTCTCTTACATACCACCTTCATGAACTTTTCCCAGCCAATAGAAACATTTATTGCCCATCTATTATGTCAGCATCCTTAAGAAGAATTAGAATCTCCTTCCTGTTTCACTTATTTATGTGTTTTCAGAAAATATAAAAGCCTGTCTATATTAGACTGTCTGTACACCACTTTCTTTTCTAGCAGAGATATTTGTCCTCAGTTTAAAATGTCTTGCAGGAAGGAACTTTACAACTTTCACAGCACAATAACCAACATAAATTTAAAGTAATCATAAAACTTCGCAGACTTGCTAAAAACAAGTCAAGTACCATATTTTAAAATAAGACTTCAATTAAACAGAATGTTTAACATACACTGTATTCTAGTTCAACTAATTCAATTAAGTTTCTTCAGATCTTTGCTGATGAAAACTTTTATATCTGAAGGGGAACACAGATCTTAGGGTTCTGGAGAGAAACTTTCAACACCTGCTAAGGTATAGTATGCAAAAAGGGCTAAAAGGGTACTAATCCCTAGAAAATATATTTTGACAGACGATTTTTACTAATCCTTAGAACATGTTGGTTTTGACAATCCAGCAAGCATTTACTAAAATACCAATGTTCAAGATTCTGTGAGAAGCACAAAGATGATTAAGGCACTATCTCTCTCCCAAAGAACCATATAAAATAAGGGGAGGTGTTGGCAGAAAACCTGCACATAATTAACATAATGTGGTCAGCGCTGAAAATGGTTCCCGGAAGTTTCAGGTAACTGAATTTCATCTAATGGATACTTTACAGTAATTTCCAACTATATGATACTGAGTAAACAAGCCAAGAGAGCATACGAAAATGCACTTTATAAGGAAATACAACCCAAAGAAAACTATCCTTAAAGAAATTTGCTTACATTTTAATACATATATACACATTTAAAATTAGGCGATCAGGTAAGCTTTCATCAAATGCAAAGTAATTCAAACGTGAATCAGATATAGGAGGCCCAATACAGTTAAGTTCAGAGTGTGTTCCCTTTGACAAAAACAGGAACACTCAGCTTTTGAGATCGCTGACCATGCGAGAAAAGAGGAAAAGGAGGCGGTGTTTTGTTTTTCTTTCTCCACTGGTAACTTAAAGGAAAAAAAAAAAAGCGGTTTCCTGTACTACTCTTCCCTTCAACATCATATTTCATAAATACTATGGCTCTATGGCTCTTACAAAGCCTAGAGAGGAAAGAAGACAACAAAAATGGGCAAATGCAGCTACTTATTTCAACAGTCCAACAGAGGCACCTCCCTCAAGGGGAACTAGCAGGGCACGAAGAGCCGTGACTGGAAAAGTGCATCCACACGCTCGCGACAGACGCCCGGCCGCTCGGCCCTCACTTCAATCCTCTCCCCTTTCGGGGGCACCTCTCCCACGGGAAGGGAAAAGCAAGCTCCTCTCCAAAAGGACTGCAGAGGCCCCCGGAGAACGAGGCGAGGTTTCCTGCGACCCAAAGCAAGGCATTCTCCGGCCTGGAAGGAAAGGTACTAGTGACACCGAGGAAGGCCAGCCGAGCGGGGAAAGGCGCTACGATGCTCCGTCTGCTACGGGCCCCTCAGAGGATTCGGTCGGCTCTCCGGCCTGCAGGCTGCTCTCCTGGAGGCCTCGCAGCCCCCGCCCGGCCTCCGCTCACTGACAGGCACCCGGCAGGGGGCCACGTCACAGGTGTCGCCCCCAGCGGGTCTTAGCAAACCCGGGGGGTGGGGAGGGATAGGTCTGGGTAGGAGAAAGGCACCCAAAGGTGAGTCGCGAAGCAGCTACAGAGCGCAGCCCTCGGACAAGCGGGCTCACCTCTAGGGTGGAGACAGTGCTGGTGAACAGGTCCTCTCCGTCTTCCAGGTCCTCGAAGTCGGTGGGCTTTCCGTCCCCCAGCGGAGGAGGATCCCTCTCGGCCGCCATCTTCGCTGGCTCACAAGACTGCGCGAGCCGGGCTCCGCTCGCCTGTCACGTGAGCGCGCGGGGCGGGCTCGCGCGGCGGCCTCCGGGCTTCCCCTCGCCGGCCCCTCCCACGGCTTCGCCCCGCCCCCCAGACCCACCCCCATCTCGTGATGGTGCTGGACCTCTACCCCCGGGGCTCCCCCCTGGACCCCAGCCCCTCCCCCTTGCCCTTTCTCCCACCTCCAGGGCTGGGTTTTGGCTTGTCGAAATATGCAGCCCCCAGGGGGTGTGGAGTTTTTCTTTCTGGAGTAATGAAATGGTTCTGAAATTTTTTGTGGTGAGCAATGCCTCACATTGTGATCATACTAAAAGCCTTGATTATACATTTTGGTCAGATCGTATGGTATGTGAGTATATATCTCAATAAAACTGCTGAATAAAAGCCAGAAATAGCAGCTCTGTACAGCAGGGAAAACAGATTGAGAGGTGAAGAATTTTCTTGTTTACTTCTTTGTCTGCTTTTTGTTTGTTATTGAAATAATGAAAATGGTCCAATCATGACTGAAGTGATGAATGCACAATTATGTGATTATACCAAATACTATTGATAGTACCTTTAAAAAATATATGCAGCCCAAATCCATCCTCCTTATCACCAATTTGCTGTACTGACTTTTGTGGAAGAAGCTTAGACTTTTATTACATCTTCTTAACCAAACTAGGCCAAGGAATTTTTATTGGCACTACTGTTTTAAAATCTCCTTGAGGAAGCGAAGGAGCTTGGGGACCTTTGGACTTGAATTATACCCAGACTATGGATAAAATTAGTTATTGGTGGAAGACGATACATTCATTTAAATCTCCTAGCTCTGTGCAACATAACTTTAAACCATGATGGAAATGTTTATAGCTTTGCCGTCCACTATAGTACTGATGGCCACACGGGGCCAGTGAGCACTGCAATGTGGCTACTGTGACTGAGGAATTAAGTTTTTAATTGTATATAATTTTAAATGATTTCAATCTAAACAGCCACATGTGACAAGGGGCTACCTATGGGACAGTGGAGCTTTTGATAAGGTCCCTGAGTAATTTGTTTTTACTCTGATTTCACCATGAGTGACACCAACATTTTTCCTCAATAAAGTAACAGTCAGAAAGGCTAGAGAAGGGACAATTAGGAAAATCTGTGTATGATTGGTAACAGCACCATATGCAGTTCTCCATGGAAGAAACTTCAAGTTCCTTATCAGTAAAAGAAGGAAAGTTACATAACCCTGGTTATGGTCAGAACCAAATGAGAAAAATGTGAAAGTGTTCTGAAATGTGCTATACCAATGCAAGGTATGTTCATGAAAAATAAAAAGACTATACAGATTACAGCCTTACATTACAATTTTGCTAGAAGTACAAAAACAAACCAAAAGCACCTTCACAGAGGTTGGTGTGGGAATAAGAAGGCCTGGGTTCTGCCAGCTACATGCAGAATTTCTTCAGATTCTCTGGATTTATTTATTTTTCAAGTGGTTGGAGCAGGAGTTTAACCTAGTCACTAAGATTTCTTCAACCCCTAAATTTCTACAGTTCTACAATTATTTTCAAGAAGCAGTAACCCAAATCTGGACTAATTTAAGTAAGTATACCCCAGTCAAAATATTGCTTAAGTAAATTTGGTGAATGGACCAGTTGTCACAATCCTGCTCCCATCACTGTTGCTTTCTGGAGCCACTGCTGTCTGCCTGCCTAAGAATCAGCTATCTGCCTCCCATCACCTATGGTCCATCTGGAGTCTATTATTGTCAGCAACAATAATATGAAAAACTATGAAAGTTCACAGTTTAACTTAAGGTGATTCTTCTCTGTATCCTTAATTTCCCCCCTATACCTCTGTTTATTGCTTACTGGTTTCTGTCCTGTTATTGTCATGTATAGTCCCAGGTTATCTTTTTTATTGAACATTTAAATTAGTTGGAATACAGGTCCTGCTGCCTATAATAGATACCCATATTAACAGTGGCTTGAAAAAATGTTGAAGTTGAATTGTTCCTTAAGTATAAAGGTTTGATATCTGAAAGCATATAACAGGAATGGAATAAAGTTTAAGGAGGGAAGTGGACTTGGCCCAATGGATAGGGCATCTGCCTACCACACGGGAGGTCCGTGGTTCCAACCCCCGGCCTCCTTGACCCTTGTGGAGCTGGCCCATGCGCAGTGCTGATGCGGGCAAGGAGTGCCCTGCCACACAGGGGTGTCCCCCGTGTAGGGGAGCCCCACATCCAAGGAGTGTGCCCCATAAGGAGAGTTGTCCAGCCCGAAAGAAACCGCAGCCTGCCCAGGAATGGTGCTGCACACACAGAGAGCTGACACAGCTAGAAGATGCAACAAAAAGAAACACAGATTCCCTGTGCCACGGATAAGGATAGAAGTGGTTACAGAAGAATGCACAGCAAGTGGACACAGAGAGCAGACAATGGGGGCTGAAGGGGAGGAAGGGGAGAGAAATAAATGAAAAAATAAGTTAAAAAAAAAAGTTCAAGGAGAGGTGTTTGCCCTAAAAATGAGGAGGGATACTTCTTCCTCAGAGAGTGAAGAAATGGAAATGACAGTGTTAATAGATGGCTCTGGGTTCTAGGTTCCTGACTTATGTCACATAAAAGAATTTAAGGGGGAAACAGACTTGGCCCAGTGGATAGGGTGTCCGCCTACCACATGGGAGGTCCACGGTTCAAACCCTGGGCCTCCTTGACCCATGTGGAGCTGGCCCATGAGCAGTGCTGATGCGCGCAGGGAGTGCCCTGCCACGCAGGGGTGTCCCCTGCGTAGGGGAGCCCCCCGCGCAAAGAGTGTGCCCCATAAGGAGAGCTGCCCAGCACTAAAGAAAGTTCAGCCTGCCCAGGAATGGCGCCACACACACAGGGAGCTGATGTAGCAAGATGACACAACAAAAAGAAGCACAGATTCCAGGTGCCGCTGATAAGGATAGAAGCAGTCACAAGAAGAACACACAGCAAATGGACACAGAGAGCAGAAGAACTGGGGAGCAGGGGGGTGGAATAAATAAAAAATAAATCTTTAAAAAAAAGAAGAATTTAAGGACACACCACAGGGTAGACAAGGGACTAAAGAGTTCATTAAGAAACAAGAAAACGAGAAAAGTACATGGCCTGAGGCATGTACAGTGGGCATGCGGCAGAATGAGATGCACACCTGGGAACCCAGGTCAGAGCTTTTTAAAGTTTTTCCTCCTCCTCCTTCATAATGTTGGGGGAGGGGCTCCAGCTGTTTGCTGTTTTGATTGATTACCCTACCTGTCATTTCTCAGAGGACAATGGTGAGGCCTTTTGAGGGTATCTAGGGCTTTCCCTTGACCTGAATGAGATTCTCATTCCAAATGGGACTCTTGTGCCTGGGATCTCACGGGTTCCTTCAGGAGGATTTCAGGTGGGATCTCAACGGCCATGGTGCCTGCCGGCCATGGTGTCTGTTGGGCCAGAGCTGTGACCCAAGACTTCCCTTTCCCTGTAATAACCTACCTCAATGGTTTGTATGTTAGCTATTGCTGTATAGCAAATTATCCCAAACTTAGTGGTTAAAAACAACAACCATTATTATTTCGCCTAAGTCTACAGGCCAGCAGGGCAGTTCTATTAATCTTTGCCAGATTTGGGTAACCTTTGTTTGGGGCTTTCTTATGCATGGATGGTCAGTCTCTGGATTGGCTGGGGGCTGGCTGGATTAAGATAGTCTTGGTTAAGACAACTCAGCTTTACTCCATGTACCCTCATCCTCCAGCAGGCTACATTGGGCTTTTTTTCAAGGCTATAGCAGGATTCTAGGAAAGAAACAAGGTAGTGCTTTTGAAACATTTGCAAAAGGAAGTCACAAGGCCAGGCCCAAGTTCAGAATTGGAAAAAGGACTACAAATTATAAGGCAAAATATGTGGGAAAAGGGAGGCCAATAATTGGGGCCATTAATGCAATCAGTTTACCACAAGGTGAATGCAGTTATAAACTTGTTTGTAAATATAGAAGCAGAAAATAGAAAAAGACTACAACCAAGAGCAATATGTTTGTTTTCTCCAGTATCCAGTGGGTGGCATGAGGAGATCAAAGAGTCAACAGGTCCTGTGAAGAAATGGAGAGATCATTCAGGGACATATGAGGGATTGACAAATAATATTGGAAGCCTGAATGAAATGAACGTCATAAACTTCTGGTGCCAACCATCTCTACATTTGTGTGGTTTTCTTTAACCACTTAACAACTTAGGTGTAAGAGTAGAGATGAGTGGCTGGATTGATTCAAAGTTAGATATTTTTAGGATGAGTTTGATACCAGGACCTTGAGGCCCCTCAACAAGGAGGAGTGAAGAGAAATATTTGTCTTCCCGTGACCTGGTGGGATAGCAGGTGGTATGTATCTCAAAGAAGAAAAATTTTTTTTCAAGACTATTAAAAAGTTACATAAAAAATGAAAAAATTTTAAAAGTTATATTGTAAAAGTGGCACTTGGAACTCAAGACAAGCTATATAGTTAGTGAAAAGCAACTTATTTGTCAAGACAAAAAGGATAAGGGAGCTTCCTGGGAAGAACCTAATAATGTGGGAATATTTATTTGCATAGGATTTAGGTTTCTGGGAGGTATATTGAAAAGGGTCAAGATGGAAGCCAACTATGTGTGAAGGGTATGTGGGAGGGGAAAAAAACAGGTCAGAGAGATGCTTAAGAAGCCTTATCCTTGAACATAGCTCCTGGTGAGTGAATGATACACAGGGTTGCAACTGTGAACAAATAAGATTATTACGATCTCCTTATATTGGAAAAATGATCACTTGGTTGCTTAAGTAATGACTCAATATCAACAAGTGAAAATGTTTAAGATTCTTATTGAAGGATAGTGGAAGTCATAATAACTGTTTAAAAAAGAGAGAGAGAGAGAAAGCAATTCAGCTAGCCAAAAATCATGTTCTCTTTCTCACAGGTAATAAATGCAAAAAAATAAATTATTATTACTATTAAAATAGTAGTGATCCCCTAATCATTGCTGTGATTAATAGCTGTGAAATGGTGATATAGCTGTGACTCCTGTCTCAGTTCTTGAATTGTAGGAGAATCTTACAGACTAAAAAATTCCTTTCAAAGTAAGTTTCTTCATTTGCATTTCTTGAATGCCATAAAGGGGGACATGTGGATCACAACAACACTTAAAACAAAAATGACTGTTAGTGGATGACTCTGGAATCTGGGCTTCTAGGTTCTTGGCTTATGTCATGTAAAAGATTTTATGCACATGCCATAGGGTAGGCAAGGGAGTAAAGAATTTATTAAGAAACAAGAAAATGAGAAAGTACACGGTCCAAGGCATGGACTGTGGGCATACTGCAGGGTGAGTTGTGCATGTGGAGCCCTAGGTCAGGGCTTTTTAAAATCTTTCCCCCTCCCCTTTCCTAATGTTTGCTGTTCTGATTGGTTGCCCCACCTGTCATTTCTCAGGGGGGCCAATGGTGAAGCCTTTTGAGGATATCAGGGGCCTTCCCCTGACCCTGAACAGGATTCTCATTCTAAATGAGATTCTTGTGGCCAGGATCTCACAGGGTCTTTCCAGCAGCCTTCTGAGGTTTCTGGACAGGGCCTCATAACCAGGTGGTCTGTCTCTGTCAGCCATGTTGTTTGTTGGCCATGTTGTCTGCCAGGCCTGCCACCTTCCCCCTCAACTCTCTGCTCAGAGAGTTTACACACTTTTTCTTAAGGGGGCGTGGAAGGGCAATGGCCATTCTTCTATAATTACTTCCTGCTGGTTAGGGGTAAAAAGGTGTAAAACCCTCTGGTTATTCTATTGTAGTTGAGGGAAAACAGGTCTGGCACCCTGGTTGAAACTGGATGAAATCCCCGTATGACTAATAAGGCATTCTGTAAGAAATGAACTTAATTAGGATTTTGAAGATACATGGTCCTACTTAAAAGGATAAAGAAGATGGTGATAAGCAGGTCCAAATAGGGGACCAGCCATAACATATTGGACCATGAGAGTGAGAAAGGTTGGGTAGCTTCAGAGGCTGCATCCTCCCAAAGTTGATGGGGAACAGCATTCTTTTTTGAGTTCTTTTATGCTGTTGATTAACTCTAGGGAGATAGTGTGGTAGATCTTTTCGGTTTGGTATAAACTGCCAATTCCATGGTGGTGGTTATGCCTAGGACAGCTAGAAGAGGTATGGAGAGAGGCACTGCCCTAGATGTAAACTCACAAAGGTAGTATAGCAAAAAGAAGAGAAGCCTTTCCTTTGTCCAATAGGCACATTCTGTAATTTCTTAGAAAATGAATTAAATTTATGAGGACTTTTAGCATGTTTATTATTTCTCTGCATATGATGTAGAATGGAAAAGATATTATCATAATCATGAGGCATATGGGTACAGTACTTAATATTAGTTAATGTACAAATTCCTCTGAGCTGCAATTAATAGATCTAAACTCTAGATTTGCAATACCATACATGTCTCTCCATGCGAGCAGGTCATAATACCAATTCTGTTGGCTTAAGTTTTGTTCACATTACTCTGGTAATTATGGCTCCACTTGATATGTCCTTCACATAGCCAGCATGCTGGAGCACTCTTGGTCCTGAGAAAGACTAGGAAGATAGTCTCCAGTGTTTCACTGGCCTGGTGCATAGTGCCCTTTGGCACTATGAAACAGAGGCAGTCTGGAGACAATATACATTGTGCATCTGGCCATATCAAGTGATTGCTGGCTGCTGCTACTCTCCATCCACTTCAGGAGCATGTTCAGTTCAGAAATAGAGTAAATAGCTTTATTGTTTTAGGGGTCAGTGACCAACCTAGCCAATACCTTAAATGGAGAGGCACCATGCAATATACTGAAGGGGTTTGAATGCACAAAAGAGCATGAAGATACTGAAATCTATCTCTTAATTTTTATACACTTTCTAGGCACTTCCAATGCAGTTTATAACATATCAAATGAACTTAACTAATTTATTTCTTTGCTTTTTACTTTTACATCTTTACCATGATGACATTAATTAACAGGTATTTTACTTTAACAGTACAGGAAAAATTAATTTCTCCATTATTTTATGAAAACCTAAGAGTCTCAGTGGAATCAAGATCAAGGTTATATTTCTTTTTTTTTTTTCAGGACCCCAGAAAAAGCCAAAGTACAACAAGGTTATATTTCTATACCAGCACTCTAATAGGCAGATTGAGGTGGCCTCTGGCAGGTTTCCCTGTTATGAAGTTACTTAGTTATTAATATCAATTTAAGTTTCTAATTGATAATGCCTTCCTGGAATTAGCCATTTAAATACTTCAGATTAGACAATGCTTTTATAAACTTCTTATAATTAACCATAACTATACAGACTAGTTACTTTACATTTAAATAAGCATATTAAATCATAATTAGCAACAAATGAAATTTACCTTTTTCTTAATTTCATTAAACATGAACTTACAATTTTTATCACCTTAAAGATTTAATACATATAATGCTAATTTATTTAATTAATATCCTATATACCAAGGGAGATTATACCCAAACTAAATAAAATGGAAACAATTATAGTTTTTTCAAGGAATGTTCTTTTTCCTTCTTTACAAGAGGCTAAAACCACTTTTCTTCAATAAAATTCTAAAACTGAATAATCTTAAAAGCATAGTGACTGCTAGGTTCTGGAATATATTATAATTGTTTAATTTATTTTAATTAAAATTTAGAAAAGATCTTTCTATAGCTTTCAAGGACTTTTCCTTTCAGAAATTTAGTTATAGGATTATTAACCACCCTTATTTTAAAGCTGTTAAAAAGTTTAAATTGGAGAATTACACAGCAAACTGATTCTTAACTCCCCAGGCTAGAAGACAGTGTTTTAATCTGCCACACCTAGCTCCTCCCTCATAGCTCTTGGAAAGAGAAGCCCTGGGGGCTGGGTATGTAAAAAAAACTTAGGAAAATCTTTTTCCCTTTCCCAATAGTTTCTATATTCAGATTTCTATATGACCTTTCTATCCTGCTTAGCCTAATTTGGGCTCCAGGAATATATAACTACATATTTAATTTGTAACAATCTGAATAGAGCTCTTTTAAGAATTTGCATTTGTTAATTTGATATTACCTTCCCAGTGTATTAACGTATACACTGAGCAAATAGGTAGACACAAATAGGGAGTTAGACACAAACACACAACTCACTGATATTACTTATAATTTTCATTATCTTACAAAATAAGTTTAACTGTTAAATAATGTTAGAGTCAAAAGATCTCTTTGAAGCCTATTTCTAATTACTCTAATTAGCACTGAGACCATGCTGTTTTGCACAAGAATCTCATTCCTTTTATTATTGCCTTATAACCAAATTGTTCCCAATGGTTTAAAATACAATTTACAACATTTTGTTTTACTTCAGAGCTTTGCCTACTTCCCATTTTGACTTTGACAGACCTTGGATCAGTAAGACTAATTCCAATATATACTCACTGAGGTCATTGACATCTCAGGGAAACCTGGTTTTTCTCATGACTTGCTGCTTTTAGGGACATCAACACTTGAGGTGAGAGGCCCCCCAGTCCTTGGAGATAACGGGACTCCAGTGGCTGATGGACTGGAAGAGCGGATATTTGACCCCAACGGTCAAGAATTCCACCAGACAGCAATCTAGTCCACACCTGGAGTCAGAAGAGAAAGTAGGGTCATTAATACTAGTTGAAGGACAGGAGACAGGGTTTCTTAAATTTGCCTTCCCCTGAGTCATGGGGGGGCCAAAAATTGTCATGAAATAACCATAAACAAAGGCAAACTCAGTTTAGAATGATCAGAATAGCAAGCATAAGTGAGGGTGTGGCTAGAACAGAGGTAAATTAGTCTAAGATTACCATTATTATAGCAGTTCTAGGCTAAATCCACCTAGTTATGTTACTGGATTTTGTTTAGGTTTTTGACTATGCTGCAGAAATGAATTTCGAGAGCATGTTGGGTGAGTTAGGTAATTTATTCATTTAGGGAGGGAAGAGAAATGGGAGAATATAACGGATCAGGGGTCCCAGGTAGTGAGGAAGGAGCTGGAAAGTGATAAAGCGGGCTGATTTACAGACTTCAACTCCCCATTATAGGTTATAAATGCCCAGGTTTACTTGCATGGCCGTATGGCAGAGGAAAAATGGTGAGAGCGGTGCGCAGGGTAGAAACAGGGAACCACTGGCAAGGGAGCACAGGAAAGAGAGAGCTTAGGCCTTGTGCCTGCCTTTTTGAACTTTTGATTATCCCACCCCTTTGCCAAAGGCAGGGGAGGAGTTTGAGGGGTTTACCATTTTGATTGCTTATTTCTCCCATCAATCTCCCATGAGGGCTAAATGATAAAGTTCTTGGGGAATACCTGGGGTTTCTCCTGGCTTCTGGAGGAAGTCATCCTCTGAGTGGCAGAATCCTGGGGAGGCTCTTTCAGCACCCGTCTTGGGGTTACTGATGTCCATGTGGACTTCCTGCCAGGTTCCAGATCCGTTTATTGATTCCCTATTTTACTAGCTTGCTTCAGTTATAGCAATTTCATATATTATCCTTCTGCTGTTTTATAATAAAAGGCATCGATATAATGATCTTAACTCTTAGTTATAGTTTCTGGTAAGTTTTTACTTTAGGCACTTTTGTTTGTTAACTAAGCAACTAAAACAATTTTATTAGTAACAATGTTGATGTGTTCCAGCTTTTCCAGCAGTTGAACCAATTCCACTTGTGATTTCATTTATATGTCAAATTTAATTGCAAGATGGTATTGAAATGTACAGACTGACTTTTAGGTTACCTTTTACCATTATCCAATCTGTAACAGGCAAACCCCAAATCTGATTTACGAGTTCTTAGGCATGAGAAGACTGAGATGTTAAAGCAAGCACAGGTAATAGGAGAGAGAATTTTACACACTTAGCATAGGAAAAGACTTGACTTTAGAATCACCTAGACCCATAGCTCCCAGTGTCCATCCACAGCAGAAAACTCGTGCAGGACCCTCCAGTTTTGCTCCTTCAGGAAAATCCCTGGGCAGCTGCTAGGTGTGGAGCTAGGGGGTCCAGAGAAGCCCTGCCCCTGATAAGACACAAATTGGGACTGCTCTGTGGGACCTGCATCCTATTAGTTACCTCCTGCGTGGGGTAAAGCCCTCCTAGGCTTTTTCACTGGAAGGTTTGACGTGTTATAAGGGAATAGTCCTGGAGCTAGAAGTAGCCAGGAACCTTTAAATCTTAATTGTTGGCTTTTGAGGAGTTTCCTTATCCTACAGGGGAAACACATAGATCATGATTCCCCATTCATTCCCCTCATTAGGCACAACCAAGGTTAGAGAGTTCTGGAGTGAAGGCTAGGTCCAAGTAATTGGCTCCCATGTTAATTAAGAAATTAACAATCTTACCTGCCATGTCAAGGGTCACCTGAGGCCTTGGTTGATGGTTCATCTGTGGCTTCAGGCCCCTTCCATCCTCCCTGGGGGCAAAGCCCCAGCAGTCTGTGGGGTGAGCAGTTTGAGGCCCAGTTTATACTATGTAGAGCCTGGATTTGGGTAACCCTGACATGCCTTTAAGAGAGGCAGTTAAAATGTGAGCCTGTCCCATACCCTGCGCCTGCCCTTTCTTACCTTCTCCACCTTGGCTGTGTGCTTTTGATTGTTGAAACTGAGAATGCTGGTTCTAAAAGGGAATTAAGAAGTTTGGGGGACCAGGGACCATTTCTGCAGCTTTCTATGGATATCTAATGCAGACTAGCTGGGTTTCTATTTCTACATTGCACGTCCGAGTACTTTCCCTGAACTCAATTATAATTTGACTGGCTTGGTAGTGCATTTCCTCATCCCTTTAAAGAGACATGACCACATAGTCTCTGGCCCTCAGATCTGCCTGTCCTCTCCTTCTATCTTACACAGGCTTAATTGGAATTCAGGGTCCCATGCAGAGACCACTTTCGGATATATTGCAGCCACGTGTTGTGTCAGGAAAAGATTAACCTCTTCTTTTTTAGACTATCAGTAGGCTGGTTGTCCCAATTCGAAGTTGCACATTATATCTTAGGGGAGGATAAATGCACCTGTCGTCCTGGGTGTCATCCTGGTTGAATGGATTGCTCGCTAAGCCAGCATCCTGGAGGTTGCAACCCCTGCTCACTGTCCCCATGTTCAGGGGATCGGGAGCCTTATGCTCTGGGCATCCCCAGAGTCTTAGAGGTCTTGGGAGACATCTGGGTCCAGTTCCCAGATCTTAGGTCCCCAACCGGGCTTTTGCCCTAGGAACTGGACTGGCTAGGGACATTTCTTTTGCCTACTTTGCAGAGGTCTTAGGAAATAGCCATGACTTAGCTCATCTCAGGGCAACTCCCAGGGACCATGTTCTGCAGATAAACCCTATATTAAGAGGCATTAAGAAGCAGAGACTGATCTGTGGCTTACAGGCAAATAGCCTCAGGGGCCCCAGAGGTAATGGTTTCAGAGGAACTTCAGGGCCTCTAGGGAGCTGAGTAAAGAATGAAACTCCTGGCCAAGGATGAGAATCTCAGGGCCTAGCTAATGAAACAAAGGGCACAGGTAGGCTTTAATTGAAACTCACCAATCTCTGGCAGGGTCAGGGAGTGCCTTTCTCCTCGCTTGGCTTGCCAAATAATGTTAGTGGATGGCTCTAGTTTCTGGGTGTCTAGGTTCTTGGCTTATGTTGCACTAAAGAATTTAAGGACTCACCATAGGGTAGGAAAGGAAGTAAAGAGTTTATTAAGAAACAAGAAAACGAGAAAAGCACACGGTCCAAAGCATGGACGGTAGCTGTACTTCAGGGTGAGTTGTGCCCGTGGGGCCCCAGGTCAGGGCTTTTTGAAGTCTTTCCCCCTCCCCCTTCCTAATGTTTGCTGTTCTGATTGGTTGCCCCACCTGTCATTTCTCAGGGGTCCAATGGTGAGGCCTTTTGAGGCTATCCAGGGCCTTCCCTTGATCCTGAACAGGAATCTCGTTCCAAATGAGATTCTTGGGGCCGGGTTCTTGCAGGTTCTCTCCAGCAGCCTTCTCCTCAGGAGGTCTGGACGGGGTGTCTCAGTCATGTAGACTGTCGGCCGTGTTGTCTGTCGGCTGTGTTGTCTGCCAGGCCAGCCCCCTTCCCCTTTCACTATATTAACCTGCCTCAAAATAAAAAAATCCCTTATCCTTTCCCCGTCATATTTTTTCTTACTATAAACCTCCATCGTGCCTCTCTCACTCCAAAATGTCCCCGGGAAAAAACCTCACCCTTGTCTCTGAACCATGTTTTGTTCCTTTCCACCTGCTCTTACATTTCCCTGGCCAGAAGTGTCCATAGGTCCACTACTGCGGTCATGGCTGGCTTCCTGGACTTGTGACCTGTGCAGCCACACAGGACCCTGCACAGCCACATAAGACTCTGCACTTGGTTGAATGTTCTGCTGTTGCCACCTTGAAATCCTTTACAATTCTGAATAAGGGCCCCACATTTTCATTTCGCTCTGGGCCCCACAATTATGTAGGTATTGCAGATTCTAACCTGCCAGTTGCAAGGGCACCAGTGGACAATTGGAGGATTAGGTGTCTCACATCCCCTGGGGCATAGGTAGATTATTCTCACTGCTTTCCCTAAGAGAAATGTGGCTTTTGTCTTCTTCACCCATAACTCTCACTTCTCTAAGGGGAACCATGGTGAATGTTGTAGACACTTACATATTAATAAGAGTTGTCCCATGACACTTCCTTTTGAGGACTCAAATTCAGACATAAGTTATTACATCTATATATCTATATATATGTGTGTGTTTACTTTTACAAGGATTAGCACATGTAAAGAAAGGCTTAAAGCAAATTTTAGGTAGACTAGAACATTAGCAAAGAAATAAGTAAGAAAATATATGATTTTTGATATTATAGAGAGACGTGTTTTATGAATTCTAAGGACAGAATTATTTACCTGAGTGAAGTAAGGAAATTAGAGAAAGAGTTGGGTGTCAGCCAAACCAACTGGACCAAAACCAAAATTAAAACAGTTAATGCAGCCTCAATACCTTTCAAGTGTAATCATGAACCCTGTTACCTACATCAGAGACTTTCTTGTTCCAATGAAAGATTATATCTTTCTGTCCTTCATTGCTCTTGACATGGTACCTTACACATTGTAGCCCTTAATCGATATTTGTTGCTGGATTGAAAATAATAAATCTAAAAAAGGAAGCAAAGTCAATTCTTTTAGATCAAAGGGAGCAAACTACCAACATGTGGGGTTGACACAGATGGGTTTTATTTGTTCTGCATTAAAAAAAAAAATTTTTTTTTAAACAATATTTAAAAATCAGGAAATTTCATATAAAAATTCAGATTTCTGGCTTCTATTTAAAAAAACTAAAAGATCTGGCAACACATGGCCCAAGCCTCTGTCGGCCTATGCTCTCCAGGTCACCATAGTCCTCAACCTACCTCAACCTCCAGGTCACCATAGTCCCCCCACATGAATGCATTTTCCTCTGCTGGGCAGAGACTGCTGGTTGATTCCCCAAATCCTTTCCCTCTCCCATTCTTCCTTAATAATAAGCACCCAAGTTTCAGTGTGGATCATGACAACCCAGAAGAAAGAAAACTTTCCCTAGGCTCCCTTACAACTAAAGGTGACAAAGTTTTGGCCAATCCATTGGATATGGACAGAAGTGGTATGTGCAACTTAAAGGAGGAGGCATGCCTTTCTCCCATTTTCTCCTTCCTGCAAGTTGGAATTCAAATGTAATTGCTGGAGCTCCAGCAGCTCTCTTGGGCGGTAAAGTGAAGATGGCAATAGAGGTGAGAGGGTCTGAATCCCTAACTTTCTGTATCTGCTGCAAGCCGAGGAAAATCTACCTACAGGTTCTTATGTGAGACAGAAGCAAACTTCAATCTTGTTTAAGCCAATATTTAGAATTTCTATCACATGCAGCCAAAGCTAGTCCTAAATAATCATCTTTGGAGAAGCAGGATTCCCCTTCTTTATCATAGCTACTATTATTGAAAGGTAAATATCATGAAAAATCATAGTCAGATTTTATTCTTTGGACAGAAGGACATATGCAATAGATCCCATAATTTGGGTGTGATAGGTCTACATTTCTTAAATGCTAATTTATTGAGGTACCTTCATCTCAGGTAATATCATGAGGGGATGATGGATGGGGACCCAGGGATTTCTTAATATTTATGTGTCTCTATTTCCTCATCTTATAGATGAGGATAATAAAGATTGTAGCTTCCTCAATGGCTTCTTGGGAAGATTAGATGAAATAATGCACCTGGTCAAATTTGAAAACTCTTAGTTCTTAAAAGATGGGCAGACAAGAGAGACTCACAGCAGTAAGGCATACAGAGCTGAAGAGAGGCAGATTTCATTTTCTGCCCACTGTGTTTTCCCACTTGAAGAAGTATTAGAAAGGTGGGGGTAATAGTGCAAATGTGTTCAGCAGCCCATGAAGGAGCTCAGGATGTTGTTTCAAGCCAGCATATGTATGACCTATTTAAAGTTAAAGACTAATGAGGGAATCTCAAATCTTACTGTTTTTGTACCATTCTTAAATCATCACTAAAGACTGTGAACCTGATGACATTTGAATGATAATTATTATTTTCTTTCAAAACACCATTATTACACAAGTTAATTCTCAAAAAAGTCCTGAGATAACCAAGAAACTTAGTTCCTGGTGTTGGTGTTAGCTCTTGGTCAGAACAGGACACATGAAATAAGAATAACACACATCTAGAACATAGATATTTCTCTTTCCATTAATAGAACAATTTCCCTACATTTGCATAACATATTTTTAGAAACCAGTGTGCCAGCAAACTAGAATTAGAGATTCCATCCATTTGGTAGAGGTTATATAAAGTTTAAAATTTCTTGTATTTTTTTTCCAAAGACTAACTCTTAAAAAAAATAATCTCTAGGAAAACTTAAAACTTTTAAAAGATCTTTAGTTGAAAGTAACTATAGGACTTAGAAGAAATAAAGATTGCATCATTTTAGGGAAGTATTTTAAAAATGGTTTATCTTGGCAAAAAGAGCATGAATGGGAAATATTTACATAAATGGAAAAATATTTTACGTAAAGTTCATATGTTATTATACTTACATATAGATGGGGTGTGGCATTTTTGCTCATTATTTGTAATGTCCATGAACATAAGAACATCTTATTCTTCAGTGTGTCTTTATATTAAAACTGATATTTTACCAACGAAGAAGCTGCCTTTCTATGTCCTTTCCTTGTCCTCCACTTTTGAAGGAATACCCGAATTAAATAAGTAATCTAAGCTTTCTTCTTTACATTTAATTATGATACAATATTTAATGAATAAATTATACAAAATGGCCCTAAAGTGATCTAAGAAACCATATTATAATTGATAGAGATTATACTAACTTTTCTCCAAAATACGCACCAAGGTGCATTTGCTGGGTTATTATTATATTACAGTTGTCAGTTTGTTTTTGTGAGAATCCCTTAGGATAATCCCTTCCATTGGGTCAGGGTCCTCTGGGTAAATACCAATTTTATGAGACTTTCTCTCTTTGATACCAGACTTTTCCTTAGAGTAATTGAAGCCGTAGTCTTTAAATATAAAATAATCTGATGGAACTTGATTAAATGTAGCAGTTTAAGCTTAGGCATCAATACTTTGTTTTAAATGTAAGTAGAGTGTGATTGATTTTTTAAAAAGACTTGCCCATTGCTTTTGCCTGATCTCTTTTGCTGCAGGTCTGGCTTTCCTGTGTATGACCGGGCAGGTATGCACTGTCAACAAGAGGACTAGTCAGGTAGCTTAGAGGGAGGGAGACCCATGGTTGTCTCCCTGGGACAACATAATGAAGCCAGGGAAGGGCTGGATTCCTCAAGGTTCTTGGTAATGTTGCATCCCAGCATTAAAGAACACATCAGTTTATTTAGGGCAGTAAAAAGAATTTATTGAGAAATATGGGAAAAGAATAGAGCTTGCTGAGAAATGGGAGAGAAGGACGGAAATACCACTGAGATTTGATGCAGGCTCCTCTAGACAGAGAGAGGAGAATTGGCTTGTGTGGTCACCTTTTAAGCTATTAATTATTCCTCCCCTTGCTAATGTTTGGCGGAGGGCCCCAACTGTTTGCTGTTCTGATTGATGACCCCACCAGTCAGTTCTCCAGGGAGTCCAATGATGAGACCCCTTGAGGATATCCAGGGCTCTTTCTTGACCCCGAATGAGGTTCTCATGGCCAGGATCTCTCAGTGTCATCTTTCCCACAGCCTTCTTCTTAGGAGGTTTCTGGACAGTCTCATGGCCATGTTGTCTGCTGGGCCAGCCACCTTCCCTGTTTCACTATCTTAATCTGCCTCAATACAGCAATAGAGTGTGGAGCCAGTTGATGCTGCCAGTGTCATGGCCATCTGTTGGTACTTGTTGACCTGTTTGTCAGGACAAGGTCAGATTCAATTTCCCTGAAGACTTGGCTATAGGAATGCCTGAGCTGACCCATCTCCACTTGCTTAGAATGGTGAGAAAAAACAAACCCTTTATGTCCCTCTTAGCTACAGCCTCCTTCCTTTTCCCCCTCAGTAAGTCATGAGACTCTGGGGCGAGAGGACAATCAAGTTTGTCGATGATTTTTCCACACTCTAGAAGACTGTGCCTTTGGGTAAAAGTAGACATACCAGAGCACCAATTCTCAATGTTTCCTGTGCAGGAGAATCCCCTGAAGGGCTTGATAAAATGCAAATTTCCGGATTTCAGCATTTCTGATACAAATGGCCTGGAATGAGACCAATAATTTGCTTTTCAAGTAAGTTTTCTGTTAACTTCTGATGCTAACAATATCAGAGTGTATGGGGGGACACTATGAGAACCACCATGTAGAGAAAAAAACAATCTGCTACTGGTTCTGCCTCCAGAATTACAAAGTTAATTCTTAATAAGCTAATAAATAGTTCTATGTCTTCTTCATCTTTGAATATCATTTTAAAAAATTAATTTATTGAAGTATATCATGCATACATAAACATACATAAACAATAAGTGTATAATAATAGTTCTGAACTTACAAAACAAACATATATAACATCATGCAGGACTCTCAAAACTAACCCTACCACCAGTAGCTTGCATTGTTAAACCTTTCAAACTAATGATTATAGAGCATGTCAAAATATTACTACTAACCAAAGTATTTTCCCCCAACCAACCCTATTATTGTCTTTAAATCATTTATATATGAACATACATAAACAATTGAGTGTATAGTAAAAGTTGTGCACTTACAAAGCAAACATGCATAACATCATACAGGGGTCCCATATATCAACCCTCCACCAATACCTTGCCTTGTCGTGAGATGTTTGTTATAAATTATGAAAGAATATTGTCAAAATCTTACTACTAATCATACTCCCTATCTTACATTTGGTGTGTTTTTCCCCTAACCGACCCTATTATTATTTTTTAAATGTATTTTTTATGACAAAAGTTGTAAATGTATAAAACAATCATGCACATGTGCAGAATTCCCAAACGACACCCCTCCATCAACACCCCTCACTGTGGTGGAACATTTGCTACAGAAAAGATAATATCATCTGATTATTACCATGTCCATAGTGCACACTTGGCTCACGTTTTTCATACTGCCTCATTATCAGCACAGTACATCTTTTGCATAGATGCAAGAATATTTTATTATTACTGCTAACCACAGTCCATAGGTCACTCTAGCTGTATTTTTCCCATGCTTCTCCACAATCCCAACACCCTGCAGTAATGATGTACATTTGCTCAAGCTAACAAGGGACACTCTTGCATCTGTATCATCACTACAATTCTCATCCACCTCTTGGTTTACTGTTTTTTTTCAGTTCCTAGATTATTATCTAGCAGTCTATCAATTGGCATTTACATCCTTAGACTACCATTTTCAGCCACATCCCCATTTATAAACTAGGTGTTACTCATGTGTTACCATGCACTCTATCCATTTCCACACATTTACAGTAAAGCTAATTAAAACTTATTCATACATTAAACATCAGTAGTCCATCATAGTCCTCCTCTTAGCTCCTTTAAGAAACCACCACATACCACCAGATCTTGAAGATATTTTCCTACAATTTCTTCAAGAAGTTTTATGGTTCTTGCTTTTATTTTTAGGTTTTTGATGCATTTTGAGTTAATTTTTGGATAAGGTGTGAGATAGGGGATCTCTTTCCTTCTTGTGGCTATGGATATCCAATTCTTTCAGCACCATTTGTTGAATGGACTATTCTGCCTGAGCTGTGTGGGTTTGACAGGCTAGTCAAAAACACTTGACCATACATGTGAGGGTCTGTTTCTGAACCATCAGTTTGGTTCCATTGGTCTATGTGTCTGTCTTTATGCCAGTCCCATGCTGTTTTTATCACTATAACCAGGTAATGTGATTTAAAATCTGGAGACGAGGGTTTGCTTGATCTTTTTATGATGTTTCTGGCTATTCAGGACCCCTTACCCTTCCAAATACATTTGATGATTGTGTTTTCAATTTTTTAAAATACTGGTGGAATTTTTATTGGGATTACATTGAATCTGTATGTCAATTTGAGTAGAATTGACATCTTAATGATGTTTAGTCTTCCATTCCATGAGCACGAAATGTTCTTCCAGTTATTAGGCCTTTTTTGATTTCTTTTAACACTGAGTTGCAGTTTTCTGAATACAAGTGTTTTATATCATTGGTTAAGTTTATTCCTGACTATTTGAGTTTTATATGTCATATTTTATTTTCCCCACTCTTTTGACACTTTGGACATTGTTTATTGATACAATCTTCATTTATAGACTCTCTTCCAGGCTTCTCTCTCCTGTTTTTTTCTTTACAGGGTCCAGTATACTCTTTAGATTTTCCTGAAAATCTGGTCTCTTGCTTAGAAATTCTCTCAGTTTCTGTTTATCTGTGAATATTCTTATCTCACCTTCATTTTTGAAAGACAGTCTTGCTGTACATAAGATTCTTGGCTGAACATTTTCCTCTTGTAGTATTTTAAATATATCATATCACTGTCTTCTTGCCTCCATGGTTTCTGATGAGAAATCAGCATTTAATCTTGTTGAATATCCCATGTATGTTGTGCACTGCTTTTCTCTTGCTGCTTTCAGAGTTCTCTCTTTGTCTTTGGCATTTGACATTCTGATGAGTATGTGTCTTGGAGTTGGTCTATTCAGATTTTTTTGGATGGGAGTACGTTGTGTTTCTTGGACATGGTTATCTATGTCCTTCAATAAGGTTGGGAAATTTTCTACCATTTATTTGTTGAAGTATTCCTTCTGCCCCTTTTCCCTTCTCTTCTCCTTCTGGGACACCCACGACACATATGTTTGCTTGCCTTTTGCTGTCATTTAGTGCCCTGAGATCTTGTTAAATTTTTTCCATTCTTTTCTTCATCTGTTCTTTTGTATGTTCACTTTCAGAGGCCATTTCTTCAAACTCATCAATCCTTTTGTCTGCCTCCTCAAATCTGCTATTACAGGATTCCAATGTTTTTAAAATTTCATTTATTGTGCCTTTCATTCCTGTAAGATCTGCTATTTTTCTATGTATGCTTTCAAATGCTTCTTTGGCTCATCCAATGTCTTCTTAATATCCTTAATCTCTTTAGCCACCTCATTGGATTTATTAAGATTGTTTGAACCCCTATGATTAGTTGTCTCAACTCTTTCATGTCTTCTGGAGGCTTATCTTGCTCCTTTAACTGGGTGGTATCTTCCTGTTCCTTGGTGTGGATTGTAATTCTTTGTTAATGTCTTGGCATCTGGCTTACTAGAATATTTATTCTGGGTGCATTTTTTCTCTTTAGTTTAGGGCTTTCTGCCCTTTCTCCCTGCTGGTTGTGCAGTAGGAGCTAAGGTTGTAATTGCTGCTATAAACTGTGGAGGCTCAAGCTGCCCTCATTGCACCTGGGACCAATGAAGCTTCTCCCAACTTTTTCCTTTGCCAGAGGTAGGGACAGAGTCACAGCTGTGTGGAATAATCCAGGTTGTGCAGGCCTAAACTGCAGTTGCCCAGAGAGACTGATGAACCTTCACACCTCTTTCTCCCCCGCCTGGGGCGGGGATGGAACTGCAGGTGTGGGCAGCAATCTATGCAGTGCAGGTTCAAGATGACCGCAGTTTCCCTGGTAGACCTCCCATTATTCAGTCTGTGCCAGCCTAAGGTACCTGCAGTTTCAAGGATAGGCTGGTGCAGGGCCCACCAGAGGTAGGGCTGAAGCGTAGTCTAGGGCTGCAGACCGATCTGGGTGAAAGAAACTGGTTCCTATCATCACTGTGATTTTTGGTCCTGCCTTCCCCTCAGGCTGGGGGCATAGTCAAAATGGTGGCTACTGGCCTCTTTCCAACTTGGGCAGATTCACACCCCAGCTGTTCCCAGGGTTATGTCTTATCCAGCAGACTCTACCGATTAGTAGCTGCAATTGGCAGCCAACCATCTCCTCTTCCCCTGTTTTTGGGAAATGGAGCTTCCAATTCCAGTGGTAGAATAGCTCCTGGGGCAGTTTGTGCCGCCACTGAAGGATAATCACCAGCCTCCAAGGCTTGGCCGGTAATTTCCTAGAGAGGCTGGCTCAGGTCCCCCCAGCTTCCTCCCTGCTGGAAGTGGCACTGGGGCCTAGGCTAGAGCTGCAATCTGATCTGGATGGAATGAAGCCACTCCCCACCAGCACTGTGATTTTCAGTCTGCCCCACTTCTCCTTGTGCCATGCGTGGAGTTAAGATGGCAGCTACCAGCATCTTTCTGACTTGGACAGGCTCAAACTTTAGCCCACTGAATTTACTCATCAGTACGTGAAGGTGGTGCTCAACTGTCTCTTCCTCCCCCATTTTTAGGAAGTGGAGCTTTCAATTCCAGCTGCGGAACAGCTCCTGAGGCGGCTTGTGCCTCCAGTGGAGGATGGGCACCAGCCTCTGTGGTGTGGTGTGCTCTACTTATGAGTCTTCCCTGCAGATGGTCAGTGTCCTCCTTCCATTCCTTAAAGTATGTTGCTGGATGCTCTTCTGGTCTCCTGGAGCCCCAGATAGGTGCTTTAGCTAGCTCCAGATAGCTCTTGGTGGTTACTAACTTCCCTGTCGCAGAAGCTGACTCTAGGAGCTCCTTACTCTGCCGCCATCTTGATGGTTCTGAATATTGTTTTATTTGCTGTCATATTATATACTGTATGTATTCTTATGGTTATTCAAATAGATGCTCTTTTTTAGTGTTGAAAACAGAAAACTCTAGATAGAGTCGTGACCTTTTGCACCATGAGAGAAAGAGCCACCCTCATGATTCTTTCCTTACCCCATTGGCCTCTCATTTGGTAGTTTGCCCTCCCAGTGTGACCTGAAATTTATACAGCCAATTTTTAGTTTAAATAATGAAGGACAAAGCATTGTTTACAAAAGGGCTTGGGTATAAAAAAGAAAAGAAAGAAAGAATGGAAAGAAAGAAGAGGGAGGAAGGAGAGAGAGAAAGAGAAAGAGAAATAAGAAAAAGAAAAAGGAAGCTTTAATGATTTAAAACATATTAAAATAAGATGACTTATTTGGAAAATGCCTGGAAGGAACTTTATTGACTTAATAATAATAATAAAAATAACAACAGTTAATTTTTGAGTATTTACTTGTGTCATGTATCTGCTAAATGTTTTATATGTTTCATCGTTTAATCTTCATAAAAATCTTGTGGTACTAGTATGATCCCCATTAAAATTTTTCTTGGAAATATATATAGAAAAATGTTTCATATATTAAAAAAATGTATTAAATCACATATGCTGGGGATCCAGAACCATAACTATACAAACAGCTCGTTGTTCCTTCATCTTGATTTTCTTTACTGCTGCATTTCTGCTGCTCCTTCTCCTCAGAATGTGTTTTCTAACCCTTTCCCTGATAGTTGAAATTCTACCCTTTTTTCTGGTCAAGCTCAAATAACACCTCCTCCATGAAACTTTTTCTGATGTCACCTCATTCTCTTTTGAACAGTCACATAAAGAGGAATATGTTTGGGTATGGTCAGCTGGGATTCCATTCTCAGTTTTGACACTTATTAGCCAATGGAACTTTGGACATGTAATGCCTCTGTTTCTTTACTCGAACAATGGGGCTATTAACACATTGATAAATGGAGCTGTTTTTATGTTGTAGATTTTATGAATCAGTAATTTATTGAGTTTTCTCTGTTAAAGCTCAGTGATTAATTGGTAGACCTCTGGAAAATGTACTTGTCATGTCTTTGCTGTACTACTCATTTTCCTTTTGTGCTATTTTCCTCTACAACTACTTGAAAATAATTACTATTTTAAAAATTAATTATAAACATAATTAAGCTTAGTGAGTAAAATTGGAAAATACAGAAATAGATGTCTACACACGTACTCATCCTGCTACTGAGAAAAAATCATATACATTCTTTCAGTCTTTTCTATTATCTCTTTATCTTTCTATCATATAGCTATCAGCTATCATTTGAAGTGAAATTCTACTATATAGATGATTGTATAGCCTGATTGATATTTCATTTTCAGAATATATTGTGAACACTGTCCCATGTCAATAGTCTTCTACAAATAGATCTTTATTGGCTGTGGAGGTTTCCATCATAAGGATCCCCTATGATTATTTAAAGCTGAGCATGTGGAAGGAGATGAAACCCAGCAGACAGATGAGAGGTTGGCTTTAGTTAGGGAAAGAAATATTTCTTCCACTGTAACAGAAAGAAAAGATATCATAATGGAAGGGATATCATAATGGATTCTGTGTTAAAATCATAATTGAGTGGAAAAACATGCTACTCAGTTTTACTCAAACACTTGTACGAGAAATACCAGTTTCATGTCCTAATTCTCTATCCTCACTGTTTAAGTAACCCATCATCTGCAGATTGCTTTGTCCCTCCACAGTAAACAAGGGTGATTGGCATTTTATCTCTCCCTGCTAATAAGGAATTTGAAAAACTGCTCTGCTGGCTTCTCAGTTGAAAGTTGACATCCCCAGCAGAGTGCTTTTGTTCTCCTGTTGCCTATCAGCCATATTGTCAGGTCACATAAATACTTCTGAGGAGAGAGCAGGGGGATTGTTTGGCTTTCTTAAGCCCAGGATTCTAGAGTTCCTGTGTTTCTCCTTTACATTTCCCCAAAGGGGAACCTCACCTGGAATCCTAGCTAGCCAGTTTTCTGTCGTTGCTGCCAGCCATTTTCTGGGGACTGGGCCCTTATCTACCTGTTCCACATAGTTTATTTTTCAACTGTCATCCCTGGGTTTGTCTGACCTTCCACTCTCCCTATTGCAATCTCCTGCAGCAACACGTCTTATCAGATTCCCTAGAACAGACATTCCCTGCCCTATCCTTCCTTTCTACCTTCCAGCTTTGTGATCTCTCCAACTACTTCCAGACCATTCTAGGACATTTTGCTAAATGAATCAGGAGACTGTGCTTAAAAAGCAGACCAAATACCCATTAGGAAAAAAGTCCCTGGGGCATAAGCTTAGAAACTCAGACCTACAAAGGCAAGCAAAGACATGGGACACATCGGATCAGTGAACAGAAGCCACTGAGTACCACTATCGGTTTTGATCAGGAAATCTATTCAAAAGCCCTGAGAAATGTGCAGTGATGTATGAAACACAGCATTTTTCATTTACATAAGAGATAAAGATTAAAATGTTTACATTTATGCAAAATTCAATCTATTCAACTTAATAGTTTAAATGACAAAGGAATAATTTAAACTTGAGTAAGGAAGGTCTACAATATATATTTACTCTCTGCTTATATAACATCCTGCATTCTGGTGAATTCTTTCTGTAGGTAGCATCCACATTACTTATTTGACTTTGTAATTACTAGTTGTTAAAGGATAAACACATGGGATAAGCAGTCACATGGTTAAAAGGTCTGAAGAATACAATTCTTAAAGCCATTAGGTTTGCAAAATGCAACAATAAAATATCAAAATCAACCAACAGGCGGCGGACTTGGTCCAGTGGTTAGGGCGTCCGTCTACCACGTGGGATGTCTGCGGTTCAAACCCCGGGCCTCCTTGACCTGTGTGCAGCTGGCCCACGTGCAGTGCTGATGCGTGCAAGGAGTGCTGTGCCATGCAGGGGTGTCCCCAGCTTAGGGGAGCCCCACGCCCGGTATGGGGAGTATGCCTGGTAAGGAGAGCTGCCCAGCACGAAAGAAAGTGCAGCCTGCCCAGGAATGGTGCTGCCCACACGGAGAGCTGACACAACAAGATGACGCAACAAAAAGAAACACAGATTCCTGTGCTGCTGACAACAACAGAAGTGGACAAAGAAGATGCAGCAAGTAGACACAGAGAACAGACAACTGGGGGGGGGAGGGGAGAGAAATAAATAAATAAATCTTAAAAAAAAAAATCAACACATGATGCAAAAGGTTGAACCAATTTCTGTGTTTATGCCAAGCCCTTAAGAAGTGAACTTGTTTATTCCCTAACAAAAAGTTTATTTATTTTGTTTTGTTTTGTTTTGTTTTATTTTTTTAGAAGGTACTGGGGATTGAACCCAAGACCTCGTGGGAAGCAGGCACTCAACCGCTGAACTACATCTGCACCTCAAAAAGTTTATTTTTGACATTAGAAACTTGCGTAACATGGATTGCTAGGGGAATGAGGGACATAAACTCAGGTTAGTAGTAAAAGATACTAGATAAGCAGGCAAAAGCAAGTTAATATGTATTTATCTAGGAGTCACAAGGCCCAGGGGTTTAGACCTAGGCAAGAATAGGAATTTCGAAAGAGTCAAAGATCAAGTTACAAGGCCAAAGAAGGAGGATAGCCTTTCTGTGGTCTTCTCCAGTATCCAGAGATTGTTATATTTTTAGTAATGTTACTGCTTCACTAATTAGACTTAGAAGTAAACTATGACTGATAAGATTAATCAATCAGAATCATGTAATGATTAGGTAGATCGTATAATTTTGGAGTTAGAAAAAATTAGTGCGAATTTTACTTATTAGCCATTTTTCTACACCATCTCTAGTGGGAAAAAGGAATGGGCAAGAGGCAAATGGACACCTTATGATCCATATATATGTTTCTAAGTGGACCTCCAATAATCCCTGTTAGTCCATCCAGCTGGATTTAATGCCTTTGGTTTACTGCTTGGACACCGTTACTGTTTGAGTTTGTGATTCCAGAGCAGAAATCCAAATTATGGCTTGTCTTTCCTGAGGCTGGGAGAAGAAAAGTTTATTATTGTTTTGTCCGATTAACTCACTTGGTTTCACATATATTTCAGGTTTACATAAAGATAGGAAATTTTAAAACAAAACAAAACCTCAAAATGTTCTCAATAGACAGCTGCATTGAAAAGAAAAGAAAGGAGGCATACTTTACAGGAGTTGAAATGCAATATTGAAATGAAATGGATCTCCTATTTTTTCTTCAAGGAATGTCATTTTCTTGGCTTTCTCTGTTCAACTGAAATATTCTAGATTGAGGTGCAGAAGACTATCTCCATTCTGTGGGGAAAGGCTTTTTTGTATGAGGAGGGGCAAGGCAGAGGATGCTGTGTCCTTGACAAAAGAAAGAAACAATCAAACTTATTTCTATAGTTCTGCTCAGTCTTGCATAAACTTTTTCTTTTCTCCCAGACAGAAAAACACGTTTCCTTTCATGTAATTGCCTATCCATATATCCCACCTCAACCAAAACATATATTCATATATGCGCATATATTCTGTGGACTTTCACGTCTGCCAGTAGCAGGAATCCCCCCACAGAGCAAGCTATCAAAATGACCCCAAATTTTTAAGTTATGGTAAATATAACTGCTTGCTGGGGTTAAGTGGAAGAGTTCCTGACTGTCATTCACATTTCTTCCACTTCTCTCACTGAAGGCTCCGCGACTTCTCTGCGGGGGGTCAGGGCCTTCTGGACAGGGGCCCTTGCCAGGACAACCAGGACAGGCCACGGTGATTTGAGTGAAAGGGCTCCCAGCAGTGAGGGCACAGCAGTGTGAAGTATGGCACACCCTTCCTCTTTCACATCCCTTTACTGATAATACTACCTGGGCAAAGGGTAAGAGAAAAATAACTATCACTGTTTCTCAAAGACCTGTTTATCTACACTTGGGAGCTCAAAGTGCCAAATCAAAATGGCCTGGTTTAGATGGAAAAGGCTAAGGAATCATAGTTTAAAATGGGAAAGAAGGTCCAATTTTTGAGTTCTTCATAATGGCAAGTAGCCAAATAGATCAGTTGTTTGGAGACACATGAACAGAGTTTCACATAAAACACTACTTTTAAATTGTGAAATAAAAGTCAAATCAGAGGGTTATGAAGTAAAACAAATAACCCTCTTTGAAAAAATAAGTTAAACACCCAGCTTACTTAAACAGACCAAAATTCACAATTTTCAGAGCTATCAAGACAATTCAAGAGAACTCCATGCTAGAGTGGCAAAACGATTCATTTCCTTTCTTGTTCCCAGATATGAGATATGGTTGAAGAAAATGATCTTGAAATCCTTCTCAGGCTGCTGAAATGCTGAGTAGTTGAATGTAATTATGTAGAATTCTCTAACTCAGCACAAATTAAATATTCTATGACTTGGTCTTCCAAGGAACAATGGTAGGAAATAACCCATCTGTTCTCCTGAGTGGAGTTTCCCTTAAAAAGCATGTGGCTACATCCTCCTTTAACCCAAGCCTCTGTTGCCTGAGGATTCTCAAATCCTCCATCCTTGTGGACTCATCCTCTCTTTTAATATCCAAATAACAAGGCTTAAGCCTCATCTCACTCTCTGGAGTCCAGAGCCCTCTTAATAATTTCATGGTATTTTGGGAAAGGGGGTGTTTAGGCTCCTTCTGTGTCAGTTTACACTGCTTGCTGCTTTTACAGTCTTCTGGCTAAGTATTAGACTTCTGCTGAAGTTTGGGAGTCCACATAGAAAAATTGCAGCACAGAATATTAGACATTCTTGTCCTAAAGTTCCTTAGCTACTTTTACCATATAAAATTTCCTCTGGGCAACTTTCCCTTCAGTCACCGTATTGCTTGAGCCCCTCTCTCTTCTTCCTCTGCTGCCACCAAGGCATCAGTAGTCAATTCTCTCAATATGTTGTCTATAAAATAGTGCTTAGATTGTCACTCTTGGTTATGAGAAAAGTTGTATAATAGGTGTCCCGGGTTCTAGATCATAAACCCTGGCCAAAATCTCTTGCTGATATGTAATTTCATCTAGCTGACAACTAGCTCTGGAAAGATAATCCAAATTATGTTTGATGAGGAGCCCATGATTCCAATTTGAAGTAGGTAATTAAATAGTTGTTTTATATTTGTGATATTAAGTATAAAGAATATTAGAATAATTAAGAGAATTAAAATTCACCTTATCTATACATGTAAGTTATTTGATTTATAAGATTTATTTGACTAAGGGGTACATTTGGCAGGGGTGATGGAAACGTTCTAAAATTGATCGTGGTGATGATTGTACAACTCTGAATATACTGAAAACCATTGACGTGTACACTTTAGAGGTGTGAATTATGTAATATATGAATTACATCTCAATAATGCTGTTGGAAAAATAATACTTGAGTACTTGGGAAGGGTTATTTGTGAGTCAATTGAAATATTTTAAAATAAAATAAAATGTAGTACATTTATAAATTAAGTTTAAAATATTTAAAGGCTTTACTGAGGGTTAATCTGTTTAGAATTGGTAAAAAGTATTGTTCGTGAATCTTTGGAAATGAATAGAAATGGTGAAAGCACAACATAGTGTTTATAACTATCAGTGCTAATATATGGGTATGACAGTGGTTGAAAGGGAAAGTCTAAGGAGATGTTTATTACTAGAAGAAAAGTTTAAAAATGTAACATGGGACTGTATAGCATAGTGAAACCTCCTGTGAAATACGAGTGTGGGCAATATTACATATATAAGACTGTTTTTCTTTGAAACTGGACAAATGTACATTAACGTTATAAGATATTAATATCAGGCAAAAATACAACCAAAGCAGTTATGAACAGTAGTGTATAATAATATATTAATCATTTCCATTTAGGGTTAAAAATAAAAGGAAATACATTAAGTGGAAAAAACTAGACAAAATGTATTACATATTTTTTACTCCATCTGTATAAAATATAAGTAAGTTAGAGAGATGGAAACAGAGTAGCAGCTACATACAGCAGGAAAGGATAGAGAGATTGAGAGATGATTATAAAGGGGTAGAGGTGTTTTTTTTTTTGTTACTATTACTATTATTCTTGGGCTAATGAAAATGTTTTAATAATGATTGAAGTAATAAATGCACTATTATGTCATTATACCAAATACCATTGATTGCCCACTTTAGATAGATTGTATGCTTTATTAATATGTATAAATAAAATTGATTTTGAAAAATATTTAAAAGCTTTAGATTAAGTTACAAAAGCTCCCTTAAAAGTGATTGTGAAAATTTGCTTAATAGAATAAAATAATAGGATTTCTAAATTATAATTAAAAGCTTAAGTGAAAAGTAGGTTTTAAATTTAATTAATTAATTGATAGTAATAAAAACATAATACCTCATGCAAACTTAAAACTCTCCAATTGAGTGAAGAGGCTGAGATTTACACTACACAGTTCATCATTGTCTTAGTTTGCTGGGCGGCAGTGAAACAAATGCCACACAATAGCTTGATTTAGCATGAATTTATTGTCTCTCTGTTTCAGAGGCCAGAAGTTCAAAATCAAGGTATTGGCAGGGCTTGATTCCTCCAAGGTCAGTAGTGCTCTGATGGTGACAGTCTTGGGTCTCAACTTGTATTTGCCCTTCCAGTCCCTGATGACTTCTGTGAGTTCCTCGGACTTCTGACTTCCTTTTTCTTCTCTTTGTAAGGCCTCCAATACTATGGAATAGGACGCACCCTGCTTCAACTGGCCACACCTTAACTAACGATAGCATTTTCAAAAGGTTCCATTTACAAAGAAATTCACACCCACAGGAATGCGAATTAAGATTAAGTATATGCATTTTAAAGGGGTTCATAATTCCATCCACTACAATCATAACCATAAAAATGAGCAGTACAAGGACAAATGTATGCTGGATTAATAATAATTCCAGAAAAATTGGTATTAAACAATCTAATATTTCTGCAATTCGAACCAATTATGTTGTTATATTTTACTGACAAACGGCAACTTATTCATTTTTTTCATTGTAAAATAAAGAAAAGTACCTACCTGCCATGATTGTTGGGACAATTAAATATGTGAGTAAGATAGTACATGTAAATCATTGGCAGAGAACATCCTGCGTAGATGTATAGAGTGGATAGTGATTGTCTTGCTATTTTTTTTTTTTAAAGATTTGTTTATTTATTTCTCTACCCCCCCCCTCCCGCCCCACTCCGGTTGTCTGTTCTCTGTGTCTATTTGCTGCATCTTCTTTGTCCGCTTCTGTTGTTGTCAGCGGCATGGGAATCTGTGTTTCTTTTTCTTGCGTCATCTTGTTGTGTCAGCTCTCTGTGTGTGCGGCACCGTTTCTGGGCAGGCTGCATTTTCTTTCCTGCTGGATGGCTCTCCTTATGGGGCGCACTCCTTGTGCGTGGGGCTCCCCACACGGGGGACACCCCTGCGTGGCACGGCACTCCTTGCACGCATCAGCACTACACATGGGCCAGCTCCACACGGGTCAAGGAGGTCCGGGGCTTGAACCGCGGACCTCCCATGTGGTAGTCGGAAGCCCTAACCACTGGGCCAGGTCTGCCGCCTGTCTTGTTATTTTTGACCCTTAGTATCCATTTCCCCTTCCCAGTCCTTGATTTTCTTTTTGATGAGTTACCTGTTCCCTAATGTGCGGTACACTTGGTGCAAAGTATTTACCCTCCTCTAGCAAAGAACAGCCAAGCAAGCCAAGCTCAACTGACTAGATCCCCACCTTCAACATCTGGGGCATTTGATTCTTGAGTGAGATGTTGCAAGAATGGAAAACATTTTCTTATCTGCAGTGTGTGCTGTGTGAGTCCACAGCCAAGCATTTGGTGGTGAGCCTGGGACCATGGTGGTCAGCCAGGCTAACAGTGGGGCACATGAGCCAGACACAGAATGGAAGACAGCCAGAACTAGTTGAGAGCTGCATCTGTTTGTTCTTTTATCTAATACTGGCTATCTAACAACCACCGGAAAGTAAAAGCTGCTGCTTTCCTCATCGCAAGGAAGTACTTCTATTGTCCACCTCTGCTTTGGAACAATATAAGAAGCGGGTTCTGGGAAAGAGTTCCCAAATGAATCAAATTGACAACTGCACATTCCAGCACAGTTTTTATGAAAATAAGTGGAGAGAATGTACATGAACATATCAGCACAGTATCTGATCCATAGGGTTTACTAAAAGCTTCTTTATTCATCATAGTGTTCATAAATCAAAATGAACAGTGCTGATAGTATTAAGACTTTAGGTCATTGTTTATAACCACTTAAATGTGTCAATTGCTGACACACATTTTATTAGCATGAAGATAGTATTGCTGGCTCACTGCATTTCTTCCTATGAACATTTTTTTGGGAAACTTTATATGGTTTATGATAAGAAAATTGCTAATTTGATTAAATATCAAAAACAAAATAAGTTGTACATTCCTTACATTTAGTTTTTTTTTTTAAGATTTATTTTATTTACTTCTCTCCCCTTCCCCTGTTGTCTGCTCTCTGTATCCATTCGTTATGTGTTCTTCTGTGTCTGCTTGTATTATCAGGCGGCCTTTGGAAACTGTGTCTCTTTTTTGTTGCGTCATCTTGTTGCATCAACTCTCTGTGTGTGCGGCGCCACTCCTGGGCGGGTTGTGCTTTTTTCACGTGGGGCGGCTCTCCTTGCACGTGGTAGGGCACTCCTTGCATGTGGCAGTACTGTGCGAGGGCCAGTTTACCACACCGGTCAGAAGGCCCTGGGGATCAAACCCTGGATCCTCCATATGGTAGGCAGATGCTCTATCAGTTGAGCCATGTCCACTTCCCATCTTATATTTAAATTTATTTTCCCTAGACTTCTAATTATATCTTTAAAAAATTTGTTTTTAAATTTAGGCCAGTAAAAAGAATTTATTTGGGAAGCAGGGGAAAGAACAGCTTGCTGAAAAATGGGAAAGAAAGATGGAAATATGCACCAAGATTAGGCAGAGAAACCCTAATTATATCCTTAGATTTAAAAATAAAAATTATTTTTTTCCTCATTTTCCTATCTAACTTCTCATTTGTATTGTTAACTCAAGATCTATTTCTAATGAAATATTTTCTTCATCCTAATTTCTTTCAGCTTTTCCAGTATAGATCTCATTATTTGTTGTGCTATCCTGATTTGCTGGGTCCTTCTTGTCAGTACTTTTCTTACAATAGAAGTAGCTTAGTAGCTCTTACATAAGAATCTCAGTAACAGTAGTTGTATCAGCCGGGTGATGACAGAAAACCCAAAACATGCTCAGTTGGGATTTTGAAGAGAAATCAATGAAAGGGCTGTTTACAGAGGTCCAGGCAGGAGAAGGGAAGCAGGAAGGAGTACGGAGGCACCCGGGACTGGCAACAGTTGAAAGCTCTTACTGCTCGTGGTGCCCTGACAGTATTGTGGGTGGGTGCTGCTGGAGCCAAGCAAGAGGGTGACCCAATGGGTTCTGCAAAGGGGCACGGCCGCTGCCAGAACTGCACGCTGAAGCAGGGCACGGCTGAGGGAAGAAATACTCATCCTTTTTCTTATTCCATCCACAGACCAGCCCCGCCAGTGTTTCTCACTGTGCTATTGCCACCATCCATTACCAAAACTTTTCCATTACCCCAAATGGAGGCACTCTTAGGTGTGAGGTAATGTGCTAGCTGCATCAGGGGACACAAAGCTTCCTTAGGCATGGTTCTTGACTGGAGGAGCATGTGGTTTTGTGTAAGAGCTAATTAGCAGGCATCCAGGAATGACTAGTAAATGGCAGTAAATAAGAGCAGCCTCCTAAGCAATTAATAGTGCCTGATAGTCAAAGGAGGAGGGTATTCTGGTTGGACTTTTTTTCCCCCAAAGAATAACAGAAACACATTTACTATTATTGTGTGTTTATAAGGATGGAATTTATTTCCTTTTTTCCAACAGACAGTCTCATTGCTTATGGTCACTGCATAGCCTTACTGCTTAGTGATTTACTCCTTGATACCTTTCATGCGGCCTGGTAAAGGAGATGGCCTCATATTAGCCTTTCACATGTGTGTTTCCCTAAAATGAGACACTTTAGCTCTGTCTGGGTGGTAGGATTGCAGCGGACTTTCTGTGATTTCCAAACTTTTGGTCCTTCCTATAGTCACGTGTTATCCCTCCAGAAGAAGAGCACAGTTAGATATGGCTTAGCAGCTGCTATGGCCATTCTCTTCTGAGTTGTCTGAAGCTTAGGCTTTGCGTTCAGATCTTGTAATAAAGTATGAGATGATTTGCAAGTGTTCTCAGTAAAATGTCGAGTAATTTGAGAGCTGTATCATTTTTTCCCCCCCTGCCACCACAATGACTTGCTCAAATCAAGGACTTGATAAATGTTTCTTTTTATTTTATTTTTATTTTAAAAAAGGTATTTAGATTGAATACATGTTACATAAAAAATATAGGGGATTCCCATATACCCCACTCCCTACCCCTCCCATACTTTCCCCCATTAACAACGTCCTTCATTAGTGTGGTACATTTGTTACAATTGATGAACACATATTGGAGCATTGCCACTAAGTGTGGATTATAGTTTATTTTATAATTTAAACTCTCTCCCATAACATTTTTGTAAATTATTACAAGATGTATAATGGCCTGTATCTGTCACTGCAACATCATTCAGGACAATTTCAATGTCCCGAAAATGCCACTATAATACAACTATTTTCTTTTTTTAAGATATGTAGGTTACATAAATGTTACATCAAAAATATAGGGTATTCCCATATACCCTGCTCCCCATACCTCCCACATTTTCCTACACTAACAACATAACATCCTTCATTAGTGTGGTACATTCATTGCAATTGATGAACACGTTTTGGAGCACTGCCACTAAGCATGGATTAAAGTTTACATTGTAGTTTATACTCTCTCCCACCCAATTCTGTAGGTTATGACAAGATTTATAATGACCTGTATCTGTCATTGCAGTGTCATTCAGGACAATTCCCAAGTCCCAAAAATCCCCTGTATTACACCTGTTTTTCCGTCTCCCTGCCCTCAGAACCTCCAGTGGCCACTGCCTCCACATCGGTGATACACTTCTTCTATTGCTAGAATTGCAGTAAGTCTATAGTAGAATACCAGTAAGTCTATGTTAGTACATAGTTCTTTCCCCAATCCTGAGGATTCTGGAATGGTGATGTCTACTCTGCCTCTAAGTGAGAGGGGGCTGTAATTCTTTAGGGCTGATGGATGGGACTCTCTTGCTTGCAGTTGTAGACTCTCTCAGTTCCTTGGTATGATAGCTGTCCATCCTCACCTCCTTGTTAGTTGTCCTGGGTGAGAGATAAATGTTTCTTGAAACAAGAAGTGGAGTTCTTTTTTCCTGTTATTATTGTTATTGTTTTGTTTTGGCAATTTAAACTGTTTTTAGTTTTATTTTCTAGGGAGGGAAGCAGAGCTGCTCAGTGTTGTGAAGAAGCTCTACGCTTCTGGTGTGGGATTTTGAAGGGGTGTTGTAGGGTCTGGCATCTTCCACCAGGCATGCTGGTAATCTATTTACTTCCTGGTGAGAATGGTCAGACTGGGGTAATGGGGCAGGGGACTGAGGAGGAGCAGAGATGACTAAGAGCTACGGCTGCCACTCCTTTGGTTCTGCCATGGTGCTTACTTCTCTCTATTCTCTCCTGACTGCCCCCAGCTGATGGATGACTCTGTGGGGTAAGGAACTGGGTCCAAAAGCTGGCCCAGGCAGGCATGCACTCCCCACCAGCCTGGCCGAGACTTTCCCAGAGCTGCTCTGCAGTCAAAGGCTCTATGGATGCAAACCTCCTTCTGTCCCCCTCTCCTAATAGGTGTCAGATCGGCATTGTGGTCTGAAGTCTCCTCCTGCTTCCTCCTACTTCCTCCCACTTTATTCTCCACACACATTTCTCTTTTACATCTAATCCTGTCTTGGCTTCTGGTTCTTGGAAAACACCATCTGACACAATGACCCTGGTGGAGCAGCCGTGAATAGTGGAGAAGAGCAGATAAAACATCCATCAACACTTTCCAGGCCCTATTTGGACCAATACTTAACAACTGTGCTTAGAGCTTTGGATGAATGGAGGTAAAAGGTGGAGAGTGAAGAAGTGGGGGCTGTCCAGTTGTATGGTAAATGTTTAACAGCCAGCCTTCTGGGAAAAAAATAAAAGCCCTGATTTATAGCATTTGCTGATTTCCCCTGTGTATACATTCCTGCAAAGGTCAAGGTCAAGCCACCAATATGAGGTCACTGAATAGAGTTGGAGACAGAAGGCTGTGATCAGCTGCCCACAGACCACAGGTAGTTCTTACCTTACAAATGTTTTTCAAGGATGTTACCTAAATGTCTTAACAATTGGGGAATGTGAAAACAAATAATAGCCCATACATGTGCGGAGATTTATACTGATATTCACTCTGTGTTTTGAAGATATTTTTATAAAAAGAAAAATGCTCATATGTTCAAATGAATGATCTACACAAAAGCTTAGAGGGAGAGAGAAAGAATGGAAAATATAAAAAAAGTTTCCTTATGATTCATTCTGAGTTATGAAATTATGGGTGATTTAAATTTTCTTCTTTTAATGTGTTTTTCTACAATGAGTTTGTGCTAGTCTTGTGGGGAAAAAAGTTTCTTAAGCATATTCACCAAAATACAATAAAATAATAAAATAAATGTGTACCTTAGGGTTCTTCTTTCATTTGTTGCTTTTTTTGCCAAACATTAAGGGTATAAATATTCCTCTATGGCTTTATCCCTATTACTTAACTGCAGACTTTAGTACTTGTAGTAACTTTAATAAAAAATATATAATTAGATTTTTGATAATTCTCTTTTGTTCAAATATTTTAAGGGGAAATTTTTTTTCAAATATTTAGTTTTCTACTTTAAAATTAAGTTTTGCTTTTGTCATGTTGGAGTAAATGAATATAGTTCAAATGAATTCTTTTTTTGAATTTATTTAAGTTTTATTTGTGGCCTAACATTTGATCAACTCTTGGAAAGTTGTCATAATAATTTTTAAAAATGTGTATTTTATTTTCTAAGATGCACAGTTTTACACATATATAACATATACATTAAAACATTAATGTTATTTTGAGATTTACTATAGAATATTTAATAGATATTTAGACTAAAAGAAGTTTTTAAAAGTTCTACTAAAGTTGTATTTACCTAAAAGAGCTTGCGTTATATATTCAGATGTTATATAATTTGATGTACAAATATTAAAAATTGTATATCAATTAGAGATTTTACATTTAATCATTTAAATATTAATCTCCTTTCCCCCTTTATTACTTTTTTTTTTTTAATCTTGAATTCAGTTTTCATTATACTTTCATAATCCTGGCTTTCAAAAATTCCTTGCAGATTCTTTGTTCATTTCCTACATTTTCAAGATTTCTGTGTTATCTGATTAGATTAGTCTTTTAAAAAAATTGTTATTACTTAGAGACTTTTGTTAAAATAGTACAGTTACATGGGTTGTTATTTTTCTATCATTTTAAATTAGAATCCCTCATGGTATGTTCTTTTTTTCCTTTCTAACATTTATTGTTTTTTTTTTATTTTTAAGATCAATTTTATTGATACATATTAATAAAGCATATACTCCATACAAAGTGTACAATCAATGGTATTTGGTATAATTACCTAGTTGTGCATTCATCACTTCAATCATTATTACAGAGTATTTACTACTCTAATAATAATAGCAATAAACAAATAAAAAAACAAACAAAAAACTATATCCTTTAATAATTATCTTTTTTTTTTTTAAGAAGCATGGCTCTGAAGATATCCATATGTTGTGTCAGCCCTGAGAATTTTGTTGCTGTTTCTTTTTTCCCCTTTAATTATATTTCTTCTCTCTGTTTGTGTATATAGTTAGATGGGATTTAGAACTTCTGGGTCTGTTCTTTATAGTCCTTAACTTTCCTTTCCTATTTACCATTTGATTGCCATTTTTTACTGAGTCCTGTGAAAATTCCCGTGCTAGTCAGTTTCTCTCTCTTTCTCTTTTTCTTTCCCCACCCCTTAATCTTGTGATGGTTAACTTTTGTCCCCTGACAGAATACATTCAAGTCCTAACATCTGGTGATGGGAATGTGACACTACTGGAAATAGAGTCTTTGCAAATGCATTCAGGTTAGAATGAGGTCCTACTGAATTATACCATAATAGAAAGGAGACAGAGATTTGGGTACAGAGACACAGAGAGAAACGCAGGGAAGAAGGAAAACCAAGGCAGAGATTACATTGCTGCAGCTATAGGCCAAGGATTGTCAGTGACCACCGGAAGCTCAAAGAGACAAGGAAGGATTCTTCCCTAGAGCCTTAGAGGGAGCAAAACCCAGCTGACACTTTCAATTTAGATTTCTGTTCTCCAGAACTATGAGAAAACAAATTTCTGTTATTCCAAGCCATGCGGTTTGTAGAAATTTGTTATTGCAGTCCTAAGGCACTAACACAAATGATTAAATGGAGTTTAGAATATCTGTGGCTATTAGACTCCACGGCTCTTAACTTTTTAATTTTTCTTTATGTTTACCAGTTGTTTGTCATTTTGTGCCAAGTTCTGTGATAATTCCTGGGTTAGTCAGTCACTCTCTGTTTCTATTCTCCCTCTCCACATCTTAATTTTGTTCTAGTAACAGTTCTTCTGATGTTCCTAACTCTGTTAAGTTATTTTTAAGATACTGGTTTTTTTCACCTATTTGATACTTTGGGTTTGATATTCATTTCTATATTTGAAATTCCCTATTTTATTGCTTCCGAATCCTGTTTCCTTTTTTTTTTTCTTTAGGAGCTACCAGGGGATTGGATCCAGGACCTCATACGTGGGAGGCAGGCACTAAACCACTGAGCTACATCCCCTCCCCAAAAAGAGTTGTTTTTTTCATTTGTTTGCTTGCTTGTTTGTTTTTAGGAGATACTGGGGATCAAACCTGGGACCTTGTACATGGGTAGCAGCCACTCAACCACTCGAGCTATGTCTGCTCCCCTCTCTTTTCCTTGTATATCACTTGCCTTCAGTGTGAGTGGGTAAGGGCCATGGTAGCATGGGAGGTAGCAGGGGCAGTTAGTTTTCAGAACTGGTCCCCAGTAAACAATGTGGTCTCCTGGTATGTATGATCTTGCCAATCTATTCCCCTCCCATATTGAATCTTAGCTGAACTATGACTCTCTTAAATCAATAGGATTTTGTGCAAGTGACACTGGGCCAGTTCTAAGCCTGTCAGTTTCTGCTTTTGTGCTATATAAAAGTTTCTGCATTTTGTGCTATATAAGAAGCCACCATATAAGAAATCTAGCTACTCTACTGGAGAGACCACATGGACAGGGCCAGACCATGAGACTAGGAGAGACAGAGAGACAGAGACAGAGAGAGAGAGACCCAGTTATCTTAGCATCCCTGCTGAACTCAGTCCGCCAACCTGAGCTATAGACATGTGAGTGAGTCATCTTGGGTAGTCCTGTCCCAGCTCCCTTCTGACTGCAGCTGTATGAGAGGTTCTGCAAGATTGGCAGAACTGCCTACTTGAGTCCAGTCAGACCAAAGAATCACGTGGTTTAAGCTGTTAAATTTGGAGTAGTTTCTTACAGAGCGACAGGTAACTGAACTATCAGGGTACGATAGCAGTTGTTGTCTGCATGAACGGCCCTCCTGGGTATTCCCTGTCACCTAGGGCCCTGCATTCAAGTGCCTACTACTCTGATCTTAAAGGGTGGCTCATAGTAGGCACTCACTATATTTTTATTGTGTTAATGAAATAAATGCTTTCAGGGAAGGAAACCCCCCAAAATATATTGTGAGTACATATTAGTGTGAACTAAGAATACTAAGATGATTTTAAAGATCTCTGCTGACAATACAGACTCTTACTGAAGGGAAAAAAAGGAATAATAGTTTTTTTTTTCTTAAGGAGACAGTACCACCTTAATTATTTCATAAATGTCCTCTTATATTCAAAGCTGACAATCAAGAATATTGCTAAAAATTTAATTGTAACTAACATTTCATTTCATTATAATTCAAGATCTGTGTTTTTACTTGGCAGCGCTTGGCTACCTACATACCAACCACTCCCCCTTCCTCCACCCTTATAAAGTTCTGAATTTGTTCAAATGTCTTTCTATTTTGCTTGGCCATGTACTCTAAGAGATGCCCAGGGCAGGTGTGTGCATGAGATAAGCCTGATTTGTCTAAGCCATTCATGGTGGTGCCATCCCTGTTGCCACTGATTGGTGTAGGAATGGACATGTGTCATGTGACACATTTCTGCCTGATGAGACTTAGGAGAAGGCTGCTGTATGTGTGTGTGTGCATGGGCACTTGCATGCATCAGGAACTGCTTCTGGGAAAGGTTTTCAAAGAAACGCAGAGATGGAAATAACCAGGGTCCTTGAAAACATCATTGAGCTGCTGAATTTACCAATCCCAGATCCACCATAACTCGTGACTTCTTACCATGTGAGATAATCGGTTTTCCTTATTTTTTCCACCAGATGAAAGCATTCCAGTTAATAAAAAGTACCATTGGCATGATTTAAAATATTTTGGAATCTTTGCATGAGCCATGGGTATAGTATACTTTTACTCATTTGATAATCCTTAGAGCACGAGTTTAAATGACAATAAAAGTATGTAGCTTTATTTTTAGCATATATGGTATGGAGTTATTTAAAACATTTCTAAAACACTTAGAATGTACCAGTCATTAGCCCCAGTTTTGGGAACCCAAAGGAAAGTCAAAGGTGGCCCTTTGGGTTCCCAAAACTGAGAGAGGAAAAAATATGCTTTGGGGAAGCAGCTGTGGCTCAATCAGTTGGACTCCTGTCTACCATATGGGAGGCCCTGGGTTCACGTCCCAGGGCCTCCTTGAGAAGGCAGGCTCGCCCACACGCGGCAGAGAGCTGCCGGCCTGCAAGCACCATGGAGAGTCAACTCAGCAAGGTGACACAACAACAACAAAAAAGAGAGACAAAAACACAGAAGACCGCACAGTGAATGGGCGCAGAGAGCAAAACAACAAGCAAGCCACAAGGGCAGGGGGAATAAATAAAAATAAACACAGACACAGAAGAACACACAGCAAATGGACACAGAGCAGACAGCAAGCCAGCTGCAAGGAGTGGGGGGATTAAAAAAAATACTTTGGGGGAAAAGTGTTTTGTTTCACAATTTTTATTTTTATGATATGTTTCTAGGAATTTTCATTCATGAGCTTTGCTTAATATCTCTTTGTGCTATTTCTTTCTTTAGTATTTTTAATGAATCATAAGGAAATTATATTATTTTTTAAAACCCTAGAAAGAGAACTAATAGTATATGTGAAAAAGTTCAAGGACAAATTCTTATTTATGAAAACTGCTTTGTATACATATGTATTTTTCAGCAATTCTGTACTAGAATGCTGCTTTTGTAAAGACCAAAGGAGGCATGTTGTTTTGGATTCATAGCTTGTCTCACTAGAGAGGTAAACTTTTATATTAATGTCCTAATAAATTTTCTTCCACATATTTTATGAGAAAGGTGAAATATTGTAATATTTTTTGATAGATAATCAATAAGGTAGGCATTTAGTTTTACTACTTTCTGGGTTATTAGGTTGTTGAGTGAAAGCAATATAGCTAGTTAAAGGAGGTATCCATTTAATAAAAGGCATGTAGAATGCTAATTGGTCTTTAAGATATACGCTATGTTCTTAGATGCCCTGCCTGATTTCTTTAGCTTGACATTTAAAAAATTAAGTTCCAAAGTTCCCAGGCACCTCTCTCCTTCCTTTATTGATCTTCCTTTATACCTGTCATTGGCCAATATTTAAACACCAACATACATCATGAATATGAAGTTATAGGGCTAAAAGAGTAATATAACAAGTCATAAGGTAAACCAGGGAGACCGTGGTTAAAACCCTCTTTATGTGAGGGAGTTGTTTTCCAGTGACGATGCTATACCGTGCAGCCCAGCCTTTGTATCTGTGGCCAGCAGCACTTTACCACAAGGCAGGCTGCCTGAGGAACTGAGCGTCTTACTGCCCTGAGAGTCCAATGCACCGTTCCCATGCCTCCCACCTAGGGGGCTGGGTTGGCACCTTCAAGCTGGCATGTGGATTCATCAGAAATATTCCAGAGATCTTTCAGGGTCTTACCCTTCAGTCCTGCTCCTGAGGAAGATTCTTGTCTTTCAGGCTGGTTCCTGGTCCAGAGACAGCCTGAGGATCCATTGCAGTCATTACAGTAAAAACTGTGATCACGCCTACAGGTGTGACTGATCTTCCCGTTGTCCTGCCCATTTGTTTTGAGATAGGTTGGTAGAACTCACAAGTATGTTTTGTACATGCAACGTACATGCCAAGTTATTTGTGAAAGACGCTCTGAGGGGATAAAAAGTAAAGTAATCAAACCCAGTGGGTGTGCCTATAGCTTCCATGTGCCATCCCAAGTTCACGCCACACTCTTCTGCAACCTGCCAGCTCTAGGAGGCTGACTGGTAGGCCTTCAGCAAATTCCTGTGGTTTCTGGTATGACGGTGGGTTTTTCGGGGGCGTTGGGATGGGGTGGCGGGGGAGGGTAATAAAAATGCTCTAATATTGATTGAAATGATGAATGCCATTGATTGTACACTTTAGATAAATTGCATGGTTTATGGTTTATGAACAACAACAAAAAATACTCCAAATGTAAGACATGGACTATAGTTAGTAGTAATACTTTCATGATGCTCTTTCATAATTTGTAATAAATGTTTCACAACAATGTAAGGTATTGGTGGTGGGGTGACAAATGGGAGCCCAATATGATATTATGCATTTTTATTTTATAAATTCATACTTTTACTATATACTTATTGTTTATGTATGTTCATCTATGAATGATACACTTCAATAACTTGTTTTTGTGCATGTTTTAAAAAAATTCCCATGTTTTCTGGCTTCAGGATGGATTTAGCCAATGGGGTGTCCTAGCAAGAAATTAGAGGGAGGGAAGAGAATGAGGTTGGTATTATGACCCTGGTGAGCAGGAGGTTGCCGTGAGGAGGCTCTTAGGCTCTTCTCAAGGATGCTCATTCTCCACAATCCTCCCTCTTTCTGGGTCTGGATATCTCCTCTCCCTTTACAACTAGCATGGTGACAGCACCACTTTGCTAGCCCTGAATTGCTGGAAATCTCTTGTGGTTCCCTTACCTGCCCAGACATGTGTGACACATCTTTATAAATTATCCTAATGTGGGTCTGTCATCTGTTTACTGTTAGGACACTGACAGTTAGAGTAATCTTTGCAAGTCATAAGACATACATGCTGATCCATAAAGAGATGAATTGTGTTGCAGATAAACCAAAATAATAGGGTTCCCTAAAAGGGAGCAACTCATTCTACCATTGAGCGACAGAGGAATCTTCTTGAGGGAGGATGGTTTGAACAAGGTGCAGGAAAAACTGCATCACTGATTTCTATTTGTCATTATCATCTTTTAGACAGGTTTCCACCCCCTGTGCACAGATTTTGAAAAAAGAGAAGATAAAGTGCTGAAGATAGTCACCAGTAGCTGTGAGATACATTTATCAAGTGCCTAATTTAATGAGAGATCTTGTGATAAGCATTCTGTTTTACATTCACAAACTCTTATCTTCACTAGTCTGTTATATTACTAAAGGGGTGCTGAAAGATGGTACAAAACACCTTTTTTACTCCTCTGCTATTTTCTGTAAACATTGGGAATGGGAATAAGTGATAGCCCATTAATTCTTTGACTACTTCACAGAATGTGAATTCATTACTCAAACTCTAATTCTCACTTGCTGCAGTTAGAATAGGTGTATGTAACTGCCCTGTAGACAAATAATCATAATTATAGATCTGTTAAAAATGTTCATCAGAATGCTTGTGTGATTCATTTATTCTTTCATATACTTACAGAGGCACTACTATGTGCCAGGCACTCCTCTGGACACTAGACACAGAGCAATGAGCAAACAAAAACCCTCGAGAAGCTCCTATTTAGGTGAGGAAGACTGATAGTAAACAAAACAAATAAGTAAAATATGTCAGTGCTATGGAGAAAAATAATACAGGGGAGAAAGACAGTGAGTGCTGGAGGCAGGGGTAGTGATTTTAGACTGAATTATCACCTGTAGGACACCCTTGTCATCAGAGGCAGTGAAAACTGGTAAGCGTTCCAGCTGGTCCTTGCCGCTCCAACTTTACATCCGCTTTCCTGACCTGTGGACTTCAAGTTCCAGCATCAGATGCAAAGAAGACAGCTAGACAGAAACTGTTTAACCAGCTCCTGCAACTGAGTAAAGTCAAACCCCTATAACAAATCTCTCTCTCAATTCCTAGTGATTTTGCTCCTCTGATAGAAGCTAGTCTGAAACAGAAGGCCTAACTGAAAAGGATATCTGAGCAAAGATCTAAAGGAAATGAGGGAGAAAACTATATACAGAGATAACTGGGGAAGGGCATTTCAGGCCCAGAGAAAAGAGCAAATGCGAAGGCCCTAAAGCGAGCATGCCTGGTGCGGTGGAGGAACATCAAGGAAGCCGGTGAAGTAGAAGCAGAATAAGGATGGGAGAGAGGAGGTGGAGATGAGCTCGGAGAGGTAAAGGTGGGGGGTGGAGCAGCACTAGACTGGGTGCAGCTTCCAAGACCATTGAAGACTTTGGCTTGTACTGAGAAGAGGTGGAGAGCTAGCTGCTGGGGGGTTTTGAAGCAGACAAGTGACGTGATTTGGCTCCCATTTTAGTAGGATGCTTCTGGCAGCTGTGTGGAGAACAGCTTACAGATACCAGTAAGGAAGAGAATGGATGCAGGGAAACCAGGAAAGAGGCTCCTAGTACTAGAGATAATGATAGTTTGGAGCAGTGAGAGCATTTGTAATGATGAAAACTATTGGGTTTTGGATATTATTTGAAGGTGGTTTCAATAGTATTTGGTGATGAATTTTATGAAGAATATAAGGTAAACAGAAGAAGTGAGAATGAGTGTATACTTTTTGGCCTGAGAATATAGGTGAATGGTGAGATGGGGGAATGGTAGCAAAGAAGGATTTAGGAGGGGAAAAAATTGAGGATCTAGTTTTAGATATGATAGTTTTGACACATCTATTTTATGTTCAAACAGAAATTCTGGAGTTCAGCTAGGAAAAGATCTTGGCTGGAGAAATATATTTGTGAGACATTACAATAGAGTTTGAACCATGGGGCAGACTGAGATTACCTAGAAGTTGCTGTAAAGAGAGAAAAGAGGGAGCAAATGTGGCTCAAGCAGTTGAGCACCTGCTTCCCACATGGGAAGTCCCAGGTTCCGTCCCCAGTGCCTCCTAAAAACAAGAAAAGCAAATGACAAGCAAACAAATGAAAAACCAACTCAGGGGATCTGATGTGGCTCAGTGATTGAGCACCAGCTTCCCACATATGAGGTCCCAGTTTCAATCCTCGAGTTGAGGGCAGAGCCCTGGGACCACCATATATTTGGAGACCAGGAAGCAAGTTAGGGAGGGGTAGGAGAGAGGGTTCTTTGAGAAGTAAGAGGAAAGCAAGGTGAATATGTTGCCCCAGATACCAATTGTTTCAAGACACTTGGGAGAGACCAGCTGTTTCAAAGGTGCTATGTTATTGAGTAAACCTATGGACTGAGGATATGGATAGACACTTGACCACTGGATTTGTGAACATGAAGGTCACTGGTGACCTTGACAAGGGCTGTTTCAGTGGAGTCATGGGAACCAAAGCCTCACTGCCTCAGGATATCTGGGGGGCCTAGCTGGAGGGTTATGTTGGAGTTCTCTGTGTGAGTTTGTATTATCTTTGTAACTTTCTTGTAAGTTTGAAAATATTTCAAAATAATAAGTTAAAAAAAAAAAAGCCTAACTAGGATGGCTTCAAGAGAAAATTGGGGAAGAGGAATTGAAGATAGCAAAGCTAGACAATAGTCTTTAGAGTTTTGCTGTCATCCACATTGAGTCATCACTGCACTCAAAAATATATTTGAAAAAACACCACTACTTTTTTCTTACAGACCTTTATTTAGAGAATCAAGGATCACACTTTACTTAATTTGTATTTGTATGTGTGCCTTTCCCCCTAGCCAACCAGCTCCCAGAGAGAAGGGTCTGTTTTACTTATCTTTCTCTTCTTGCCAAGCTCAATGCATGCAGCAGATGTTTACTGAATAATAACTGTTTTTTACTGACTTTCTTTGAGTTAATTTCTTTGTCTGTCTTTGTAAAGTGCTGGGAAATATTTAAGAGTTAAACTAGGTATGGTTTTCATATGATCACAGCAGTCAAAGAACACCTTAGCATCCGAGGATTAGGTGGAGAGCCTGTGCCTTCTTTTATAAATGTTGCTAGTTACAAATGGGAAGTAGGTAAGGCTCTTTTCAAAGATTTATATGCTTTTCTGCATCAGATAGGGAACAGAAGAACAGTCAGAGAGGTAAAGGGGGATGCTAGATTGTATAATCTTTTTTGAAAGTAAGTCTAGAATTTTTATAATTAAATATTTACCCTATTTTTATCGTGATGTAGTGTAGGAAAATGCTTATCGTTATCTCTTGCATTTCTGACAGCTTATTTACTTAATTGAAGATTTAAAGTTTAAGCTCAATTGTGTTATAGAATTCTGAGGAACATAGAAGAAATTTTAATATTGTAAGAGACCTGAGTGAGACTGTAGGTAAGACAGATAAAGAAACTGAAGAAACACAGAAGGGGACAAGGGTAATATCCAGACATTACAGGACCGAAGAAATAGAAGTAGAGCTGCTACCATCAATATAGTTATTTCTAACACAGAAAATATTTGTTAACAACTGTGAGCACTGCAATGTCACATTTGGGAACAAGTTAAAAACTGAAAAAGAGTACTGTTTTTAATATATTTAAGAAACCAAACAGAGCCCTTAGAATGGAATGTGTGCATTATGCCAAGTACATTTAGATTCATTTAATCCTCAGGAGAATTCTTTGAGATGGGTATTATGTTTACCATTTTAAGGAGGTTCAGAAAGTAATTTGTTCAAGGTCATGTGGCTAGTGAGTGGAGAAAGTCAGACTTCTGTTTATTCCAAACGTGTAAATCCATTTTATTTATTCTTCAACCGGTAGTTTTTACTATGTGGCAGGTACTGAAATGAATGGAGGCCTGAGGGCACCTGTTCCCTGCCCTCCAGGTCTTACTGCCTGAGGTGCTGAGGTTGGGCCAGGATGGATCTCCTGAAAGCCTGGGCCAGATAGTGGGTAGCACCTGCCTTTGGACTGGAGGATAGCGAGCCAAGGAGGAAGCAGCTCAGAGACGCAAGCGGAAACACCAGGTAAGGAAGATTCGAAGTGACAAGTGGGAAATGGAAACTGAGGCAATTCTTGTGTTTCTAAAATTTACTGTGCATACGAATCAACTGGGGATCCTGTTTCAGTTAAGTCTGGGATGGGGCCTGAGATACTGCATTTCTAACCAGCTCCCAGGTGGTCCTGAAGTTGTTGGTCTGGGAAACATAACTGAAGTGGCAAGAGACTGGAGAGCAGGTGCAGTACTTGTTTTATCAGATGCCTCCAACCTTTAGCCTGGAGAGAACACAGAAGAAGACACTGGTTCCGTGTGGATACACCAGTCCAGCCGTTTATGGTGAGGACCCCTCTGGTAAGCACAGTAAACCTTACTGAGTACCAGGTTTAATTAAATCAGGTTTCATGTTTCTACATAAACCCCAAGGGACAGGTTTGGAATACTTGAAAATTTCACAACTAATTTGCTTTTGATTTTTGCAGAGGCTCCACTTTTGAATGCTTTATTTGAAATCATTGTGACGTTCCTATGTAAAAGGTATAGAAAGAAATGAGAACAAATTCCCCAAACAAAGGCACACATATAAAATGAAAGTTTTTACCTGTTCTAGAACAGTTAATTCTGTAATTAACTTTATTTTAGTCATGGAGATGTTTACTAACTTTCCTCTTTCCCATCATTTCCAAAGACAAATCATATCTGAGGCTGATCAGCAAGAATGATTCTATTTCTGAGCTATGAATAGCTAGGAAACTAACTGGAAATAAAACACAACCACTTATTAGCAAGGTTTAGATGAAACGGTTTCTGTGATGACTCGTTTCTGAAGCTTTCCACTCCCTTAGACAATGCTTTATTCCTACTAATGAATAATTTAGAGGCTGTTAATTGCTAATATTTTCATTCAGGAAAGACCTAAAAAGATATAAACATTTTAAACAACCTTCTGAAGTTGGGTCTAAATGAGTCCTTTTGTTCAAGTCTTATACAAATCCTTTTTAATTGTGATGATTAAAAACAATTATAAGAAACTAAAAGCTTTCTTACACTTCTTTTGTGATTCCTGATTTACCCTCATAATAATTATTGCTTGATAAGTACGTAGGGTTTTTCTCCAGGTTTATTTATTTATCTATTTATTTATTTTAGGTATTAAAAAAGAAATTTTTTTATTGAGGTCAAGGGGGTGCAAACAAATATAAAAATCAAAAGCTTATCCGGCATTTAATTGACTTTCCTTCCTCTACTTGTCAAATGGGAGTTGGGTTTTACTTATACATTTTCTAACGGCTGGGATCCGCTATGAAATCCTCGTGCAAATTCTTACAAGGGTGGGGGAATTAATTCCTCAATTCTGCCTACTTCTTTCCCTTCTGCTTCACATGTACTACAAAATAGGTATTGCACGCTATGGTGAATGCAGCAATTACAAAATTGCTAATTTTGCCACTTTGCCATCTAGATCCTTCATTATTTTGTCGACAGTCAGGGGGTCTTTTTGGCTTTCCAAAAACCCAGGGAACTCCTTTTCCATGAGTACTCTCAGGTCCTCCTTTGTTAAGTAGCCTTTATCCCCGACAAATTTGTGAAACGTAAACATCTTTTCCATGGCATGTTTCATTTGAGAAGGCATTTTGGTGAGATCTGTTGAAATCTTGGCTGGTTCTCGCAGCGTGGATACTTGGAGAGCTGGCACGCGGAACCAGTCTTGGGTTTCTTAATATGTATTACACGTTTTAGGATTCAGTATTTATTATCATGATATTCTTATGAGAAATATGGGTTGAAAGGAAGAATTAAAACAACTTTTAGCCTCTCCCCCTGCTCTGTCCCATCTGGCACTCTTGAAAACAAATCTTAAACTCTAAACAGAACAAAAGCTTTTATAAAGTTTAGTGAAAATTGAGTTGAAACGATAAGAGATTTACTCAAAGGCAAAAATTAAGCGTTACCGCAGAGAGGGAAGTTAGTACACAGGAAAGAGTGGCGATTTGACAGGAAGCAACTGCAGATAATTTTAAGATGTAGCCACCCACCAGTTAGGATTTTCCCTTCCTTTCTAGGCTCTCTGCCATGTCCCTAGAAGAAATCATTATCAGTATTAAGTGTAGGCTTTTACAGTTGAATCTAAACTGATGTCCTTCCTCCCCTGCGCCCTGCCCTTGCACCCTCTTCCATCTTCTCTCCTGAATCGAGATTCCCTGCAAAGTTCATAGAAGTGTAGCTCTAACCATAACTGCAGACCTGCCCTTCTCCTAATCTGCTAAAAATCCTTCCTGTGCCTCTTTGGGTACTGTAAGATAATGCTAGTACTGTAATTGACCCCAAACTTTCTGTGGTTTAAAACTGTTCAGGTTTCTCAAATAGGCAATGCTAGAGAGAGCAAGAAAGTGAACTCCCATTACCCTATCAGTAAACTCAAACAATTTTCAAATTTTGTCCATCTGTTTTCATCTATCCCCCCCAATTTTTTGTTACTGTAAGTAAATCCCAGATATCATAGTATTTGAACTGTAAAAACTTAAGTATGTAATTATAAGAAGCAAGGGCATTATATATACACGTACCCAACATTGTTATCCTACTGAATAACTTATTCCTTAATATCATCTAATACCTGATCCTTGAGATTTTCCCAATTGTACATAAAATATTTTTGCAATTGGTTGGTTAGAATCTTGATCCAAGCAGAACTGTATTACCTTTGGTTGTTAAGTCTCCTAAATCTCTTTTAATCTGTCACTGTCCTCCCACCCCTTTCTTCTTTCTTCTCCTTCATTCCCAATACCCTTTGGGCTGGTTGCAACACCATACCATTTTTTGGTTGAAGAAATCAAGCCTTATTCTTTATTTTTTAAAAGATTTATTTATTCCCATCACCTGCCATCTAGTTGTTTGTACTCTCTGTGTTCACTCATTGTGCACTCTTTGTGTCTGCTTGACTTCCCTTTAGGAGGCACTGGGAACTGAACCCTGAATCTCCCATGTGGGAGAGAAGCACTCAGTCACTTGAGAAACCTCTGCTCCCTGCTTTGTTGTGTCTCTCATTGAGTTTTCTTTTTCTGGGTAAGATTTATTTATTTATTCTGCTCCCCCCACCGCGCCCTGCCTTGTTTTTACGCTCACTGTCTGCTCACTGTGTCCATTTGCTGTGTGTTCTTCTGTGTCTGCTTTTCTTTTTTTTTTGGTGGCACCGGGAATGGATCCTGGGACCGTCCAGAGTGGGAGAGACATGTTCAATCTCTTGCATCACCTCAGCTCCCTGGTCTATGGCATCTCTTATTGTCTCTCCTCTGTGTCTCTTTTTGTTGCATCATCTTGCTGCGCCAACTCTCCGCATGGGCCAGCATTCCTGCATGGGCCAGCTCTGCGTGGGCCAGCTGTCTGTGCGGGCCAGCTTGCCATGTAGGCCAGCACTCCACGTGGGCTAGCAATCTGTGTGGGTCAACTTGCCTTCACCAGGAGGCCCTGGAAATCAAACTCTGGATCCCTATATGGTAGATGGGAGCACAATAGGTTGAACCACATGCGCTTCCCTGTGTTTCCTCTTTGTGTCTCCTTGTTGGGTCATCTAGTTGTGTCAGCTTGCTGTGCCAACTCGTTGTGCCAGCTTGCTGTCTTGTTCATCCTCTCTCGGAGGCACTGGGAACTGAACCTGGGACATCATGTCGTAGGTGGGTGTCCAAATGCTTGCGCTACATCTGCATCCAAGTCTTGTTCTTTAGATTGTCCCACATTCTGGAATTGACTAATTGCTTCCCTGTGATGATGGTATTTAATTTGTTTTTTCACCATTCCTTACCCTTCCCCTATTTCCTATAAATTGCTAGTTAGACCTAGGGGTCTGAATAGACTGTGGAATGATTTTATGAAGGAGAGGGCAAGAATAGTAATAGGTTTGCTTCCCATTTGTAGTAGCCAGCCTCCAAGATGGCCCCTGATGATTTCTGCTTCCTGGTATTTATGGCCTTGGGTAGTCCCCTTTCACATTGAATAGGATTGCCCTGTGGACCAATAGAATATAGCAGAAATGACAATGTGTGATTTTTGAGGTTAGGTCATAAAAAACATTGTGACTTCCTCTCTTTCTCTGTTTTGGATCATTCAATCTGGGCAAGTCAACTGAAAGGTCAGATGGAAACTCAAGCAGTCCTATGGTGAGATCCATATAGTGAGAACTGTGGCCCCTTTTAATGAGGCAAAGATTAATCAGGGGATTGAGGCATTGTCACACTTATCAATTAGTAAGTTCCCATGAACATTTCTTTTAATAACATTAGCAGCCATTGATGGCCATTGATTAGATTCATTATTTGATCAGAGGTTGCATGTCTTCTGTATTTATTAGTTTGGGATTCGTCTATAAAGAAGAACGTCCCTTCGTCAGCTGTATGGATATAATGAAACACTTTGTACAGGAAAGAATGATACATGATCTATTTAGAAGTTTCTTAATGGCAAATATGGAAAAGGAACAATTATTAGTTATCTAACATTAAAAATGTTTAAAAATTTGGAGGTTTTATATAGGTTGAACTGAGAGACAGAGCTATTACTAAAGTAAATTCACCGAAAGACTAAATCACTTTAAAATTTTTAGTTTTATGTTCTTTTTACCTCCCCTTCATTAACTGGCCTAAGTGAATTTTAAAAAAATCAGTGTCTTCAAATCAGGACATTTTAAATTAAAATGACCTGGGGGTGGGTAGGATGGGACATATACATAATGCTGCTAAATATTATGTCCTATATTTTCAAGGACATAACTAGCTTCTTTGGTGTCAAGCTTGTATCCTGAGTGGTGAATGAGAAAGTGAGATTCAGAGTGAATGGGGTGGGGTTGTGGTCATCAGTGAGTGTTGACTTTCACTGGAGGAACAAGTCTTCTCTGACTATGAGCATTTTCTGTTCCATTCAGCTTTAAAGAGTCTCCTGGGCCAGGTGTATTGCAAAGCAGCAAACATTACTGCCTGTGTAGTTCTTATAATCACTGTAACACATTTTATGTAATCACTTCTGTGCTATAAAATGGTGCAATTCCCAATGCTATAAGATCATCTAAAATCATCACTAAAAATATACATAATCATTGCCCAGAAGTTCAGAAATTATTCCCTAGCCAGATCTGGTTATGAGGATGGATATTTCCCCCTCTCCTCAAATATATCACCTACCACATATTATATTTCATAAATAAGAGAATCTGTTAAAATGTTTTATTTCTGAGGATCAGGAATAGTTAAATGCCAGTATTTTTCTCTAAATGTTTCCAGTCATTTCCTCAGGGAGAGCTTTTAAATACATTAAGATTTTATTTCACATTTTGTGAAAACATGCTGTTTGGAGAGAGCAAATTCTGAGCTCTCACATTTCAAATGTTTATGTAGAGGTGTGTATTCTTAACTCAAGATTAGCTCTGTAACAGTTTCCACAGACATTAGCTTTAGGGGTTTGTCTTCCATTCTCCAAACATTTGTTGAACGTTTTCTAGAGGCAAAATCTTATGCTTATATGAGACTTACAAGTTATTGGGGTTGCAATGTGAGTGAGGATATAATGCCCAGGGTTCATCCAAAATGGCGAATGAATTTCATTTTATGTGTAAGCTTTGATTGATTGACAAAGACTTCCGAGAGTGCTGTATGGAGAAGAAATCTAGTGCCACATTCAAGGTTAACAGGCAAGAGTGCCACAATGAAAGTGCTATCTCCCTTAAGCTAGAGAGTAGGACTTCATGGTAAAATGCAAATTTGAACCTAAATTCTTAATAGAAATATAGTAATAAGCTATGAAAGAGTTTAAGAGAGAGAATGATTATTTCTTTATTGATTCATAGAGAAAGTAATTATGAATTAGGCCTTGGAAAGGAGAATTTAGGTATCAGAGAATGAAGAAAGGAAGGGATAGTCAACAGGAATTGGATAGATTAAAGTTTAGTGATCATCAGATTGCTAAAAGTAGAGCAAGTTTGTATGGGTGGTTGTTATTGGAGACAGGATAAAGGAACATATAGTGACTTAAAAAGGATCAAAATCATTACCTAATTAGTGCCTGGGCTAGATATTTCTTGTACTTGTTTATCAGAAGGGCTGAGGAACCTAAATTACTCTGCTTTTTAAAAATATTCAAACCATACTTAAAATGTCTCTTACTAGCACATTATAACAATATTAACATAGTGGATACTCATTGTTGCCCATCATACATTTTCACTCTTTATGCTAATAGTATCTGAAATTTCATTTGTAAACCACTCTTCAACGCTTAGCCATATTTGCACTGGAGTGACCTCCTGTTCCTGGGCCTTCAGAGATGTGAACTAATAAATTCCTTTCATTAATTAGTCAAGTTTGAGTTGGATTTTACATAATTTGCAACATAAAGAGTCTTTTTTTTTTTTAGGAGGTACTGCGGATTGGGGATTGAACCCAGTACCTTGTACATGGGAAGCAGGTGCTCAACCACTGAGCTACATTGACTCCCCCAAAGAGTCTTAACTGAATTATTTATCATTACAGTTTCATGTTCTTTTTGGAGTCCAATGAAAATTCTTCCTGTGATGTAAATTTGTCCTTTGCTAATTAACTTGCCTCCCAAACTACTTTTCAAGGAAATAGAGAACAGCTACTTCCTGTCAACCCAGTGACTTTTATAACCTTGTATATTGATAGGTTTCCCCAAGTGTTCCTGGAACACCATTTTTCTTCTGACTTTCTTAATGGTGCCTAGTTTTGAGTCTACCTTTTGTTTGATTTCTGATGGGCACTGCGTTAATGTTCCTTATTTAGTAAAATTGTAACCTGTGCGCAAAAAGTCCATCTAAGGCTGAGTTTACAGAAGAAATATATTCAGGCTTTCTACATATTTGAGTAATATTTATACAGATTCAAAAATTATGTTTTTCTTTTCAGCAAATATCACCACGTGACAATGTATTTTACATACCATCTCTTCTCACAGTCAAACTTTTGGGAGTATCACAGGGATTTGAAGGAGTGAGACAACAAGCTATTTGGTTCAGTGTAGTTGTATGTGGTTCCACCCAATCTGTGTTTGGGTTGTTAGGCCAGAGAGAGTTTCTCTGGGGTCAGCTGTTCTTGCTGGTTTTACTCACGAGTAATTGACTTAAAAAAAAAATCATACAAAGACTGTGGACATTGTTTTTTTATTTTTATTTTATTTTTGTTTGTTTTTTAGTTACCATGAATATACTTTTGAAGAATTTAAGTTTTGTCATTCCAGCATCCCATTCCAAAAAATTTAACTCTTTTTATCTGGTAGTATAATGACCAGTGAAGAGTGTTATTTAAGCAGATTAAAAGAGCTTTATAGTCAGACTTAACTGCTAATTGTAATTATCTTTAATTTAAAAGGTCATATATGAATTCACTGGAAAAAGAAACTTTTCTCCCCCTCCCCTCCCCTCCCCTCCCCTCCCCTGCCCTCCCCTGCCCTCCCCTCTCCTTCCCTCCCCTTCCCTTCATATCTCTTTTGTCTTCGTCTCTCTTTTGTTGCATCATCATCTTGCTGTGTGACTCTCTTTTGCAGGCACTGGCTCACTGCACAGGCACTAACTTGCCACATATAAACTCATGTGGGCACTTGGCTTGCCTCGTGGGCACTCTGCTCGCCATGCAAGCACTGGCTCGCCACACAAGCACACTTTCTCTTTTTCTTTTTTACGAGGCGCCCCCAGGGATTGAACCTGGATCATCTCATATGGTAGCTGGAAGCCCTATCACTTGGGCCACATCTGCTTCCCTGGAAAAAGAAACAAACACAGAAAATGAAAACTATTATATAAATAGCATACACAAAGAGTTTTTTTAAAGGCCTAGTTATTTATAAAAATCTTTATTTTCCTACAAAGAAGCATTCATTTTCCTCTTACTCACTTTTTAAATAGTGGCCATTTTTGAGAAATGATAGGTTTGGATTTAAGTGAACTGATCTTGAAGTCATGGTGTGTATAAGAACCTCTTCTTGGAGAAAGAAAGAGAAGTCAACAATGTTAAGGGCCGAGTAAGAGAAAAGGCCACACTGGGTTTGGCACAAGAAGAGCACTTGAGACTACTAGAACAGATTCAGAGAGCACAGGAAGAGAAGTGAGGTTCAGGGAGTCTGGAAGTGGAAATAGCTGGTGAAATGTTGGCAGTGAAGGCATGTGAGGATTTTCATAGTGAAAAGAGACAAGAATATAATACTTGGACCAGTGATTGAACTTGGTAGGGCCACTGGGAGAGATTATTTAATTATCTTGAGCCCTACTTTTCTTGTTTGTTCTGGTTATATACCACTAAGAAACAAACCACCCCCAAAACTTAGTGGCTTAAAACTATAGCAATAATTTATTTTGCTAAGAAATTGGTAATTTGGGAAGGGCTCTATATTATTTTTTTATTGCTACTGTAACAAATTACCACAAATTTAGTGGCTTAGAGTAACACGAATTTATTATCTTACAATTCTGGAGGTTAGAAATCCAACACAGTGCTCACTGGGTTAGGATCAAGGTATCAGCAAGGCTGGTTTCCCTTCTGGAAGCTCTAGGAGAGACTGCTTCTTTGCCTTTCTAACTTCTGGAAGTCACTTGCCTTCCTTGAGTCCCTTCCTCCTTCTTTGAAGCCAGCAATAGTGGGTTGAGTCTTTCTTCCAACAAATCACTTAGGCCTTCTCTTTTGCCTTTCTCTTCCACTAATTTTCCCTTAACTTTTTATTTTGATAATTTTAAATGTATAGTACAGTTGCAAAATAATACAAACTACATCCAGAGAAATCCAACACCGCTCCCCCCATACTTAGATGCACCAATTTTACCATTTTGCCACATTTGCCATATCATTCTTTCTATTCATCCATCTGTCCTATCTATCATCTAGACAGGTAATTAGCTATTTCTAAACATTCTTGACTCTCTTCTACTTTTAAGGACCCTGTGATTACAGTGGGACTGCCTGGATAATCCAGGATAATCTTCCTATTTTAAGGTCAGTTGATTTGTAATGTTTTTTTCATCTGAAATCTTTAATTCTCCTTTGCCACGTAACTTTAACATACTCACTGGTTCTGGCAATTAGGATGTAGACACTTTACCATTTTTCTGCTTACTACAGGCTCACTGGGGATGGCTCAGATCCACTGCATATAAAATCAGCTGAGGCAGGTGGACTGCGCTTGGAGGATCCACTTCTGTGACACTCGTGTAGCTGGCAGGTTGGTGCTGAGTGTCAACTGGGGAACTCAGGCCGCGGACTTGGCCCAGTGGTTAGGGCATCCGTCTACCACATGGGAGGTCCGCGGTTCAAACCCCAGGCCTCCCTGACCCTTGTGGAGCTGGCCCATGCGCAGTGCTGATGTGTGCAAGGAGTGCCCTGCCACGCAGGGGTGTCCCCCACGTAGGGGAGCCCCATGCGCAAGGAGTGCACTCCTTAAGGAGAGCGGCCCAGCGGGAGAGAAAGTGCAGCCTGTCCAGGAATGATGCCGTACACACAGAGAAGTGACACAAGATGACGCAACAAAAAGAAACACAGATTCCCATGCCGCTGACAACAGAAGCGGACAAAGACGACACAGTAAATAGACACAGAGAACAGACAACCGGGGCGGGGGGAGCGGAAGGGGAGAGAAATAAATAAATAAATCTTAAAACAAACAAACAAACAAACAAAAACTGGGGAACTCAGTCGCTAACTCTTCTCTAGGGGCCTCAGTTTCTCTCTATGTGTGACTGCTTTGGCTTTCTCACAGCACGATGGCTGGGTTGTAAGAGCTATTCTTCCAAAGGACAGGAAATGAAAGCTGCCTGTCCCTTAAGGTCTGGGTCTGGAAATGGATATAGTGTCACTTCCATCATAATCAATTGGTCAAAGTAGACACAAAGCCCATCCAGATTCCAGGGGAAGGAGTATAATCACACAATTTTTGATGGGTGGAATCCTATAGAACTGGTGGCCATCTTTAATTCTCCACAGTCCTCATTGGTAAAACGGGAATAATCTCTATTTGCAGTACTGCTGTGAGAATTAGAAATGAGGCATGCAAAGTGGCTATTAACATCCCTAGTATATGCATAACAGTAAATGGAGGAAAAAAATCTCTCAAATGTCTGCTGGATATTTCTTATTCATGAATATATGAATGCAATAGTTCTTAATATTTGTGAGTATGGTTTGGTATCAAGATCACTTTGCTGATGGTTATGGTCCTACTCTCCAGAAAAAGTGCACACGTGTTCTTTTTTACAATCTTTGGCAGATGATTTCAGGGGATTCCCAGACCAGGTTAAGATTCCCAGTTCTAAGATAACAGTAGATGGAAACACTGTAGGACTATTGTGCATGTGCTGTGGGGCATATTTTGAATTTATTTCCTTTTTAGTTCTGGGGCCTGGGAGAGTTTTCATATCTGCTTCCAAACTAGCCTCCTCTGCTTCTTTCGTTAAGTCAGAGATACGGAGAAGAGATGTTCCATTAGAAGTGTCTTCCTTTGCTTGTTTGTTTCTCCCTCTGCTCATATAAAGGAAATGCTGTGAGACAGCAATCATCTTTAAGAAAGGAAAAGGGTGAATATTTCCATTATTCTTTTCAAAGCTCTTACTCATTCACAGTACTTTCATTTTTAAATTTTCGTTTCCCCTCTGGCTTCATTATTAGGTTGTTTTTAATTTTTTTTGCAAGTACAGTTTATTGGTATTTTATTGGTGGCAGAACAGCTTAAAACAAATTGACCAAAAATCAAAGGGCACCATGCCCGGTGCAGGTGCACTGGGTTGGGAAAACTGGGAGGAGTAACTGCAAGGGGATAGGACAAAGTCAGACAGCACAATTTTAAATTTTTAAGTTTCATGTATATCTGAATGATTGCACTTTTATGCATTAATCTTTAATTGCTTCAGTGTTTTTTTTTTCATTAAAAAAAAACTCCTTTCTTTTCCCCAATGACCAAGATTATAGAACTCCTAAATATTTAAACAATACAGAAATAAAGTAGAAATAAAAAGTCTTTGTAATGTGGCAGAGTAACTACTGCTACTGGTCTGGAAGATGTCTTTCCAGACTCATTGCCATTTTTATATACCCATAAAACAAAATGGGACTATGTTCTAGATACTGTGTGGCAATTTGCTTTCTTCCCTAATTAGATCTGGGCACATCTTTCTACACTAGTGCATGTTGATCTACTTCAGTCTTTTTAATGGCTGGATAATATTCCGTTGCTAAGATGTATCAAAATATATTTTACCAAAAAAGAAAACCTTAATTAGAAGATAGGGGTGGAAAGGGAGCTATAATAGTTCACTGAACACATGGGGATAGAGATTTCCTTTCCCAATATTCTTCCTTATGCTTGTTTCACTGGACAACTCCACTAGGGAACACACTTTGATTTTTCCCTCTTGATCTATTTATTTGTTTCTTTTCATGGTGATGCAGTCTGCAGGGGCTTGTGGCAGTGGAAAGAGCCTTGTGAATCCTGAGACCTGGGTTCTAATTTAAATCTACCACTCTATACAACTCTGAGCAATTTCCTATATCTCTGGACTCCAGTTTCCTCATCTACAAAAAGGAGGGTGGCTAAGTGGTCTCCGAAGCTCTTGTCAATCTCTACCGGGGTTTCCTGAGAGTCTATCGTGTACTAAGCACTACACCAAAGTCTTTTCAGGTTGTCCTTAACCCAATTCCATAAGGTAGATCAAATAACTCCCATTTTTCACACTGGAAGTGAAACTAGGAGGAGTATAAGTGCTCAGAAGGCAAGAAGGATAGCTGGCAATATTGTAATGGGGCAATAAAAAGAACTTGGAGATACTAAACTATGTGCAGTGGCTGCTTTACCTAAACCAAATGTCTGCAGTTCACCAGTCCTTGACAGTTTGTAGTAGTTGAATTCCATAAATATCCTTTCATTTTGGTCTTTCCCAGATCCTTTATGTAGATAAAAAGATTAATTTTATTTGATTTTTAAGGTGATAAAACAGAGTCAGTTTCAGTGGCATTACAAGGTCTAATAGCTAGGAAGTGGCATTAGAAAAGTAATACCTTGGTTAGCAAATAATACCAAAACTAGGCCTTCTCACTCCAGTGTAGTGATCTTTTAGATAGTTCATATTTTATCACTTAAATTCAGTGTGATAATTTCCAAGTTACTATGGATATAGAAAAGGACCCTGAAACTTAGGTTTCAGAAGTGTAAGTTGGGAAGAATATATTTAGAATTCAGTATACACTTGTGTAGCCTTTTCCATTCTTGAAATTTAGTTAAAATTTCACTTTCTACCATTCTTTTTATATATTGCAAGTCTTCTGTGTTTAACAATAGTGTATTAGGAAATGGACAGTAAGAATGTCCTTTAAAATGAATAATGGCCTGTTGAGCAGGCAAAGATTGGTCAAGGCAATACGGAGAGAGGAAGATTTACCAATATTGTACTGTGATATTTAGGTTTAGTTCTTTCTGTGAACTGCTGAGCCAGCCCTGAGTCCATGGTTCCACTTATTTCATAGATATTTTAAGGTAACTAACTACAAAGTACGTTATTTAAACAAACTCAAGTTCAAGTAGAATTTTCTATTGCAAGACTAATAACTGCTTCTCACTTTAAGCTCATCTCCAGGATGCATTTAAGAGGAAAGCTTCAACATATATAAAGCACACCCAAATTTCCTGTCTAACAAGACTATCAATAGGAATGAACTTATTTGTTGCCTTAAAGTGTCCCTTCTGGGCATTATCGTTCTAGTATTACTTAGAAAATAGGCAAGAGATGTGCAAAGTCTCTTAGGACCTATTCCACCTCAGTGTGTAAGCACTGTTTCTGCTTGGCATTGGTTTCATGACCTCATTTTTTTAAACCTCTGTTTCATCCTAACCTGCCCTGGTTTCAATTACACAGTTGGCTCAGCTCTCTGAATCCGCCTCCACCACCATGATCTTTCTTGGTAACTGTCCTGTTCTTTTTCTCCTCCTTTCCCTCTTTCCCTAATCTCTAGTCATTTTAGAGATCTTTTCCTTGCCCTAGGCATCACGTATTTTATCCAATCTTATAAAATACTCCTTCTCATTTCCAAGCATGTTTTTTCCTACCTCTGTATTCTTCTTATGCCAGAGAGAAAAGAAAAAAGTATTGTTTTTTTTCTCAAAGGAAAATTTGCTCTTTGCCCAAGTTATTCTTTTTAGAGCTATGTTGAATCTTTTTTGTACACAGTGCCCCCTCAGTTTGGAGGCAGAAGAGGGAAGATAAAATTTTAAATATCTGGATCAAGTATGAGATGGGTATTTTTCTTATGCAATTCCCATGAGGGAATGTCGAGGCTCCCGGTATCAATATGTATTTGCAATATTCCAAAAGCATTATGGACTCGGAGATGTGGTATGAGAGAAGACAATTTTGGTCTCTAAACCTATAAGTAGGTCTTTTTCTCTTGGCTGTCCCCAGGGTGACTGCATTTCCTGTTCTCTCCAGTTTTGCACTTGCTTAAATATTAATTAAGGCACAGGTTTGACTTCTATAACACACACTCAAAATAACTGAGGCTTACATTTCTTTTACTCTCATACAACATCCAAGAATAAGTAGTCCAGGGGATGATATGGTGGCTCCATAGTTTTGGTGACCCAGCTTCCATCCATCTTGTTATTCTGCCATTTTCAACATCTTATCACATAGTCCAAGGCGGCCACTCTAGCTATTATCACCTTGTCTACCTTGCAGCTCACAGGAAGAAGGAAAAGGGAGAAGCAGAGATCATTTCCTTTTCTTTAAGGTCACAATAATGAATTTCAACATCGTGTGCTATTGGCCAGAACTTAATCAAATGGCTAAAGCTAGCTGCAAAGGAGACCGATGCTATGTGTACAGCTATCATTTGGGGTTTCTATTGCTAAAGGAAGATGGGTAGAACGGCTATTAGAGGACAATTAACAATTTCTGCCACAGTCCACTCCTTTAACCACCCAAATATCTGTGCACATATTTTTTTCTCATAAATGGAGCGTACTTATCTATTTTCCAAAGTGGTGACAACTCAAAAGTCCCATATAATTATTGCATCTTGAACAAAATTCAGGATCCTTGGATGACGTCTCATTATATCTGAATATGTCTCCTTACAGGTCAGAAATCTATGACCTAAAAGACAAGTTATCCCCACCTACTCTCCCCCAAAATAACAATAATTGAAGCTCCCATTCAGAAAAGGAAGGAGGCTGACACTCTTCCACATCAGCAGAACCTGTGAGGACTTCCTGCCCTGGCAGTGGATTCAGTCCCTTGCTGAGGCCGCATGGTAGCTTCGTGTTCTGTTTTCTGGGAGGATCTCTCTGCCATTGGCTTGCATGGTCTTATCTGAAGTGGGCATTGGAGACTTTTCTTGGAGGCTGCATAGATTTTGTAGCGCATTTCCTGCTGGCAGAGGTTTGGCAATGTGTGGAATATTTTGTTTGCCACTCTAAATTATTGTCCTTCTACACCCTGATCTTTTCCCTGGCTGGTCTGTGCTTACAGTAATTGTATAACCAATTTCTTTAAGAATATAACCCAGGAGTTGTAATGGCATTCTTTCCTATAACTCATTGACCAGAACTTGATCACACTCTTACACTTACTTTAAAGAAGTCTGGAAAATATAGCTTTACTCTGAGTGGCTATGTGCCCAGTTAAAATTTGGGGACTCTATTACTTAGGAAAGAAGGGGAGAATGGATACTGAAAATAGCTAGTAATCTTTGCCACATTAAACTTGAATCTAAATCATATTTCCTTAAAACATCTTGTGCCTGTAACCCATACAGTAATGAGGTATGTTGGCTTCTCAGTTTTCTTCAGTGGATCTGAAATATTTTATTCCCCAAAATACTCAGACTAGAGATCTAGCTGCCCCTTTGGAACACTCTGAATGTTGAAAATAATCCTTTAAGAAGAGGACTTTTGTTGCTCTCTACCAAAAATCACATAATTCAATATTTTGTTGAAATGGTAGATGGAATCCTCCAGTCTCCAAAGGAAATTTATTTCTTGCTGCATGTGGAACAATAATAACAAGGAGTCCAAAAATTAGCTGGGGGAAATTACATGTGAGTTTGCTGCAGCCAAAGTTTAAAAATGGTCCTGCAAGAGTTTTTAATAATAATTAAAAAAACACACACACAAAAAAACCCCACTTTCTGGCAAGTATCTCTAAGTATTAGAATCAGAAAGAGACTTAAAGGATAAGGAAATTCCAGGAATGACTCTAGAGTTAGAACTATTCTGTTTAACTTTCTTTCTTCTGGCATAAAAAGAAAATGGTTATGTAGAGAAATGGCTGATTCCAGAACTGTGGCAGGGAAAGTACAAGATGAGCTTTGACCATTTTGTTAATGCCAGAAAGTAAGGAAGTGGTCAAAAAGTGTAGAGTCATGGCAAAAGGATACAGAGACAATTGGTAGGAATACCCAATGGCTAAATCTGGGACAATTGAGCAACAATTTTTAAAAAAAATGAATTCTTAGCTTTCAGTTTTTCTTTTTCAGTCCCTTCAATACATCATACCACTTTCTTCTTTCATCTGTTGTTTCTGCTGAGAGTTCAGCACTTAATCTTTTTTTAATTAATTAATTAATTAATTAATTAATTAATTTCTCTCCCCTTTCCCCCCAGCCCGGTTGTCTGTTCTCTGTGTCTATTTGCTGCGTTCTTTGTCAGCTTCTGTTGCTGTCAGCGGCACAGGAATCTGTGTTTCTCTTTTTGTTGCGTCATCTTCCTGTGTCAGCTCTCCGTGTGTGCGGCACCATTCCTGGGCAGGCTGCACTTTCTTTCACGTTGTGTGGCTCTCCTTACTGGGCACACTCCATGTGTGTGGGGCTCCCCTACGTGGGGGACACCCCTGCGTGGCAGGACACTCCTTGCGTGCATCAGCACTGCGCATGGGCCAGCTCCACACAGGTCAAGGAGGCCCGGTGTTTGAACCGTGGACCTCCCATGTGGTAGATGGACACCCTAACCACTGGGCCAAGTATGCCGCCAACAATTTTTTAAAGTAAATAATTATCAGACTAAAATAAATAGTAGTGAATCCACAATGAAGAAATGAATGAATTCATTAATTAAAAAAATAATTGAATAAATAAATGGGTGAGAATAGATGGCTCTTCCTTACAGTAGAACTCCAACTAATAAATGTAGAAACAATGAAGGAAATAGAAAATCAACATTTGACAGGCAAACACATAAGTAATAACTATTCTAGGCAAGAATAATCATTAAGTAAAATTTGTAAGTAAAGGTTTGATGAGAAATAGGATATTTACAGATTTCAAAGTATCTCTTCATGATATACAGTTCCTTAAAATGGGGAATTAATACATTGGAGAAACCTGGTAGAACTGATCTTAACCAAGAAATTAACATTAACATCACCAGTAATGAGTCATATTGACATTTTATTCCTCCAGATAAGATGTGCTGAGAAGTGTACAACATAACTTCTGTGATATTCTTGAGGAAAATGCATTACCTGAATTTAATTATGAAGAAACATTAGGCAAACCAAAATTAAGAGATATTCCACAAATAACTAGTCAATAACTCTTCACGAATGTCAAGGTCAGAAAAGATAGATAAAAGCTACAGAGCTGTCACAGATTGGAGGATATAAATAAGATATGACAACTAAATGCAATGAGGCTCTTGGATGGGACTCTGGACCAGAAAAAAAGACATTAGAGGGACAATTGTTGAAATCTGAATAAGCACTGCAGATTGGTTAACAATATAACATCAATATTAATTTCCTGGTTTTGATAATTGTACTACAGTTATGTAAGATGTTAATATTTGAAAGAGGTGGGTAGAGGGTATATGGGAAGTCTGTACTATTTTTACAATTCTTTTCTAATCTAAAATTATTTCAAAATAAAAAGTTTTAAAAAAAGAAGAAAGTGATAATCAGGCTTGAGATGTGACCATAAGCATGGGTAGGTTTTTCTTCCCCTCATAGGTAGTTGAGTTGGGCTTTGAAAGCTTTCTGGTAGATGGTATTCATATACTTTATTGACAAAACTTATATACCCCAAAACTCTTACTCACCTTTTTATGGACCTCTATTTAATTCTCTTGAATTTTATGTTAAATTTCAGCAATCAGAATTGTATTCCAGCTATGATAATACCAGGATGAAATATTGTTATCTGCTTTGTTTCCAATACCCTTTCCTGACAATCAAGCATTTTATCCATCTTTCAGCTTGTCTTTGCCCAAGAAGGGCAATGATGACTCTAAGATCCAGTCTCCAGTTCATGACAGAATAAAGATTTAAAATTTTAAAAATCTTGACAGGGATGACATGGATCATCTGCCTTCTCTCCCTCACCTACCATGGCTTATCTCAATTTACATGAAATTTTCTTCTGCTTTCTTCTTTTGCTTTTCTACTCTTGTGCTCCTAACAGACTCTTTTGATTACTAATGTAGGAAATGTTTGGGTCTGGCATGTTCAGACATGGTTGGAGGTATCTGGTTGTTAATGCTGGGAAGACCACATTGAAAGCTTATTTGCACGAGGTTGAAGAGCTTTCTGAGAAAGAGCCCATGTGTGCCCTTACTTGGAGTTCAGACAAAGGTGAGCATTTCTGACAGCATGGTAGAACTCTTACAGAAGGCTGTGGGTAAAATTCCATGAAGATCGTCCCAGGAGAGAGCCTCCCTGAGGATGAAGGCTTCATGCATGCTAGCGTGACCTAGGAAACAAGTTTTAGTTCTCCAGGGGAGGGGCAAATCTGACTACCCCATGACGTCACTTGTTGGGATTTGTCTTCCATCAATGCCCCATTGGAGAGCAAGGAAATTTTGAGTAGAATTTTCCAAGAACAAGTGCAAAATAATGTTCTCCAGGACAAAATACCTAGAGTTTAAGAAGAGAACAGATACACAAAGACTTTATTCAATTCTCCAATCCTCTTAAAAAAACAGAAGAAAAATATTAATAAAGGCAGTTACAAAAGTGGTAATAATTACTATCATGAGAAGCAAAGCAGAAGGTGGAATTGACAGAATTCCTTTGTCAAATAACAGTATTGGATTTTGTGTAATATGAGTAGCAAAGAATATGTACAAGTACTTATTGTTGAAAGTATACTATCAAATATTTCTGTATAAGTGGGTAAAATTTCTTTCGGTTTATGTGAGGGACATAAATAAAGGGAGAAGAGTTTGAATTTTGCTTGTTTAATTTATGCTAACATATCAAGCTTCAGGGAAGTTTTTTCCACATATATAACAGTGACTTGGAGAGCTCTCATGGTGAATTGAAAGGTTCTGACAGAACTTTATGTTCAGCAGGGAAGGGCATTGCAAAGTAATGAAAGCATCAGCACTGGATACCAACCCACACATTGGTTTTGACACAGAATAAAGTCAGTGGAGAGGTTGATTTAATGTTGAGGAAATCTGAAAAATTGTAGACATAACCAATTTGTTGCCACTAAGATGATATAATTTCAGAAATGCTATAAAGAGAAATGGTAGCAGGTAAAAGAATGACTGGTTTTCTACACTAAAGTATGCTGGCAGTTGAGGGGCAAGATGCTCACACATATTTATTTTTTTAAGTGAGGAATAATATATAGCCTTCTTTATTCATGCAAGTGAAGCAAATATCATTTCTATGATGACTCGCTTAAGTGATTTATGTCAGCAACATTTTAATACCTTGACTAGCCTGAACTGATCAATTTAGGGCTAAAACATAATTTTTAATGTCGAGGATAACACATGAAGGTTTCCCCAGTCCAGCTTAACTGAAATGACTTGATTGTCAAGAATTTGACAATTTCCCAGGAACTTGTGATTTTCTTCACTAATCAAAGACCAAAATCAATGATGTACTATCAGGCATATTTGAAAACCACATCCAACAGCTGTTGCAGGACATGGAATGAGTGCATAATTAGATGTAAGCCAAGGCAGATGCTATTAATTGCCTACCCAACAGGTACTCTTCTCTTTTGCCTTGCTGTAGTGCCATCATTCTGTTCGTGGCAGCCCAGTCCACCTTCAGGAATGAATAGCAATTGATGTAGGTAGGATCATGTACACTTAGACAAGCTGGTCATTTGCACTTGCCCTGGGTCTAAGATGATTATGGTTAATTCCACTCCTTTTTGTTTGCAGATAGCTATAACATCTAACATTCATTCATTTGTTTGATCATTCTTTCATCTCTCCATCCATTCATTCAAAACTATTTACTGAGAACCTATTGTGTATTGTTCTAGGTGCTTGGGGGATATCAGTGAAAAAACCAGATCCTGAAAAGTAGTAAATTATATAGTATATTAGAAAGTAATAAATGCCGTGGAGAAAATGAAGTATAGTAAAGTGAGCAGTGCTTGATAGAGGAAAGGCAGCAATTTAAAATAGATCAGCTACCTCAGTGAGAAGGTGATCCAGTTTTGTTTGGCACTCTGATAGAAAATAAGGTGGAGTGAGGGAGTAGGTATTGTCTTGCTCTGAAGAAACCCCCTGTGCACCACAGTAGTGGTAAGCAGAATTTCCCCCGAATCCCGTAGTGCCAGTGTTGACCCCATTCCCCAGCCTGGTGATGCGACGTCTCGATCTGAAGTCGCTATTGCTAAGGACTCTGAGGGTGGACTGCAGACTTAGATGGAGATGGGTGTTGATGAATTCAGTGGGTTTAGTTGGAAATAATCAGGTGGCAGCCGCTTATGTCATCTTCCCAAACCGAGAATCCAAGATTTTAAGTAACTTGCTCACGGTCACCCGTAAATCTAAGAATTTTAAAGAGAAAATTACTTGGAGTTTTTCTCTAGGAATAATTCTCTTATTCTACCCTCACACTCGCAAATGTGTGCACACTCACGTGTATTTCTATTATATTTTATACTAAACATATTTCCTTATATTACTAAATAGTCTACGGAACAATGGATTTTCATGGCTGTATTAAATGCCAACTTTGGATGCACATTATATGTTCACTCCTTGATTGTTGGATATTTAGTGTTTCTGTTTCTTAATTGTTATATATAATATAGCAATGAACATCACTGAATATAAATCTTTCTGTAAATCTGTGTATTTTAGAACTTTTAATTCTTCTTTGGAAATTACATTCCAAAAATACCGTACCTCTTTACATTTCTATCAAAATGAAAGTAAATGACCATTTCCTTGCATCTTTGTCAATTCTATATATCATTAAAACAAGTCCCAAACATTTTCAAACTTGAATGGCAAAGAATGGAACAATTTTAAAATTTTTATACTTTGGATACACTGAATTCTAACGTGGGGAATCTGCTGAGTGAATCCCCTTCTAGATTGTTCAAATGTTTTTCTATCTATTTAGACCTAAAGTTTTTAGTACAGATTGATCTGCTAGCTAGATATGGACCTTGGATAAATCAGTGAGTAAATCTGGGTCTATTTTTCTTCAACTGTCAAGTGGTGATCACTAAAGTTTCTTCTGAAGTTTTTGAATGAGAAATGAAATATATTTAATATATGATTTTTGACTGTATAGTTCTAAAATATGGCATCATGATTGGACTGTTGCCTTGATTGAACTAATATTGTTATATTTAAGAATGAATAGCACAGAACAGCTACAAATCACTACATTTAACATTTTTTAAATTTCAGAGTGCCTACCTACACTATTGTTTGAACTTTGCTTTTGTGTGATGAGAAATAACTATTTACATCTACTGCACAGTTTCATTCTTTTTAAATATTTTTTTAACAGAGAAGAAATTGTACCTGATCATAAAATTTATGGTTGCCAATTTAAAAACATAATGCGATTTTTATCCTATTTCAATTATACCTGTGCTCACTCCCTCTAGTGGTTTAAGCTACTTAAAAATGTTCATTGAATGCTCCAGACCAACTAGGTTTCTGGCTGTACGGTACTGATGTATATATTTGTTCTCTCATTGCCTTCCCTCCTCTGTCCTGTACCTTCATTGCTTTTTTTTTTCAAAGATTTATTTTTATTTATTTTTCTCCCCTTCCACACTCCTCCCCCCCGCCCCCAGTTGTCTGCTTTCTGTGTCCATTCGCTGTGTGGCTGTGTGTTCTTCTGTGTCTGCTTGTATTCTTGTCAGCGGCACCAGGAGTCTGTGTCTTTTTTTGTTGTGTCATCTTGCTGTATCAGCTCTCCTCTTGTGTGTAGCACCACTCCTGGGCAGGCTGCACTTTTTTTCGCACTGGGCGGCTCTACTTACGGGGCGCACTCCTTGTGCATGGGGCTCCCATTGGTGGGGGACACCCTGTGTGGCAGGGCACTCCTTGCGCGCATCAACACTGCGTGTGGGCCAGCTCTACACGGGTCAAGGAGGCCCTGGGTTTGAACCGTGGACCTCCCATGTGTTAGACGCTTTATCCTTTGCGCCAAGTCTGCTTCCCTTCATTGCTTTTTAAATGTAGTGTTTAGAGTGAGGGTGAACAAAAAAGATGATGGGATGATTTTTTGTGTGTGTGCTTTTTCAATTTAATACATGAGGAAGCCAGGCAATTTAATCAATTCAACAGAAATTGATTGAACAGTGTGTGTGAGGCACTAAGGTAAACAAAGAACAACAGGCCAGTCTGTGTCCTCAGGGAGTGAACAATCTTGGTGGGTCTGTGCTGTTCTCTCCTGTGTGGCATGTAGCTTTAGCAGCCCTGGAAGAGGTGTGTGGCTGGCCTGGTGCAGTCCTGCACTGGCGCCCGTGGTCATGGAGTTTAGTTACCGGCTTTCATCCTCACTGCACTCTCTGAGATTCTAGTGCCACGGCCCATGCTGTACTCCACAGTGGAGTTCTTTTTATCACGACCATGAGACCCCTTTGGATCTTCTGGGCTTCTCCCTGTCCTTCCTTATCCTTCTGTTGGAAGTGTTCTGAGAGCATGAGAAGCTTCTCTTTGCTTTATTATGCCACTGCAGAGCCCATAGGAAGCTTTGTCGGGGGCTTTGTCAGCCTGCCATGGCTTCATTTCCTTTTTACTGCTGCCTGCAGATTCAGCCTTGATGGGTGTGAGTACCTAACCACTTTTCATCTCCCTCTAGCTCTCCTCCCCTCCCCAACTTTGAGGACCCAATCCAGGTAGGGGTGGGGAATTACCCAGCCTTTCTGTCAAGGCTTTTGAACGGAGGGGCCAAGAGTCAAGGTGTCTGTCCTCTGGCTTCATCTTTACACTTCCCTTCCGCCTGTGTGGAGCAGTGTCAGTCTCAAGACTCGTGGCCTGGATGGGAGAGGAGCACAAGGTAAACATATCAGTTAATTCCTTCTTGTCCCATGTCAAGGGGTATACCTAGTAGGAAGGGATGCCAGCTTTGTCGAAGTACAAGGGACAAGCGGCTGTGGCCATGGAGGCGCCGGCCTGGGCCTTGCACAGGCCAGACTTAGCTGGGCGGTGGGCAGGCTGTGGCCCCTGGGCGAGGCAGGAGACACGCCCACCCTCAGGCTGTGTGGGGCTCTACAGAATGGAGCAGAGGCTGTGAGGCAAGATAGAAGAGGGCGCTAAGGAGGAGGGGCAGAACAACCAATCAGTTACCCAGATTCCACCTGGAAAGAAATCCTGAGGCACAGCTAGCAGCTCCCATCCAGCAGCTGCTTTATCAGAATGTAACCTGCAATGTTCTCACACATCAGAAAGAAAAGCAAAAGCCAAAGCAAAAACAAAAAACCCAGAAAGGGCTCGTATCACCACCCGCATAGTTTCACAGACACCTCCTGCAGCAAACTCCACCAGGGCTTGTGGCCGGTGGCCAGAATGCATAGCTGGACAGAAAACCCTAGAAACCAAACCACCCAATGAATCCCCCGCCCCCCCCCCCACGGCCTTTGTCCTAAATACTCCAATCAGTGTACACCCTAATCCCCAGTGATAGCCAATAAATCCAAAAACTCCTCGAGAGGGGGTTCATGTCACCTGGCAGCACGGCCCATACACATGTTTTGGGTGGTAATTATCTCTTTTCTAAGTTCTTTTTTTTTAAAAAAAGATTTATTTTATTAATTTTTCTCCTCCCGCCACCTATTGTCTGCTCTCTTGTGTCCATTTGCTTTGTGTTCTCCTGTGTCCGCTTGCATCTCGGCAGTACCGGGAATCTGTGTGCCTCTTTTTTTGTTGTTGTGTCATCTTGTTGCATCGCTCTGTGTGTGTGTGGTTCCACTACTGGGCAGGTTACACTTTTTTCATGAGGGGTGGCTCTCCTTGCGGGGTGCACTCCTTGTGCATGGGGCTCCCCTACATGGGGGACACCCCTGCATGGCATGATACTCCTTGCGGGGGGCAGTACTGCACGTGGGCCAGTTCACCACACAGGTCAGGAGGCCCTGGTTTTGAACCCTGGACCTCCCATATGGTAGATGGATGCTCTATCAGTTGAGCCACATCTGTTTCCCCTTTTTCTAATTTCTTAATAAACTCTACTCTCTTGCCCACCCTGTGGCATGTCCTTAAATTCCTTTATGTGACATAGCCAAGAACCTGAACACCATCTCTGATAATAGCTGGGCCAGAGAAGTAGGCCGAATAGGATATTGAGTGCAGGGAGTCTGCATGGTGGGTAGATGTGAGGTTGATGATGGATGCCCTAGAGGAAGAGAGCTTTGCATTGCTCAGATTTGATGCTGTGGTTGAATAATTAGAGGATATTAGCATGGTGATGAGTTCCACTTATTACAGAGAAATTTCACAGATAAGTACTACCAGGACTTTGAAGACAAAGAAGAGAATAAAGTCACTTACATGCCCATTTCTAAAGAATAGATTTCCTTGGTAGAAAAGTATGCTGAGGAGCAGCTGCTGGAGTGGATTCCTGGATTTAATATGGTAACTTTCACAACAGCATTACAATACCATGCAGATAAATTGGCTGTTGACATATTTGTCATGCCGCTCAAGTTTACAGATTTTCTGGCTTTTCAAGGAATGTTTCTGAACTACAGAGCAGAAAAAGAAGGCCTGGGACTGGACTTAAGCAATGGTTTAGTGGTGGACTTCATTGTGAAAATCATCTTGCACACTAGTTCCAGAACAATCTGTGGCAGAAGCTCCCACCTCCAGGCAGGGAATGGTTCTGGGCATCACCAAGAAAATGGGCTGGGAGAAGCTTCCACTAATGATGACAGGAGAATACATCTTGCAAAAATTGACAGTCCTAAGTCTCTTCATTAACGTTAAGTATTGACTGTCAGAAAAGAAAATGCCCCGACCCTCCCAGGACCTGTTTCTCCTGAACCACCTTCTTGTATTCAGTAACTTTAGTAACTCTAGTACTTCTAGTAAAACTCTCTCAGGAGCTTCTGGGATAAGCCCTTTTTCCCCAGCATACATGTGGGTGTGTCAGCAATGTGGAGTAACCCACCACCAGGAGCCCCCTGTGCCCCCAGTACCACGGCAGGCCTTGTTTGAATCTTCTGTGCACGCTCAGCTTTTTCACTCGGGTCCTTCACCTGTGTGTGGGGTTTGTATTCGGGAGTGTTTATCTAGGGTGTCGCTGCCCTTGTCTTGACATTTCTGGAGCTCCTATTACAACTAATCTTAGCCATGGCAATCAGCTGAAAGTGATGTCCTTTACCTAAAAGCTACATGTGAAAATATACTTGTGTTTTCAGTCCATTTATCATTATGTAGTCCTGTTGTTTCTAGGAAAAGCCTTTTGTAAGCATTATTTTTGAAAAAAAAAATTTTAATAGACAAATACTCAGGTTAATGGCATGCATCTAGTCTTAGAATTTCCATGGTCACCCACTTAAAGATCAAAGTATTATATGCTGTGTGTGCTTTTTAGATGTAAGTGCTATGAAGACAAAAATGCTTTCCACATTGGTGTTCCTAGCTTACTGGGCACCAATGAATATGACCTGTGTTGTGGACATAGACTAAGAGGTGTTCTTTTCTTACAGCATGCTAAGTGTGCTTTGCAGGTTTGCTTAAAATCCTTTCTGTATAAATCAATTCATTAGGTTTTCTGTCGGGGTGGGTATGAGTTTAGTAAAAAGCATGACTGCAAGCTTTGCAATTCCTTCTTTATGTCAAATCTATCCTACCAAGATAGAGTTTCACTGTTCTAGCTCAGCAAAAATAGGAGGTAGCAAATAGCTTTTATAGTCATCTGTCTGGCTTTGGTTTAATAAAATGTTTGCTATAACATTACTGACTGAAGCCATGTATGTCACATCTCTAGAAAAAAACATAGTTTAATTTCCAATGTGTACCTTTGAAATAAATTTCTTAAATAAAAGTAAAATTTCATACTGACTTCCAAAAAAAGAAGTTTAAGGCAATGAAGGAAAAAAATGAGAAAATGCCTTTCCTTTTGGAGATTAGGAAGCTATTAGTGACCGTTAAGGAATAAACTTCAAGCCTCTGGTTGTTGGGGGATGGAGAAAAATGCTGTAAGGAGAGGTATAAGCAATGGGTGAGGAAGAATAACAACTGTGATGGGTTAATTTTATGTGTCAACTTGGCTAGGTTATGGTGTCCAGCTGTTTGGGCAAAGAGCGGCTTAGTTGTTCCTGTGAAGTTGTTATTTCATAGATGGGATTAACATCTATAATCAGGTGACCTTAAATAGAGGAGATTACCCTCCATAATGTGGGTGGGCCTCACCCAGTCAGCTGGAGGTTTTAACAGCAAGAACTGAGGGTTTCAGAGATCAGAAGAATTTCTGCCTCCAGACATCAGCAACACCTTTCCAGAATTTTCAGCCTGCAGCCTTCCCTATGGAATTCAGACTTGACAGCCCCTACAATTGTCTAAGTCAGTTCCTAATAATTACATATATTCTATTGGTTCTGTTTCTTCGGTAAACTCATACTAATACAAACCCTCACATTTATCGAGTGCTTACTATGTTCTAAGCATGCTTTAATTGCTTCAGATGAATTAACTCATTTACCCCTCAAAACAATTCTATTTTCTCCCCTTATAAATGAAGAAACTGAGGTACAGCCAGATTAAGTTATTGGTCCAAAGACACACTGCTAGTAGGTTAAAGAGACAGCCTGGCTCCTAATCCCTACCTCCTGTTGTGATGCACGGAGACCTGGAAGTGAAAGATGAGAGAGCATACGAGCTCCAGAGGAGAAAATAATCCAGGGATTTATTTTTAGAATCAGGATACCTAAACATTTGTAGAAAGTAGAGAAGGAACTGGTGGAGTGGGAGGAAAACCTATCTTTAATAAACATTTACTGCATCGCTAACACACAAAAGAGAAAGGGAGCAAGAGGTGATAGAGAAAAGGAGGTCTGAGACCAACTGTAATGAAGGGTTTAGTCTGGGTAAGGGGCAGAGATACCTCTCCCTCTGAGATGCTGGAAGGAGAGCTCGATGAAGGTACCCAGAAACTCCGAGCTTTGTCTAGGGTGCTGGGACAGTTGGAGAGAGAGGAGGCTGGGAACTATATGCAGGATGAGTGTGATCTTCCTGGTTAATAGAGGTCAGACTGGCTGAGAAGGAAGACTGGGAATCTTAGAGTTGTGGTAGCTGTCTCAGAGTACCTTCTTGTGAGGAGTGCAATAAGGAGTCAGAAGGAAAGGAAAAATAGCTGGGCCAATTGAGGTTTTATTGTAATTATTGAGGGCCTATTATGTACCAGACGTTATACTACGTATATTATATAGCTTTTGTTTTAGCTTGCTAAATACTGCCAAAGCAATATACCAGAAATGATTTTTCTTTTATAATGGAGATTTATTAACTTAGTAGCTTATAGTTCTGAAGCTGTGAAAATATCCATATCAAGAAATCATTAGAGATGCTTTCTCCCCAACTGCAGCTGTGGGCGGTCAAGCATATGGCAGTGTCCACTTTTCCTTCCCCTCTCCTCCAGGGCCTCGTTGCTTTCAACTTCTGGCTAAAGTGGCTTCTTCTTTCCCATTTGAAGGGAATCTACATCCTTGTCAGAAATTGATTGGCATAGATGTAAGGGTTTATTTCTGAGCTCTCAGTTGGATTCCATTGGTCTTTATGTCTGTTCTTATGCCAGTATTGTGCTATTGTGATTACTGTAGCTTTGTTATAAGTTTTAAAATCAGTAAGAATGAGTCTCCTAACTTCTTTCTTCATTTTCAAGGCAGTTTTGGTTTTTCAGGACCCCTTATCCTTCCACATAGTTTGTTTTATTTTTTTAATTTAAGATTTATTTATTACAACCCCCTCCCCCACCTCGTTGTGTTGTGCTCACTGTCTGCTTTCTGTGTCCATTTGCTGTGTGTTCTTCTGTGTCTTCTTGTCTTCTCTTTAGGCGGCACTGGTAACTGATCCTGGGACCTTCCATAGTGGAAGAGAGATGCTCAATCTCTTGCACCACCTCAGCTACCTGGTCTGCTGCATCTCTTATTGTCTCTCCTCTGTGTCTCTTTTTGCGGTATCTTCTTGCTGTACCAGCTGTCCGTGTGGACTAGCATACCATGTGGGTCAGCATTCTGTGTGGGCCAGCTCTCTGCTTGGGCCAGCTCGCCACATAGGCTAGTTTGCCTTCACCAGGAGGCCCCAGGAATTGAACCCTGGACCTCCTATATGGTAGATGGGAGCCCAATTGCTTGAAGCCACATCCACTTCATCCTTCCATATAGTTTTTCTCTCTTTTTTTTTTTTCAAATTAGAGAAGTTGTATGTTTTTTAAAAAAATCATGCATAAAATACTTGCAGATACCATGCATATACCACTTGTGGTAGTTTGAGACTTTTGTGTACCCCAGAAAATTATGCCCTTAAATTAACCCATTCCTGTGGGTATGAACCTATTGTAGGTGGGACTTTTTAATTAGATTCAGTTAAGGGCCATTTGATTAGAGTATGTCAGTAAGGCATAGCCTAGGGTGGGTCTTAATCCTTTATGGAGTCCTTTATAGAAGAGATGCAGACAGAGAGTGAAACCCCCAGAAGCTGAGAGAAAGTCCTGGAAGCCAGGAGCTGAAATCAATGGAACCCAGAAGAAAGAAAACCACAAGAATAGAGAGAGAGCTGGAGGGAGCCAGAAGCTGAAAGCAATGAGATCCGGAGGAGCAGAGAGAGACAGCAGCTATTACCATTGTGCCCTGCCATGTGCCAGGAGACTTAGAGCACTGGCAGCTGTGTTTTCAGGGAGAGTGCTTTGCCAGATGCCTTGATTTGTGTCTCCCAGGGCCTTCTCTCTGTCTCTACAGCTTTTTTTTCCTATGTCTGTGGTTTTTTTATTTCTCCATTTATAAAGGACTCCAGTAAAAGGGTTAAGACCCACCCTAGGTCATGCAATACAATCAAAGGCCCTTAACTAAAGTAATTTAATCAAAAGGTCCCACCTACCATAGGTTTATTTGCATAGGAATGGTTTAGCTTTAAGAATAGGATTTTCTGGGGTCCACAAAAACTTCAAACTATCACACTTTTCTTCACAATAGTATTTCCTGAATTATTACCTTGATTTAAATGGGGAGAAAAGAGAGAGTTAAATGATATAAGTAGTTTGCTCACAGTCATGCAGCTTCTAAGGCAAATGTATGAAATTTAAAAGGTTATATATCTTAACACAGGTAGCTGTGATATAAGCGGCTAAGAGATGACATTTGAGGCTGAGAGAATGGGTGAGATGGCCAGAAGACTGTGGAGAGAGTGGAGATGAGGGCTTGTCTGTCACCAAAGGCAATACTATTCTATTACCCAGTGGGTCAGAGTAGAATGAAGCTATAGTAGGTCTTATCTACACAGTTTGTGCCTTTCTCATGCAAGTCTTGGCAACTTGGGAGGAGAAAACATAGGTGATAAGAGGCACCCGGAGTTGGGAATGAATGTGGAGATAATGACCAGGTGGGTGAGGCATCCTGGCAATGTCAGGTCCTCTTGAAATGTAGTAATGTGGTATATCACTTCAAGTCATTTTACATTCAGCACATTTGAAATTTAAACTTTCGGTCTAAATTTTTACACTGTTCAAAGACAAGTATTGATACTGTAGATACCTTTCTCTGCCTTTTGTCATATCTCTTTGAGAGCATACCATGTAGCAGGAGGCTATTGGTTAAGTAGGTATGTACATTCTTGGTACAAACGTCCTTGTCTTAAAACTGGTTGGGATTGTGTTTTTTTAAAGAATTCTTTTGTTGATGTCTACTTTATTCTCAGGGCCATGTAGATGAATAAATTCTCACCATGTTTTTTTATCTTTCTAAACAAAATAAAATATGATATTTGTTCAAACACATTTAATAAGGAAAAGAAAAATCCAGTTTGAATAAAGTTCAGCAAGACACATGTGATATTTGCTGAAAATGCTTTTCAGAAGAGTCTGAGTAATGCAGATGGGCCAATGGAAACAAGATACAATTAAGGTGAAACTCATTCCCCCAAGATTGCTAAAATGCAAGTTTATGAATCCTGAGAGGTAGAAGGCCAAATGAGATCTCATTGTGTCTTATTTAACTTGGCCGTTTAAATGGATAACCCTTGGCTCTCTCTGAAAATATCACACTTTATCAAACTGACTTTACCCTGATGTGTTTTTCTTTTTGTAAATGAGAAGTATTTTTGATCATACAATAGTAACTCAACTAATAAGGTTTTCAACTATAAATGTAGACTAGGCTCTAATGGAAACCATATTACCAGTGGAAAAAGCCTCATTCCTTGTTATCAAATTCTAGCTCAAATAGTTCTCACAGCAGGACCTCTAAAGGGGCCCAGAAAAACAGCTCAATAAATATTACTTTTCCAAAGATTCACATACTCAGTTTAAATACACTGGGAAGAAAAAGAGACTAGGTCATTTAGATAAATAGATGTTCATAATTAGGAAAAAGAGTTTGAAGTATTGTCAACTACAAATTGTCTTCTCTAAATGGGTGGAAGAATTGGAGAAAGAGTTGTGCTATAGAAAAATATATATAAAGAAGACTAAAGGCTAATTTTGTCTTAGAGTCTATATCCAAATAAGTGATTGATATTTTCTGAAGTAGATTTAATTTCTTAATTTCTTAATTTTATTTGTCAAGGTATCCATGAACTCTTTATTTTTTTATTTTTAAAAATTTTATATGTACAGATGCTCCAATTGAGATTTCAGAGAAGAGTTGGGTCATTCCAGGGAGGACCAGAGCCGAAGAGCTGGGTCAGGTGGTCATCCTTCTTGGCACTGCCACAGCAGTGCTCTCCCTGCTCTGTCAGCCCTGGGGCAGGGCATCCTGGGAAGAAGCCACCGTGGCAGACAGGGAAGGGACCTTTATTTTTAAAGTGGATGGAAAGAAATTAATTATTTGTGGGACAATCTGTGAGAATTGAGCCTGGGTGAGAGATGGAAACTGCAGATCATAGCCACTTATGGCATAGGTTCAGGCTATAAGGGCCAGAGCAGGGGGTCCATGAAATCTTTTTTTTTTAATTAAAGTTTTATTTTACTTATTTATCTCTTCCCACCCCCTCATTGTTTGCACTTGATGTGTCTGTTTATTGTCTTTGTTTCTTTTAGGAGGCACCAGGATCTGAACCTGGGACCTCTAATATGGGAGGGAAGTGCCAATTGTTTAAGCCACCTCCATTCCCTGCTTTGTTGTGTCTTTTGCTATACTTTTCTTTGTGTTTCTTGTTTCATCATCTTGTTGTGTCAACTCACTGTGCCTGCCCATTGCGCCAGCTTGCCATCCTCCTCATCCTCTTTAGGAGGCACTGGGAACCTCTGCTCTCTGCTTTGTAGTAGCTCTAGTTACATTTTTCTTCTTGGGTCTCTTGCTGTGTTGTATCAGCTTTCTGCACCTGCCCATTGCACCAGCTCACTGTCTTTGTTAGGAGGCACCAAAACTGAACCATGGACCTCCCGTGTGGTAGGCGGGAGCCTGCTCTCTTGAGCCATCATTTTCCTTCATGAACTCCTAAGGCCGTGGTTCCAGTTGACTAGGATTCTAGTCCTAATCTGGCCATCAACAAATAACTCATACTCTCTGGGACACTATTCCCCACTTGAAATGAATGTTTTAAACCACATGATTGTCAGATTCTCTTCCACCTCTAACCGTATATAATTCTATTGAGCTTTTGTGAATAATTTGAGGTTGAATTAAAATTGGGAGGAAAATATGGGTTCTCATTGTATTTAGTTTGGTTATTTTGTTTTATGTTATCGTTTAAAAAAACAAACAAAAACTTCAGGAGTAGACTATACCCTTAAAAAACAAGATGTTATATCCTCGGAGAGATGGGATCTGACCTGATCCTTGTTGGAAAAACTTTAGGCCTGGATGAAAGAAGAGGGAAGAGAGGACCAAAATGGAGGCAAGAGAGGCAGAGATGGCCAGAAGCTTTGGTTCCGAGGATCCAATATTGGATTGGATCCTCAGATCCAATGGAATGGATTATTGCTTGCCTGTTTTTCTGGAGCTCATATAAGAATATCCTGCAGAAAAATGTTAACTGATGAGTGACCTTCACTGGATTTAATAATTCACTGATTGTAAAAAATGTTTTACCTGGGATAACAGTAAGTGTGTCTTCCTGTACCTGGAAGAAGGCCCCCTGGAAGTGTGCTAAGTGGACAGGGGAAGCTTGGCTGCAGTCTATATTTATCTAACCAGATACTTGAGTGAACTAAAAGGTCTTTTATTATCCTTTTGTGGATTACGTATTTTGTAGGGCATCCATAGTCATTATTAAAACCATGTGTTTTTCTCTGTCTTCAGAGCACCTTCTCTGAAAATCAATCCATACAATGCTCAGGAATGCAAACCACACTCATTTTAGAGTCAGTGTAAACAAACATAATTAAGGAGGCAAATTTACTTCAAAAATTATCTAATGCTTTCTAAATTAAAATAGAAGTGACTTTTGGCTGCTCCCATCTCCTCATGTTGATAATCATAAATTCAAATAGACTTTCCTAGAAAAACAAGTTTGAATCTCAACAGTCTTGATCTAGTTCACCCTCACCTCCGCCTTAGTGGCAGGTAATTCATGAACATTACCATCCCGGAATTTTAAATACACATTCTTAAGACTGGAGCCAAGACAATCTCACATAGATAGGATTGTAGGTAAAACTCATATTTAGAGAAGCGGTGCTGAAGTGAGCGGGAACTCTCACGGAAGTTTTTAGCTAGAAATATTTTTATTATATTGGAGGAAGGGACCTGCAGTTTTATTCTTGATTATGAAAAGGAAGGAAATGCAGCAGCTTCAAAAATCACCATTTAAACCCTTTTAAAGATAGTCTTGTCAAGACATGAGAACTTACATAAACTAAACAAAATTTCTCGGTTCACACTGAGTTGCATATTATGTCATTTTCTTGTGTTTGTTGTTCTTTCTTAAGGTTAGAAATGGTCTGGTATCCAGTGCCCTACTGGTCTGACGTTACTTTAAAAATTTAGTCCAGGGAGTGGATATAGCTCAAGTGGGTGAGTGCTTGTTTTCCATGTACAAGGTCCTGGGTTCAATCCCTGGTACCTACCTCCTAATAAAAATAGATTGGTCCAGAGTATGTAAAGTTTTTGTCACTGAAGACATTTTAGATTGCAGTTATTCTTTTGGAAAATACTAATAAATTGACGAAGAATCAAAGTGAGACCTATGAGAGTAATTGCTATGAAACAGTATTTTAGGATAATTTAAAAATATCAAATAATTTCCTTTTAGTAGAGTCATTCTTATTTATTAACTATTCTTGTTTATTCTATTATAGATATAAAAATTCAGCTAGTATGTCAGTGTCCTTTTCCTTGCACTCTAAACATGTTAAACATTTAAATTTAATATTTAGTTATACAAATGATGAGTACATTCTCGTAGTAAAAAGTAAAACTCTAAAGCTAGGGATGAAGTCCTTTTTGACTAGCATGTGGAATCCAAGTCCCCTTCTCAGATGATGTGAGCTCTGCTATCTGCTTAGTATATATCCTTTTAGATCTTTCCCTTGAAAATATCTTTTGATATGCTTAATATAGCTGACATGAAATATCTGTGGTATTCTGTAGCTTGCTTTTTGACTTAATAATGCCTCAGTTTTCCCTATTAGTACATATATAATTCACTGCATGATTTTAAATCACTGCTTAGTACATTAGGTTACATGTATTTTTTAAAATAAAACTTTATTGAAGTATATCATTCACACATAAATATATAGAAACAATAAGTATATAGCAAAATTTATGAATTTATAAAACTTGCATATCATCATACAAGTCTCCCATGTATCTCCCTACCACCACCATCTTGCATTGTTGTGAAACATTTGTTACAAACTGTGAAAGAGCATCTTCAAAATATAACTACTAACTATAAGCTGTATCTTATATTTGGTGTGTTTTTTCCCCCAACCCACCCAATTATTAACAACCTATATTTGTATTATATATTTGTTTTGGTTCATGAGAAAACATTCTCATATCTGTTCTGTTAACCATTGTCTATCTTGCATCACTGAATTCCCTGTGTGCTACAGTCTCATTCTTTGTACAATCCATTCAGAGTGTCTACTCAGAGGTTCTCATTTTCATCTAGGCTAAATGTGTATATATACACATATATATATTTTTTCATTCTTTTTTTTTTTGGGAGGTACCTGGGATTTGACATAGGACCGCATATGTGGGAGCAGGCACCCAACCCCTGAGCTACATCTGCTTTCCAATGATAGTTTTTTTTTTTTTTTAAGGAGGTATGGGGAATTGAACCTGGGACCTTGTATTTGGGAAGCAGGTGCTCAACCACTTGAGCTGCTTCTGCTCCCAAGGCTATGTATATATTAAAGATTTGTTTTTATTTATTTTATTTATTTTTCTCCCCTTCCCCCTCCCACCCAGTTGTCTGCTCTCTCTGTCCATTCACTGTGTGTTCTTCTGTGACTGCTTCTATCCTTATCAGTGGCACTGGGAATCTGTGTTTCTTTTTGTTGTGCCATCTTGTTGTGTCAGCTCTCTGTGTGTGCAGCGCCAGTCCTGGGCAATTGCACTTTCTTTCGTGCTGGGTGGCTCTCCTTACGGGGCGCACTCCTTGTGTGTGGTGCTCCCCTACGTGGGGGACACCCCTGCATGGCAGGGCACTCCTTGCACGCATCAGCACTGCGCATGGGCCAGGTCCACACGGGTCAAGGAGGCCTGGGGTTTAAACCGCGGACCTCCCGTGTGGTAGGCAGACGACCTAACCACGGGGCCAAGTCTGCTTCCCAAGGCTATATATTTTTAAAAGTTTATTTTCTATTCCAACATTGATGGATAGCAAGGTTGTTTCCTTTTTTTTGCAATTACAAAGTACACTGTGGTATAGGTCCATGTTTATACCTCCTTACAACAGCGTCTTGAACGATTTTGCTTTCTTCTCTGAAGCTTTGGCACAAGCCAATTCTTAGTCTCCTAAGGTGTCACTTTTTACTCCAAGCCTCTATCAAGGCATTTTCCCAAGACTATTCTTTCTCTGAGAGGCATTTTGAGGAGATCTGCTAAAGTAAATTAAAGTTTTTGCACATAGTTTTGTTTGTATCGTCAGTGCTTGGCACTCTGAATAGAAAATAGTTGGTGTTTGATAAATAGTTTTGTTGAATGAATAAATGATCTATCTGGTGAGAAAAAGCATTGCGCTGAGAATGTGAGGAACCAGGCTTTTGTGAATTGGCCTTGTGAGCCTAGATATGGGAATTTTTTCCCTAGGTTTTGTTTTTCTCCTCAGAAATAGGAGTTGTCAGACTAGGAGATTCCTGAGGTCTTGCCCATTGCTCTACTTCATGGTTCTATTTTTTTTTTATACGGGGTAAGGGCTTCCTACAATAGTGTTCAAGAAATATTTGATTATATCATAGTTTTTCTTAAAATATATGTTTGTAAATTCATCTAAAAATGTGGGTAAAATTAAAAGTCAGAGCTTGAGCCAATTTATCACATTCGAAGGACATCTTTATGAATGTAGGTATTAGTTCTAATTATTAAAGGTGGAAAATATAAACCTCTGGGCATCTGTGGGAAAATCATTCTGATGGTCATGTCCTGGGGGCCTACTAGACTTTAAAATAAAAATCTGTGGTTAAATTCCTTTTTTCTTTTTAAGAAAAGTATATTCACATTAGACTTGAAATAATAAGTTGTCCTTTATTCTATTAAATTCTCTTATGTGTTGTGTTCCATAAGAAGTTCAATGTCTACATTGTCCATTTTTATCTAATGCCTCTGTCAAATACACCAATAGAATCCATGATACTCATTCAAGTAAGCTGAGTTCTTTTTTGATTGCTCTAAAATACTCCCCAGAGCTGGAGAAGGGGGAAGGAAGGGACTAAATTTTGATACATAAATCATCATAGATAAAAGGGATGTGTATATATGTATATGAAGGACTCATTTTCCCTGGATCTCTTTCTTACTCTTTTGTGAGAGTAGAGGTCAAAACAAAGGAAGCATACCTCATACAAAAGTTCTTTTACTGAGAGAAAGGGCTCAGGAATTTTTAAAAAACCAAACTAATAAGTGAAAGATGTACAAAATGATATTCGCTATCATTATCATTGTGTAGCTATGCAATTTATTCATTTCTATTTAATAATTTATTTTTATATCAATGTTACAAGTTACTCAGTTAACACAAGTTAAGAACTACAATAACAATAAATCTGCTTTAGTCAGTGGTTATAGTGCCCTCTTATTTTTGCTCGTTCCTCAAACTTGAGGGATTTGGGATGATGTCAACTCTGATTACTTAGGTTGAGAACAGACCTTGATATTATGGGGCAGAGGGTGAAATTACTTTGTTTGCAGTTGAAGATTCTGCTTGCTGTTGGGATGGGGCTGGTCCATCATCATAATCTTGTTAGTTGTCCAGGGCAAGCCAGGGGAAGTGGGGAGTAGGAATTGGCTGCATATCTGCTGGGGTTTGGGGCTCAACAAGCATAGAAACAGCCTGAAGGCTGGCAATTTATTTTTATGATTTAAAATATTTTAATCTTGAACATGTTAAATATTTTTACTTACATGGACCTCAATTATGATTATTTAAGTGATTTTTTTTTTTAAGGTCAAAATGACTCTGAATCCCTAGGATTTTATTTTAAATTTTCTGACTGGAGTTCCTGTGAAAGTTTTAATTATTCCACTGTTTTTATCAGATTAGTGTATTCCCACTATTTCATCAATAACAAGTCTGCTTAAGAATTCTTGCCTTATAGTAATACAGTAATTGTATAAATATTCAGGTACTATATTATTACTTTTCATTAAACTACTAGATTTTAGTCTTAGGCTCTCAAAGATCTTTGAGAACATTAATTTAACAAGCTTTGCATGATCTCTTTAAAATGGTAATAATATTGATTTTAGAACTGGAAAACAAAAGAGGAATTCATAGTTTATTTGTTTCAATACCATGATTCCATTGCAAAAGAAAGAATGTGAACTGACTTTCCCTTCTTGTTGATTACATGAACAGTAATTACAATTTTCTGAGGGCTTATTATATGCCAAATAGAAAGAATGCTAAAGTAGCTTAAGCTATTGTAACAAGAGACTGAACAATAAATTAATGATTTAAGGAAAGTAGAAATTTCTTTCTTTCTCAGTTAAGAGTCCAGGCTAGATGCTTTAGTCATTCAGGGACCCAGGGTCATGCATGTCTGCTGTCTTTAACACATGGCTTCTAAGGTCTCTCTATTTGCCATTCCTGCCAGCAGGAAGAGGAAGTTGTGGGTGGAGGAGTAAATGTGCAAGTTTTGTGGTTTAGGCCTGGAAGGGTTATTCTGCTTGCATTCCATTGGCTGGGTGGGACTCAGTCTCATGGCCGCTATAAAGGGCACTGGAAAATATGGTGTCTAGCTGGGCTGCTCTTTCTCAACTTCAGCTTTACCAGCATGGAAGGAGGGCACAGCTAGTATTTACCATGGCATCTTAAATAATTAGTTGATTTAATTATTGTTCTGAACAAATAGGGTTTACAGATAGAGTAAACAAGGCTCCAAGGCTAAATACTTGTAAAGGTCACACAGCTTGTAAATGGCAGAGTCTGAATTTGAACCTAGGCCTGCTTTGCTCCAAAATCCCTGTTCCTAATCTCTATGTAAATGGTATAACAGAGGTTGGAATATAGTAATATAGTGCCATCACTTCGGTCCAATGATTTGTAAATATTCCTTTCTTCAGGCAGATTTTCTGTAGATTCATTAATACCCATGCCATATAAAAAATGAATGATGCAGTGTAGTTTGACATGGCATTTAATAAACAGGTTCTCATTTCAACCATAGATGCTGCTCTAAAAGTAGTTAAGGGGAAATGGATGTGGCTCAAGCAATTGGGCTCCCATCCACTACAGAGGAGGTCCAGGGTTTGATTCCTGGGGCCTCTTGGTGAAGGCAATCTGACCCACGTGGTGAGCTGGCCTAAACAGAGTGCTGGTACAGCAAGATGATGCAGCAAAAAGAGACATGAAGGAGGGACAATAAGATGCAGCAGGGAAGTGGACATGGCCCAGTGGTTAGGGCATCTGTCTACCACATGGGAGGTCCGCAGTTCAAACCCCAAACCTTGACCCATGTGGAGCTGGCCCATGTGCAGTGCTGATGCACACAAGGGTGCCGTGCCACGCAGGGGTGTCCCCCGTGTAGGGGGGTCTCACGCGCAAGGAGTGCGCCCTGTAAGGAGACCCACCCAGCGTGAAAGAAAGTGCAGCCTGCCCAGGAATGGCGCCGCACACATGGAGAGCTGACACAACAAGATGACGCAACAAAAAGAAACACAGATGCCTGTACCGCTGACAACAACAGAAGCGGACAAAAAAGAAGACGCAGCAAATAGACACAGAGAACAGACAACCGGGGCAGGGAAAAACTAGAGAAATAAATAAATAAATAAATCTTTAAAAAAAAAGAGAGATACAGCAGAGCAGGGAGCTGAGGTGGCACAAGAGATTGAGTGCCTTTCTTCAACTCTGGAAGGTCCCAGGATTGGTTCCTGGTGCCACCTAAAGAGAAGACAAGCAGACACAGAAGAATGCACAGTGAATGGACACAGAAAGCAGACAAGGAGGGGTGGGGATAAATAAATAAATCTAAAAAAAAAAAGCAATTAAGGACTTCCTCGTAGTTTTGTAATTTAATTCATTTACTTTTATGTCAAATGCATTTGTTGTGGCCCATTTACTTGAGTGTAGCAGGTATCATGGGTTGCTAAGTCCATAATTATTCTCAATTATCTTCCCTGTTTTCCTGTAATCCAGAAGTGGGAAAATTTGAATCTCTGCCCCATTTCATCCAGTGGTAGACACCAGATACAGGTCTGCCAATGACCTACAGAAGGGCATTTTCTAAGACTGGCTTCCTTTCCTAAATAAAAAGGCAAAGGTCCTCAAGGAGAAAGCTTTGAGCCCATTTGTCTTATTTTTGCCTGGAATTTGGATGTGCTTTCTGGGGGTGTATCAGCCACTTCACAACCCAGAGATGAAGTTCTCTGCATCAAGGATCCAGAATGGGGAGATGGGAAGCTTCTGCTGGACCTTGATATGTAAGCTCTGGAGTGCTTATCTCTGGTGGTATTTTCTATTATTTGCTGCAAAAGCAGTTTTTTCACACAGAATGTCTTACCTCCAGTCCCTTGCTCTTTTTTTCTCCCTCATCTATGTATATATGTATGTTTGCATGCACACGTGTGTGCATGTTTATATGTATGTTTGTATTATTTATTATTATTATATTCTTTAATTTTTAAAATTCAGATAGTGACCACTTAAGATCATTCCAGAACTTAGTGTTTGCCTCCATGTTTGAAATCAGGCAATAACTGCAGTGGATGGGGACAGAAGTATGGTGATATGATAGGGGGTGAAAGAAACCAGTCCCATTCTCCTTTAGTTCTTTGAAGTTCCTAAGGATTATAAATCTTCTCTCATAATTTTGAGGGGGTGGGTACAACTTTTCCTTTTAAGGTCAGGAATGGCAATAAAAAAAATGAATCTTTCCACTCATTCGTATTGCATCTTCCTTTCCTTACTGGATTTCGTGGGTGACTATCTAATTACCTTGTGGTAAACATGGAAAAAAAAATTTAACTTCTGAGAATTTCTCTTAACTGAAGTTCTAATTGGCCTCAAATTTCTTGGAGGAAAGGAATTCTCCATTTGAAAAGAAAGATCGTTTGAGTTTGTACAGTTAACTTAGTTCCTTTTTTTTTTTTTTTTAAATGTCTTACTTTCTGATTATGAAGTTGTCCTTTTAAGTCACCCAAGGGCAGCAGGGTGAGGGGTGGCTAGCACTCAGAGGGTGGGAAATGGTTTCTCTGCACTCTCAAGACAGTTTTCCATGGGTTTCTGACCAAAGAAAAATCATGCCCTATCAAAAGGGAATGGCACAATGCTTGGGTTCTCTGCTTTAGTCTTCTCTGTGATTAGGGGTTCCTGGTTTCTGGAGATGGCCAGGTATCCTACTGGATGTACTTTTGGGCAATGCTGATTGCTCCTTTCTCAACACATTTCCCTTCTTCCAGGCTATCTGAGAATAATGTTCAGGCTGGCAAGTCTGCAAGCTCTTAACCTCAAGTGACTGATTCTGCCCTGAGCCAAGAGTAGGGTTAGCTACTGGAATGAATAGACCTTCGTTCTCTTAGTGAAAAAAGTTTTTCCTTGGGCTTGGCTTGGGGAAAGAAAAATGTTCAAAGGGACACAGTACAGAAAATGCTTTGTATTCTTACGTGTACATAAAAGGGCATTTCTCATTGTAAGATAATTCATGCTCATGTCTGCGTAACTATTTGACTCTGGAATAAAAATGAATAAGAGAAAAGGAGCCTAAAGCAGAGGTTAATAATAGAAAATAGCAAAAGGAGAGGGCTGTTATATGAGCTCGAAGGCAGCACGCTGTGCAACTCTAGGGGGTGTCATTCACATGGATTCTGATGTTGGTTGTGTTCCTGGCGTATGCTGTCCGGGGCTCTACACTTATACCATGTGTCATGCCCCATTCTAAGATGGTTCTACTCAATTAGTCTTCACCATAGCCCAATGAAGTATATCTTAATATCCTATTTTACAAATAAGGAAGCTAAGGCACAGAATAGTTCAATGTCAAAGAAGTGGCAGAATTGGGATTTGAAACCAAATCTGGCTTTTCAGAGTCTGAGTTGATAACCACCAGACCATACGGTGCCTGAATTAAATCAGATCCTAGGGAAGCATTCCTTGTTTACTCATTCATCGTTCCAAATATATTTCTGAGTATTTCCGGTGTTGAGCAAGATGCTAGAGTAAAGTTTTCAACAACTCAGTTTTGGTCCAATCTAGCTAAGAAGGCTGTTCGGTTGTCTTTTTCTGGACTTTAAAACAATAACATATTCATATCTTGCTGAAGAAAGGGGACAGGGTGGCTGACTTGCCAGTGTTCTCCTGAGGCCCAGGAGCCACACTGGAATACAAATAATGAAACTTTAGATAGTCCTTGCTGCAAGGCTCTCTATTTTTTTCTGGACACCAAAGTGCAAAAACATGACTCTTACCTTCTTCCTTGTTCTTTCCTTCCTCTTCTTCCTCCTCCTCTTCTCCTGCCTCTTCTTTCATTTTCCTCCCATTTCTCTTGGATCATATGTTTTCATCTTGTGACTGAATAGGAAATCAGAAGAATGGCCCAAATCTCCCCTGCCAGTGAGAAATACATTAATTCAATAATTTCATTAGGTTAAAAAAAAATAAAGTGTTAAGTGATTCTACCTTAGCACAAGATATCAATGCTAAATAAAATATATAAATATTTTTCATCTCAAGTTGTATTTTCTTAAATAAATTAGGTGACCTAAAGTCACTCATTTATGGTCAAATAAGTCAAACACAGCCAAATGAACTCACACAGGAGGCAATGTAGGGAAAGAACAGAAACATACAAGGGGGCCGAAATCCATCTGAAAGCACTGTGTTTCTTGTGTATTATAGTTACAGGCCAAAGAATTTCTCAGTGAACATATTTTTCCTCTTAGGTTGATCTATATTGACAACCACCCATGGACTCTAATTTTTTAAGGTTAGGCTGTGGCTTGAAGGCAGAGGCAATCCTGTGCTGTATTTCATTTAAGCACATTTGCCATGAAAATAACAGTTATTGTGGTAGCCACTTAATGGTCAGTAGCTTTCAGTATGAATATAGGGAGTTACATATATCATGTTCATACCAGGTTCTTGAAACTGTGATGAGGTAGGGTAGGGGAAGCCCAAGTTGAATTATTCCCATGTTCTGTAGTTGTTGTTGGGGGAAAAGAGCTGCAGTGGTGGGGCACAGCAGGGTGCAAATGTAAGCAATATTTAACCCAGTCTGTTAATAAAGAGCAAGGTTTGCTTGCTGTTGCCCCAGCAAGCCATGCCTCATAAGCTTTGTGGTTTCTAAAATTATTCCAAGTTAGGCACTGCTACAAGTAAAATATGCTGCTGGCTGTGAAATAATGAGAGGGATAATAAATATATAAAACTTGGAATCTCCTGATGAAAAATGAAAAAGATTTTATGAACCTAACCAGTCAAACTCAGATGAAAACCCCCCAGTGTGCTTGCCATGATTAATGCCCTGGCTGTTCATGTGAGAAGCTCAGATTCAATTTCCTATTCTGATTTCTTGTTCTGGAGGCAGCAAGAATTGGGATGATTATGGCTATAGCAAGTTCCTCTGATTTTGCTCAAGGTATGGCTCTAAGGTCCTGGTGGAGAGACTGAAAAGGCAAAGCCATAGGATCAAACTGTATCCAAATAAAATGTTTACAGGTCTCTACAGAACCTGGTGCAAATATTAGAAAGAACACTCACTTATTAACAGTAACCTTGAACTTTGCTGCATTAACAAAGAGCACTCTCGTTATTTATCCTTCTGGTTTTCATGACCTTGGGAGGTAGTCAAACCGATATTACAATGATCATCGAATAAGGGAAAGAACAGAGTTAGGAGTTTTGCCCAAGTCACATGATTGGTAAGTGCTGGAGTCTAAAGGAAAAAGCCCTATCTTCCTTCTGATGAAGAGCTCTTTCCTCTAATCTCACCAGTGTTACTGTTTTCCTAACTGCTATTGAATACACATGCACACACACACACATACACTTACACACACTCTGTGGGGTACGAATAAACCAGGCATCCTGTCTAAATTAATTTATTTCATGAGATCATTTCTCCACACTCCATTTCACTTTGCCTGTGGAGACATAAACCTAGTCTTGAGCAAAAGAATGAGGACTTTGGTCCCTAATTTGGCCCTAAATGTCATGCAGAAAATGTTTTCTTAACTCAATGTGAGCCTTGGAAGGCTTGTTTGCTTGAGCAAATGCTGCCAGCCAGAAGACACATCACTCTAAAAGGCTTTACAGAGAAGGCTGAGTCCTGGTGGGAAAGTTATGCCCTGGAGGACATTACTGCATAGGAAAGATTTTAGGGGTACATAAAGTTTGGTAAAAAAATTCTTCCTCAGCTGGAAATTCTGGCCCATGGGTTCCCAAGCAAGCTTCTTTTTGTAGACTTTAGTTTATGAATTACTGTAAGGGTTGATACAGCCTTGTTTCAAGTTTCCTAAATCGAACAATGTCTCTTAATTAATCATTCAGAAAAAAAAAAACAGAGGAATAAAGCTAGGGGAAAATTACATGTTTGTCTTATTCTAGATAAAATTTTATGCTCTTTGACCCTGCTGATCCCAAGGAGGCATGTATGTGACACCAAGAAGTAAAATAAATTGCCAGGTCATCCCACCTTGCCCGTATCAGCCCTCCTTTCACATTCAATAAATGATGTGTGATTAGAGGCATATATTAACATAGTGAGGGAGGATGTTGTAGGAGTTCTTTTTCTCTCGCTTCTGAACATTGGGCTGTGGCTGGGTGCCCTGGTATCCAGCCTCCACGTCAGGAGCTTCAACCGAGCTGCACCAGTGGCTTCTGAGTGTGCGTTGCGTGGTCCTTGTCTGAGAATGGCTCCCCTGTCATGACTGCGGTTCTCAAGGCCACTATAGCTGTTATGCTTTGTGGGGCACAGTCGTGGCCCTCTCCCAACACTCATAGTGGTTCCTGCAATTCACACATTGTCATGCTTCTAAAGTAAGATTTCAAAGGCCCCTTTAAAACAGAGGCATATAATATCTGGAAGTGACAATGCAATAGCACATTACCTTGCTTTTATATCCCAGAGCAGTGTTTCTCAATCTTTAGTGTGCATAAGGATCATCTGAAGAGCATGGAAAGGCACAGTTTACTGCCCTGCCCCCATTCTTTAGGTTAGGGGTGGGCAGTGAATTTGTATGAGTTCCCCTACTACATTGATGTTGCTGATGGGGGAATGACACTTTGAGTAGCACTGCATTGGAGTGAAGTTTTCAGATAACCAGTTACTTTGACGTGATTTAAGGAAATGGAAAAAAAGGATAGTGAATTGTGGTTCAGAGAAGAATGAGACAAATTATAGGCTGTGGGAATGATGTTATAGGGGACAAATGCCTGTGGGGATGCCCCAGAAAGGAGCTTGGGGAAGCCTGTGGAGGATGAAGGAGAATGGAGGAAGGTGGGTAGAAGAGGGCCTTATCTCAAACATCCTCCCTCCGTTCACAGGTTTAAGCAAGGCGAGCCCCGAGACTCACAGCTGCCACCCATGCCTTCCGTGTTTGTCCACGTAGGAATGGATGCACTTCGGAACAGTGTCCTTACCTTTTGACCTCACACCTAATGACTGACAAACAAATCAGTAAGATGTGAAACAAGTTTGTGAATGATGGGAAATTCTACCTGCCTTTAAAGTTGAATCTGTTCAGGTAAATGGTGGAAATAAATTGGGGGGTGAATGGGATTGGGGGTGAGGGGCTGTGAGGCTGGGTGGAGTTTGGGCTGGTGGATTGAGATACTGTATATTGTTCCTTTGAAATCACCGAAAAAGCTGAGACATGAGTGTGCCTAGCGAGGGGGTGGGGCGGGGGGGAGGGGAGTGAAGAGAGGGGTCCTTTGTAAACTCTGATTGACCATTTTGTTCAGACCTGCAAAAGTTCAGTGCTATTCTTTGTTGCTTCAGAAATGGAAAGATTGAATACAACTGCCAGGTCTTTGAAGTGTGTGCCTGTGAGTTGGGCCTCACAGCTGCTCAAACCTGAAAATAATTATTTCACCACTGCAATGACTCAGCTGGGGTTAAAACCTCACCAGATTGGGGCTTGACTATTTCTAATGCATGGATTTGAAAAATAGTAGAAGGGCGTGGGTCAGAATCTACCCTACTCAGAAAATTTCAGGCCCACGTACAGTTTCTGGCAACCCAAGGCCTCTGTGTCACTCTTCACACTCACTAGTCCTATTTCCCAAGCAGCACATGATTCTTTTGACTTCCCCCTATTCTTCCTTCAATAAAAATTAGCCTCCTATGCCCTTATCATGCACTAAAATAATAAATGACTGTTGCTAGGTATAATTTGATGAACACCCTAACTGACTTTGCTGACTTTTCTTGTCATTCATGTCTTGTCTCATTATTACTTTTTCCAGAGAACTCTTCCCTGACCATCCAATGTACAGAAGTAATCTTTCCTTTATCATATCACACTGTTTTATTTTCTTTATATCATTTACCACTTTCTGAAATGATCTTGTCACTTTATTTACTGGTTCTTTCCTAGACTTCAGTATAAGCTCCATGTGAATTGAGATCTCGTCACTCTTGTTCACTATAGTATCTCCTGGGCTTAGATGTGTGCTTGGCATACAATAGGTGCTCAATAAATATTTGTTGATTACATAAATGCATTCAAGCCAAGGAGAAGCTTGATAGTTTCTTTATGGGCTATCCATATAGGATAAAATATTTACATTTTAATGAAATTCTTTCCTTCGAAGGAATGAAAGATGTGGAGATTTCAGGTTCTTTGGGGAACTCTCTCATTATTTCTTAATGCCAGGTCCTCTCCAAGAATAAGTTCTAGAACGGTAGTTTATGAAGTGTGGTCCCAGAACTAGCAACATTAGTATTATCTGGAAACTTGTTAGAAATACACATTCTTGGTTACACCCCAGAACTCCTGAATCGGAAACTTAGTGGTGGGCAGCAATTTGTGTTTTAATAAGCCCTCAGGTAATTCTGATGCATGTTGAAGTTTGAGTACCCCTATCTAGAGCTTTAAGCACCATTTCAGACCTATGGTCTGAAGTCTAACAGCATGACATCTGAAAGCTTATTAGAAATGCAGAATCATGGGCCATGCTGCAGACCTATTGAATCAGAATCTGCATTTAAAAAAAGATCCCTGGGGATTCTAATGAACATTAAAGTTTGAGAAACACTGAACTAGAATCTAGATAGATTATTTTGTCCTGGTAATAGGCCGTCTGAGAATATAGAGGTATTAAATCATTGTGGCTTGCTTTTGCTCTATATTTCTCGAAACCATGTATTTACTTTTCTTAATCTTATACATTTTAAGAATAAGAGTAAGGGAGCAGAGATGGCTCAAGCAGTTGAGCGCCTGCTTGCTACATTGGAGGTCCCAGGTTCAGTTTCTGATGCCTCCTTAAAAACAAAACAAAACAAAATAAAACAAAAACAAACAACAAGCAAGCAAGCAAACAAATAAACCAAAACAACCCAAGGATGCTGATGTTGCTCAGTGTTTGAGTGCCAGCTTTCCATATATAAGGTCCCAGGTTCAATCCCCGGCCCTGGAACCTAAAGGAAAAAAAGAAGAGTAATCTAAATTTCTTTCATATTGAAATTCATGTTCCTGAGCCACACTTCAGTTTTACTAATAACACTGTACGGGGATGCCTTGGAATCTGAAAAAAATGTTTTTTTCTGTCTGCTTGCACCATCGTCTTTTGGGTGCATTACTTCACCCTGCAGGGGCCTGCGTCTCACCACATCTGGAACACCTTTTTTCTTTTTTTTTTTTTTAATCGGGAGGTCCTGAGGATCAAACCCTAGTCCTTCTTATGGTAAACGGGAGCTCTATTGCTTGAGCCACAGCCACTTCCTGGAATCTGAAATTTTAACGGGTGATTCTTATGCAGTCTGTTCCTAAGTTCGAAAATTTTTGTCTTAAAAATATTTTACTCTATTTTAAAACTTCAGATTTGTCCTTAAACATTGCTAATGTTCTATTGAAGAAACCTGTATGAAAACTGATGCTATTAGAAGAAAAGCACTGAATATATTTCTATCACAGATTAATAATATGTTTACACAAATTAATAATATATTTATCAGGGAAATGGATGTGGCTCAACCAACTGGGTTCCCATCTTCCATAAAGGAGGTCCAGGGTTCGATGCCCAGGGCCTGCTGGTGAGGGTAAGCTGTCCCACACGGCGAGCTGGCCCACACAGAATGCCAGCCCATGTGGGAATGCTGCCCTGCACAGGAGAGACGCCGTGCGTGGGAAATCTGCCCAGCGTGGGAAAGCTACCTGCGCAGGAGTGCTAGCTGATGTGGAGAGCTGGAGCAGCAAGATGACGCAAGAAGAGACACAGAGGAAAGAAAATAAGAAGACGTAGCAGAACAGGGAGCTGGGGTGGCGCAAGAGAGTAATCGCTTCTCTTCCACTCCGGAAGGTCCCAGGATTGGTTCCTAGAGCCTCCTAATGAGGAGACAAGCAGACACAGAAAAACACACAGTGAATGAACACCGAGAGCAGACAATGGAGGAAATGGTGGTGGTGGTGGTGGGGGAGGGGCGGAGGGGGGAGGGGGGAGGGGGGAGGGGGAGGGGGGGAGGAATAAATAAAAATAAATATATTTATCAGTTTTAATAGCACTATATAGAAAGTTATTTAGGGCTGTAGCCTCTTTGATATTTCTGCCATTAGCAGATCTAAAGTCAGAAAGGTAACTTTTCTGAGAAACAGCAACCCATAAAAGGCCTAGAGAAGGACCCAAATTTATATTGGACAAGATGCTATTTTCTCCTGTTATTATTTTACCACCAAATTATTTTTCCATAAAAATATAAAATGGGATGTAAAAGTAAAAATAAGATTCAGGAGAGGGTGCATCCTTCCTTTATAATGAACCCTGCTCATGTCTCTTTCCCCTTCATTTTATTGAGTTTGCATGAGAGTTGCCAAGAGATCCACACTGGTTAACAAATGGCTAATTGACAGTCACCCATCTGCTGATGTGATTGTGGCTGTTTTCAGATAGAGTCAATGATCATTAGGTTTTGTTTCCCCTCATGGGGGAAAGCTGTGGCATACTGATTGCCTGACAGTGGTAGAAAGATTTCTGACTTGTTGTTTATGCAGACTAGATAAATCTTTCTTTGGTTAGTGGCCCTTTCTCACATCTAGAGACTATATAAATCCATACCATTTAATTATTTTTATATGCCGAACAGGATTGCATTTTTTTTTTTAAGGGCAGTAGCATATAAATTGTGATTCATACTTTGAAATATTGCAGAAATAAGTAATTTCATAGTTTGCCCTTCTAACTTAGAGAATTTGTTTTCCCTTGTGCATTTTGTGTTTTCCCATATGCCTTGTGATCGCTCTGGTATATAAACGATATGAAAGTGTTTTCTGGATGAGAGAAGAAAGATGCAAGAGTGATGCTGTAATATTTTTGTGAGTGAAAGCCTTTCTGAACATGTCCCAGATAGGTTAGCCTTGAAGGGGAACACTGCGCTCTGAGGCTTCGCATGAGCTTAAACTTTTCTCTTTGAAGAGTGTCTCAACAGTATAACTGTGGGATATCAGAATGGCTGTGCTACTCTATTCTGGTTTCTCTCCCCTACCTTGTACTTAACCCATGACCTCTTGTTCTCCTTGTGAGGTTGGTTCATGTTAAAGCTGTGGCCCATATGTAGAAATTAGTTTAGTTTCCAGTAGTTGTCTCTTTTTAGAAATGAACATGTATGGCCCATCTAAGGCTAAAAAGGGATATGGGTTTATTTGAAACATTTAAGATCATGAATTCTGACACAAAGTAAACAAAATAATCATGCCCCTATATAACCATTAAATTATCTTATAATAATAACTATACATTCAACACATTTTAACAAGTACTTAGTATGTACTGCTGACTGTAGTAAACACTGGGGATATCATGTTTAGTGAATTAGATACGGTTTTTCCAGTGGGATGGGCATTAATCAAATGATTACATAAAGAAATGTAAAGTTATAATATGATGAGTATCAGCCCCTTCAGGAAGTTATATTTGAAGAAGTGATGTTTGAATTGATGCCTGAAAGAAAGGTAGGAGTTAGAAAGGTGAAGGGAAAAGGAAGAGCAGTTCAGGCAGGGCAGCATGTTCAGAGGCCCTGGGTGGTATGGAGCATTCCTGGAACTGAGGGAAGGCCAGTGTGATGATAGAGTGGAATGTGAGAGGAGTGAGGTTGGAGAGGTTCATAGGGTATGGATCATGAAGAGTCTGTAATTTAAGTTAAGGGCATCAATTTTTATCCCAGGATTAATGGGAATCCATTTAAGTATTTTAAGGAGGGAGATTAGAAGTAAAAGAGGAATGAGATATACCTATTAGGAAACTATTTCAGTAGTCCAGAGTAAAGATTATAGAAATTTGACCTAGGGTATTTGTGGAGAATATGATGAGAGTAAATAGATTTTTGTTAGACAATTAGGAGGCAAAATTGACAGATATTTTGATAATGGATTGGCTATGTGAGGTAAGGAAGTAAAAGATAGTGCTTTTTATTGATAAAAGGAATACTATGGGGCACCTCCTTTTGGTGGGGGAAAATCATGAATTGGATTTTGGATATGTGGAATTTGCAATGCCTTTGGCATACTTAAGAAATGATGTGAACCAGGTATTTGGATTTATAGTTCAAGAGCTAAAGGAGATGCCTGGACAGATGATGTAACTTTGTGTACAGATGGCACTCTATGCCATGAAATTAGAGGAGTTAACTTAGGGAAATTGATAGTGTAGGATGAAGAGGGAAATAGAGAGGAATTGGCCAGAGAGGTAGAAGAAAAACTAAAAGAGTATAATATCTTGGAAGTCATGGGCATATATGTTTGAGAAGGCATCAAGAAGGTAGAGTGTCTCCAGTTGGTTGATTATTCAAACAGAAGAGATTTGAACATGTTTAGTGTCAATGAGAAGAGTTGAGAGGGAGAGGTTGAATGTATAAGACAGAGAAGGGATAATAGTGAAAAATTCCTAAAAGGATAAGAGGGGAAGCAATCTAAAGTATAAGTTGATGGTTGGCCTTAAAGAAAATGAGGGACAGTTCTCCTACTGCAGTAGTTCTTAACCTTTAGCTTGTACCAGAATCATCTGAAGGGCTTGTTAAAAGACAGATTGCTGGTACTGCCCCAGAGTTTCTGATTCATTGACTCTGAGGTGGGATTTAAGAATTTGCATTTCTAAAAGATGCTGCTCATACTGCTGATGCAGGCACCTCATTTGACCCTAGAGAAGCTACAGGTCAGGAAGTCAGGTTGGGTTCAGGGTTGGGTAGGTTCTTATGTTTTGGTTAAAGATCAACCAGGAGGTTATTGCTGATGACTTCTGAGATTACTTTGAAGGAGAAGATGAGGTCTATTGTGGAGAGAAAATTAAAGATGGGAAGTTGGGGTCTTGAGGATAGCAGAGAAGTGTGAAATATCCTGTGTGGAGAATTGAAGAGTGTTTTGGTCTGAGAAATATAGTAGAATTGCCACACAAGGTTGATGGCCTTCTTGAGGTGGGCGATCATGAATTCATAGTGATTTTTGTCTGCCCACATTTTGTAGTTTTCTGCAGTGCAGCATGGATGCTCATAGGCAGGCCCAGAGAAAGTGAATCTTGGTTTCAACCAAGATTGACATTTACAAGATGTGTAAGATGAAAAAAGATGGTTATAAGGTACATGGCAAAGGTTTTTACAAGACTTATTTAAATGATAGACAATGAAATCCAGGGTGGATGTGGAGAGAAATGAAAAGAGGGGGGAATTCATGGATTGGGAAAAAGTAGAGGCATCAATGGCTCCAGTGAGATCAAATGGCAGTTTCAGTGGTAGTAGTAGAAACAAAGTGTCTGGAAGAATAGAATTTGTATTTAGAGAGTGGGATATATGAATCAAAGATTGTGGAGATGGAATAGCTAGGAGTGATGATAAAGTGATTGTGTGAGTGAGAAAGTGGCTGTAGATAAAGGAGTTAAGGAACTAAGAGGCCAGCATGTTGAATGGATTCATGAATATGACTATTGAACTTAACGCAATAATGAGAAGACTTGAGTTGGAGAGCAAAATGGTGAGCTAGAGGATGGAAAAACCAAATACCATAGGCCCTAGAAGAGGTGTTTTTGTTTGTTTTTAATGTGAAATTGGAGAAATGCTAGTCTGAGAGCATAGTACTAGAAGAAATGTCCTCATCAGAATTCTAGGTTTCATCTAAGACCAGTGATAAATGAATACTAGGAGACATGATTCAGGATTTAGCAGTGTTTGCTGGGTTATGGAATGGCATTCATAGAGAGGAAGGTAGATATTTTAATCTGCTAGGCTGCCAAAACGCAATATACCAGAAATGCCTTTTACAATGGGGATTTATTGGCTTACAAGCTTACAGTTCTGAGTATATGGAAATGTCCAGATCAAGGCATCATCAAGCAATGCTTTCTCCCCAAAGACTGACAGTGATCTACCCTGGACTCCTCTGGTACATGGCAAGGCACATGGTGTCATCCCTCCTTCTCTTCCAGGTTTCATTGCTTCAGCTTCTGGCTTCATCTCTCTGTATTCATCCTGTTTATAAAGGACTCCAGTAAGAAGATTAAGACCTCCTCGGGGCCATGTCTTACTGAAGTAACCTAATCAAAAGGTCTGTAAGTGAAGTAACCTCATCAAAATGTCCCACCTACAATAGGCTTGCATCCACAGGAACGGACCAGCTTTAGGAACATACAGTCTCAAACTACCACAGCAGAATAGCTTCCATTTCCTCTATTTTTTTTCTTTTTAATAAATGAAGAAATTGATGCTTAGAAAGGATGAATGACTTCCTCATATCTATAGAACTTACAGGTGGTGAAATCAGGACAAGAATCTAGGTCCCCTGACTCTCCCAATTCTCTTTTCCATGCCCTCATGAAGAATTCAAAACAAAGTTATCAAGCAACCAAGCCAAGTTTTCCATCTCTTAAAAGGCACTTTTTGTTTCATTTATTCTGATTAAAATTTGTGTTGACAAAGTTTGGTTTGTTAACTATAACCCTTTTTATAAATGTTTTGAGTGACTCTAATTCTCTGAATTTGGGCATCATTTGTCTTGAATGAGTGAAATGGAAACCAAGAACTGTAATACCTATGAAGCATGCTTTGGACAGGAATGAGAAAAGAGCAATGCAGGGATATTATTTTCCCATTGAAAGTGCTTAAATTCTCCTTATTCTAAGAGACCATTTGAACATGTGCTTCGTGAATTCTTTTAATGTAGTCTGCTTCCTCTCTTCCCCGCAAATGAAGGGTAAACCAAATTGTAGAGGCAATGTCAGTAACAAATACTTTCTTAAAATAATTTGTGGCTTATTTTTTCTAAATATCTCTAAGTACTGGAATTAAAACCCATGCCTTCATTAGCATCAATTTTATTTTACTAAAATGTATTCTGAGAATGTTATGGTCATGTAAAATTTGGCATTAGACTTTGCTTTCCACAGATAAATATCTGGAAAGAGCATTAAATTGGAAAATTTTAGAATACATTTATCCTTGGTTCAGGTACTTAAGGCATATGCGTGTGTATGTGTGCATGTCCCAAAACATATGTTTTGGAACAGTGAAAAACATCTGTGAAAATAGCCTCTACCCTTTGAATCATTTTCCATTGATAAATAGTCATACTATGTTGTTCTAGGCCTATTTGAAGTCCTGATAGAACTCAACTCTTATTCACAGAAGCGGTTGGTTTATTGGAACTATTTGAATGATTCAACTACTTCCATAGTAAATACATTGCTATGAGGTTATGTTTAATAGGCTCCTGACATCCATCAAACAATGTAGCATGTCACACTTTGAGGCAGAATACTCCTGACAGTATTTCAAATTTAATTCTCTAACTGAAATGGAAATAAGAAACTACATTTGATACAAAGAAAGTATTGAGTTGGAAGGATTTTTTAAACGTCCTTTTTAAACCCTGCTGGGCAAACTGCCGTTTTAACCTTTTGGAAAAAGAATTAGGTGGCTTACCAGAGGTCCAATTCTATACTCATTGTTTCCCCACAACTTGGAATGTGAGGTTCTATGCTGTGACCAGCATTGTTTATGAAAAGGTAAGAGAAATTTAAAAATCTTTTAATTTAAAAAATCCTCACTGTCAGATTTTAAACTGGCAATTGAAAGCAATAAATATTTTAATTGTATACTTTTAAAAAGTAAAGCTAGTTTGTTCTCTTTTAAAGTCTAAACCAAATGGATAATTAAAAAACACCAAGTTCATAATTGGCAAGATGATGAAACAGAGAAGTAAAAATAATAAAATCAAGATTATAAAAAGTGTGAGATATACCATTTAGGTGTTTGTGTGGTGTGAGTGTGAAATCCAAGTATATTTACAGATGTTGGTTTTCATTGAATTTATTATTTCTACAACAAAACTTCTACCCTTGCTGTTGATAACTACTTAAAAATTGACATATATACATATTTACTTATAGGAGGCATATATTTAATTCCTGTATTAACACATATGTACATCTATACTAGGGCCTATTAAAAGACTCGATTAAAAGAGGGTATATGAGCAAGTGTCTGTATGTGTGCTTATTGATTTATTTTACCTACACCATGTCTTAGGATGTAAAAAATACTGATCAACTTCAGTTCTCTTTTTCCTCTTCTAGTAACATTATTGGCTTTAAAAATATTTTTTTCTTATTTCTCCTTAGTGTTTGCATTTTTCCTTTATGAGCATTCATATGCTATACTATTTTTGTGTTGACTACAATTTAGCTGCCTATACTACTTGACGCTAGTTTCCCATTGAATTTAGCAGAGGCTATAAAAGATGATATTTACCCTGCTTTAGGCCCTTCAGAGAGGTAGATATTATAACTCCCTTTAATAACATACCTTTGTTTAAAAATTCTTACTCTCAGAAAATTCTTCATTTCTTAACTAAATTCAAATGGGAATCAATTAGTCCATAAATCAATTATTTTCTCCAGTTCTTTTGATTTGTTTTGTAGATTTTGCCCAAGGTAATTCTTTAATGAATTGTGAAAATAACAAAAATGCAAGCAGAAGAACCATCTTCCAGTTCTCTAGTATTCTATTTCTTTCTGATATATCATGGACATGAGGTGAGAGGTACTCAAATAGACTATTTCCAATCCCAGCTTAGCCTTTTCCTAGGTAAGTGATCTTGATTATGTTAAACCTCAATTTTCTCATCTGGTAATCGAGGTTGTAATGATTACTATCACATTTGAGTGTTGTGAGGATTAAATGAAGTGATGTTTAGTATACTACTTGGATCTAGATAGATGCTCAGAATAAATTAAACAATTCCAGCCCACATATTGAAATCCTCAAAACATATAATATGGAATATTTAATTTAGTTTGGGATAAAATATCTGAGCAGAGAAATAAGGAATTCTTATTTAACATGCCTCTGTGTGAATGTGTTGAATATGGGGGATTTTAACATGTTAGCTCATTTTCAAATAAAGCCTTTGCAAATAACTAGGACTTACAGAATGAAATAATACCCCCATTGAAAAAGTACATTTCACACATAAACTATCTATTATAGAAGTCACTGAGAAGTAATGCAAAGTAATATTTCTTTTTGGAATCCAGTTAATTTTCTGGAGTTTATTCAAATGATGCTATATAGATGTTGAGTTCTCACTCCTGGGTAATAATACTTGTATTTATATAGCACCTTACAAGGCATTTTTACATACATTAGCTTATTTTATGCTCACAAAAAGCTGGCAAGAAAGGTAGAGCATGTGTTGTTATGTTCATTTTACAAGTGAAAGAAGCAAAACTCGGAGAAGATAAGTAACTCTTCTAAGGCCACAGAGTTCCTAAGTGGTTGAACTCATAATCTATCCCTAGTTCTGGGACATTTTTTCCCCATGTTGCCCTTGCCAGCTTCAGTAATGAAAACGTTCAGAGTTAGGTATAAGAGATGAGAGAAGGGGAAGTGTTTGCATTAACTCTCACCGTATTTCAGGCTCTGGGTGTGGAAGGGGTCTTGAGGTAGTCGGTCATTGTATGTTCCTTCTCACTCTGTCCAGAGGGACAGAAAACTTAGAAATGTCTAAAGACTGCACTGTGGACTGAAATGTGAGTGTTTAGGGGTAAGAAAACAAGGGTTAGATAGAATTTCAACATGGGGAGAGGGGAAAGCTGGGGTTTGAGGAAGGAGAGATGAAAGTAGGAAGAAGATGTCTGCTCTGTTTTGTCTCCTAGCCATGAAAGAACCTCCATGACTGCCAGTTCTGAAGGATCTGCTACTTACAAACGCAGATAGCAATACAAGGACCTGCTCCTTCATGGAAAGCTGATTTTTCCAGGATCAGTAGGAATGAACAAAATCTTTTTATAAGACATTTATTCAACTCAACAATAAAAAGACAAATAACTCAATTTAAACATAGTCAAAAGATTTGAATAGAAATTTCTCCAATGAAGATATACAAATGGTTAACAAGCATATGGAAAGATGCTCAATATCATTAGTCATTAGAGAAATGCAAATCAAAACCATAACAAAATACCACTTCACACATACTAGTGTGACTAAAATAAAAAGACAGAAAGTAACAAGTGCTGACAAAGTTAGAGAAATTGGAATCCTCATTGTATTAGTCAGCCAAAGAGGTGCTAATGCAAAATACCAGAAATTGGTTGGTTTTTATAAAGAGTATTTATCTGGGGTAGGAGCTTATAGATACCAGGCTATACGGCATAAGTTACTTCCCTCACCAAAGTCTATTTTCACTTGTTGGAGCAAGATGACTGTGAGGGTTCAGGCTTCCTCTGGGCTCAGCTCCTCTGTTTTTTTCCACAAGGTCAGCTGTAGACTATCAGGCAATTGCCTCTTTCTCTCTCCCTGGGGCTCCAGCTTCAGCATCAAACTCCAACATCAAAACTCCAACATTAAAACCCCCCAAGTCTGTCCTTTACCATGCCTTTTATCTCAACACCCTACTGGCACAGAGGTTTATATGATTACTTAATCAAGCAAACCTCTGAATCCAATATAATCTAATATGCCCAGAGGAAAAGATCAGTTTACAAACATAATCTAATATTTCTTTTTGGAATCCATTAATAATATCAAACTGCTACACTAATACATTGCTGGTAGGAATATAAAATGATGCAATGACTTTGGGAAACAGGTTGGCAACTTCTCAAAAATTTAAACAGAGTTACCAGATGACCCTGCAGTTCCAATCCTAGTGAACATACCCAAGACAACTGAAAACATAGATCCACACAAAAACTTGGACCCTAATTTCATAGAAGCATTATTCATAATAACCAAAAAGTGGAAACAAGTCAAATATCCATCAAGTGGTGATAAACAAAATGTGCTGGAATACATTGGAACATTATTTGGCCATAAAAAAGAAAGAAGTATGATATATGTTATAACATGGATGGACCTTGAAAACATTATGTTAAGTGAAAGGTGACAGACACAAAAGACTGCTTATTATATGATTCTATTCATATGAAATGTCCAAAATAGGTAAATCCATAGAGACACAAAGTAGATTAGTGGTTGTCAGGACTTGAGGAAAGGAGAGAATAGAAAATGACTGCTAATGGGTGTGGGTTTCTCTTTCGGATGATGAAAAATTTCTGGAATTAGATAGTGGTGATGGTTGTACAAATTTGTGAATATGCAAAAACAAACAAACAAACAAACAAAACCCACTGAGTTTACACTTTAAAAGCATGAATTTTATCGTATATAAATTATTTCTCAATAATATTCTTTATCCAAAGATCATAATAGCTAACATATATAAACAGGGCATTATTAGAAACTATGCTATGAAATGTAAAGATTATTTAATTTAAATTTTACAGCAACCATAGGGGTATATAGTCTTATCATTTACATTTTACAGTAGAGGAAATCAAGGCTTTCAGAGGCTCAATAATTTGCCCCATGTCAGACGGATCTGTTTTTAATCATTACGCAATAGTTCCTTTTTGATAAGCATAGCTAGACCTTGAAGATTTCCTGTTCTTTCTGTATTGCAATCACTGGGCTCAGCCTTTGTGATTTTGGGCCTTTTGATATTTTATTCTTTTGGAATTCTGTAGTTATATCTTATAATGACCTGGAGGAAGAATAGGCTTGGGCATTCCCTACCTCTTATCCCCCACTACCCATAAATAACTATTTGTTGAAGACCTGCCCCATTCCTTCCTGTTTGTTTAAATGTCACCCCTGGAGAAGCGTTCTTGACTTCCCATTCTAAATGCAGTCTCCCTATCAGAGGCTCTAACTAAAATGTGTATCTCTTTTTCTTAGCACCTACTATACTCCAATGGAGGTTTGATTAACACTTGTCTTCCTTCTTATACTACAAATGCCATGATGCCAGGAACCATATCTGTTTTGTTCAATGTTGTATACTCATTAAGTAGCACTGAGCACACAGTAGGCACTCAATAAGTATCAACTGAATGACTAACTACCAGCACAGTAAGGACATTCCTGCAATATTCATACCTCTCTACTGTCCCTGTTTTACAGCATTTCTTTTTAGAAGTTTGCATATAGTTCCTCAAGCCTCTGGATCCAACTATTAAACTCATTGTGGGAGTGCTTCAGGACCACCACTGGCTCACACTATTGGAAAGTGACGCACTAGTGGAAAGCTTTGGCTTTAGGGCTAACCTCAGAGATTTCTCTAAAACATTTCCTATGTGCTGCATTTCCCCACTCTGACTGGGATTTTGGCTTTCCTCTAATTTCTTGACTTTACTATCCCTTAGGAATGTTCATAATATTTCCCATAAACTCTTTCAAGATCTTAACTTTTTTTTATACCTGGCAAATCTAACAACACCATTAACATCATTAAACATTCACAGAACAATATTCTCAGGATGTAAACAACTGAATAACTCAGAAATGTTAAGTGAATTGCTCCCGATCATGCAGCAAATACGTGATAGAACCAGAATTAGAAACTACTAGAGCAGAGGTTCTTAATCTTTTCTGTTTCACGGACCCCTCGCCAGTCAGGTGAAAACCACAGACCCCCTACTAAGTCCACACTATACTATATATTATTTAATAAATATATCACACCCACACCAACACATCCCCACAAGAATGTTTCTTGAATTTCAATTCAGGCTCACGGACCCCTGGTTAAGAACCCCTGTACTAGAGTCTAAATTCCTTAAGAACAGGGACTCTGTTTTACATACTTAAGTTTTCCTTATCTTCCCAGCACAACACCTAACATGCATGTATGAGGAGCTCATTAAATATTTGCTGTATGAGAACCCTAAATTCTTGCTGGAAGGAACCCATATTCTATTGTGCATTAGGTAATTCTTTTTATTTTTTAAAGATTTATTTATTTATTTCTCACCGCCCTCCTCCCCCGCCCCAGTTGTCTGTTCTCTGTGTCCATTTGCTACGTGTTCTTTGTCCTCTTCTGTTGTTGTCAGTGGCACGGGAATCTGTGTTTCTTTTTGTTGTGTCATCTTGTTGTGTTAGCTCTCCGTGTGTGTGGCGCCACTCCTGGGCAGGCTGCACTTTCTTTCGCACTGGGCGGCTCTCCTTATGGGGCGCTCTCCTTGCACGTGGGGTTCCCCTATACGGAGGCAGCCCTGCATGGCAGGGCACTCCTTGGGCGCATCAGCACTGCACATGGGCCAGCTCCACACAGGTCAAGGAGGCCCGGGGTTTGAACCGCGGACCTCCCATGTGGTAGACGACGCCCTAACCACTGGACCAAGTCCACTTCCCGCATTATGTAATTCTAAGGCCACCTATACTTCTCTCCTCAGCTAACTTTCCTAAGCTAAACTAATGCCTGGATTTGCATTTGAAAGTCCAGTTTCCAAATGTATCTAACCAAACCCATCCAAAGAGCCCGCTTTCCCCTTTTTCATATCACTAATGATGGCACCACTATTGCTACCTAATTTCTCTGGGCTAGTTAAAAGGGACTCCTATATTGCTGGGATTTCCCTCATTTCCCTGCTTCATGATGCCTATGACTTATTCCTGATGCTCAAATGCTTATGTCTTGGCCAGACAATGTCCAGAGAAAGCTCTTCCAGGATTTTTTTTTTCTTAATTCCTACCACCAGAACAGACAGTTTGTCCTTTTTTGACCATCTAAGGATGTTTGTAGGCTACTTCTGTTTCATGTCTACCTTTTGTGATAGTTTTGGTGCACAGGGATTTACCCAGTGGACACTGAGGTCAGGGGCCTTCACTTACACAACTTAGTATCCTGTAGCACCAAGCTTACTGTCTCGTATGTAGTGGAATTTAAATGACTTTTCCTTTGTTATCTTATATTTGTGCCATTTACATACCCAAATAACCCAGCTCATATTACCTAAAGCTCACTACTCAGCTCATTCAGATACTCCATGTGTGTGAATCTGTTTACCTGCCTCATATACATTAAGTAATATTTATATTTAAAAAGCACCAACTTTTAAAGAGTGCATAGCATATGATGATTAAAAACTTTAGGTAGTCATTCCTATTTCCAAGTAATTACATTAGGAAAATGAAAAATTTGAAGGAAAACTTAAAATACAACATTTAAGGGCACAATGAGAGTAGCTACTAGACTGGTCTTAGCCTACTCCATGGAATGCAAGTTTCTGGCCTCTAAAATATATACAATTATCTTTTTGGCTGCTTTTGAGTGGCAATGACTGGCATTACTGGGATTCTCTTCTCTTGGAGATGAAAAATGAAGTTTGAAAGAATGTTCATTACCTTCAGGGTATGAGTTGACCACACTGATTTTTCATCTGCCAAAATTTGTATACTGGTTTCTGTCTCATCTGAAGACCTCTGGAACTATAAGTAATTGATCAAATTAGCCTGACTGTAATCCCCCTCTAGTTCTGTTATGATTGCAGCTTGTTAACCTTAGCACACACTGTTCGTTTAAACCATGTGGATGACATCATGAAAACCACCCCCACTTCATCAAAGCATGATGCACACTATGAGAAACAATTTGGTTTCAAACCACTCTGAGATATGGTCTTTCTTCTTTTTCTCTCTGTATTTAAAGATAAAACGTAAAACTTCAGTTCTTAGCCAATTGATTTTCACTCCAGCTGGCCCTCCCCCAATAAATGGAAGCATTTTCATGGCACTGGTATCAAGCAAACTAAAAATATCAAAGAAGTTTGCTTCAGTCCTGGAAAAGGGAAATTGATGTCAGAAATTGTTCTTTTGATGTTCCTTTTATCATTTATTTGCCAAAATCACTTTTACATGTTGTATAATGGTTTTCTGTATCTATCACAACTGGGCAGCTAATGCCCAGCAATGTCCTTATGCTAGAATTAGCCTTTAGATGAGCAAGCTGTTTCTCTTGAGCTGTGATTCTTCTTCTTCTTAGTGTCATTATGATCCTGTACTAACCCTGATCAGCTTTGATTAGAAAGGTTTGTGCATCCTCACTTCCTGAGGCATGCTAAGTTCCTTGGCCTTGTGCTGTTTCTGCTGTCATTGATTCAAAATCATTCTCAGATGTAGCTTTTTTCTTAGTATAAATAGTATTATCTATGATGCCTAACTTTTTAATATTGGTAGAAGACAGGTGGGTTGGCAATTCAGAAAGGAGCCATTGCTTTATTGTTTGCTCCAATATGAGCTTAACACTTCAAAAGAAGAAATGAAACACAAATAAGTAATAGAAAAAATAACAGATTTATAGTGTGAGTACACTTGCAAATCTTTAGTACTTTTTTAGCCTATATTTCCTTGACACTGTGAATGATAAACCTACTATTTAAAGTGTGACCATTCATTCATTCAACTAATTAACCTTCCATATGTTATTAGGCCCTGTAGTATGGAGGTATAAAAATGTATATACTATAAGGGAATTAAAAATATATAAAGTCAAGATCTTTGTCCATAAGAAATTGATGGTTTAGTATAGCATTTCAAGAATTGTTTTCCTTAGTTCTATAAGATGCTCTGTGAGAAAAGGATTCCATGTATAAAAAAGTTTGACTTTCCTCTTGGAAAGACACTAAATACTAAAGGATCTAAGAAATTCTGTACTGAAAAACCCTGTAAAATTTGTTTAGCCTAGAGTTTGCCAAATTTATTTCATCATGAATCCCATTTAAAAAAAATACCAATGAATATCTCATGGAATATATTTTGGGGAATGCTGGCCCAGCAAGCTAGGGTACAGAGATTATACACTTTATTTACTTTTATCACTTCAGAAGTGTCCACAATATATTTTTAGGGATAGTTGATTAAGTGAATATATTGTCTAACTCAGGTCGTTAGAGAAGTGGTTCCTAAACTCAAATCCACAGATAACTTATTTGCTGTCTGCATTAGCATTTCTTGGGGAAGAATTATAAACACATACTCCTGGGCTCTGTTACCGTAGTTTCTGATTCAATAGGTTTGAAGTTGAGCCTGAGATGTTTGCTAATAATTCCCAGGTGATTCTCACACATAGCTAGTTTAGTAACCACTGGCTGGTATATGAAAAACAAATGAGGCCAAAGTTGAGCGTTTGATGTGCCTAATTAAGGTTCTACATTGCATTGTCACAAACTAAAATCTAATTTTGTAAACATATGTCCATTGTAATCCATCAAAAATGTAAATAAGCCGCCCAAGTCCAAATCACCAGGCCTAAAGTGAAGTCAAGAGACTTATCTTCACATTGAGGATAAAGAATACTACTTTTTCGTTTTCAAATTTTGCTCAAACACATGATCTTACAAAACTTGGATGGGGCCCAAGGGAAAAGAGGAGAGTGTTTAAGTAATAGATTTACTTACTACCCAGCATGGATTAATACTACGTCAGGTGCATCCTTGATATCTATAATGACTGATACATTTGAGAAGAGAGAGAAAAAGAGATTGGAAATATTTCTTGAATTGAGAGTTCTTGGGAGTAATATTTAAGATCATGTTGCAAAGATATTTCTGGTCAAATAAATCCTCCCGACACTATAAAAAGAAAGCTTTGAAATGAGGAAGAGATCTATCTCAAGGTCTGTTAGGGCCATGAACTCAAACCTTGGGTGATAAGACAAGGCAGAGAAGATTAATTCTATATCAGCATTGTAAATAGCGCACAACAGCAATAAAATTTTCTATAAGACCATAAATTTTTATTTCCAATAATAAAAAATATTCTGTGAAGATATGTGTACTGGAATGGTCTGTATATTTTATGACACATATATTGGAGGTCAGTCCTGGCTTGGTCCTCCTCTTACTAAAATTCAGTTTATAAATAGCTCTGATACATTATTATTTTCCATGTTTTGCTGATAACCAGAGTTAACTTATGGATAGTTTATCCTTGGAAACAATCTGAAGAAAGGGCTCACTGGAGGTACAAGTGGTACTAACTTAAAAGATTTCAAAGCATCCTTAAGATTATCCCCTGAGGATAAGACATGAGGAACTTTAGAAGGCTTGGACATTAGTGCCTTGTTTTTTTTTTTTCCGTAAGATTAAAAAAAAAATTATTTTTCTTCCCTTCCCCACACCCCCCCCCACCGTTGTCTGCTCTCTGTGTCCATTTGCTGTGTGTTCTTCTGTGTCCACTTGCATTCTTGCAGCAGCGCGGGGAATCTGTGTCTCTTTTTGTTGCGTCATCTTGCTGCATCAGCTTTCCATGTGTGAGGTGCCACTCCTGGGCAGGTTGCCCTTTTTTCACGTGGGGCATCTCTCCTTGTGGGGTGCACTCCTTGCACATGGGGCTCCCCTATGTGGGGGACACCCCTGCATGGCACGGCACTCCTTGCGCACCATCAGCACTGCGAATGGGCCAGCTCCACACGGGTCAGGAGGCCCTGAGTTTGAATCCTGGACCTCCCATACAGTAGGTGGACGCTCTATCAGTTGAACCAAATCCACTTCCCTGGACATTAGTTTTTTAAAGCCTGTAAAAATTTTTAAGATTTATTAGCAGTCCATGCTTTCACCTTTTTGGCCTAAAAATCTAACTTTGGCTTTCATGATGAGATTATGCTATGGAAGACTATAAACTTTAGAACTGTCTCCTCAGATTTGTTAAATAATTTGGTGCACCCACACAATTGAGTGTTCCGTAGTAATTAAAAGTGATTACAGGGAGGTGGATTTGGCTCAACTGATAGAGCGTCTGCCTACCACATGGTAGGTTCTTTCTCTTATAACCACGCCCCCACTCCTTGAGAAACTGACTGCAAAGAGAGGCCAAGTCGTTTGCCCAGGATCACAAAGCTAGTACTAAAATATTAATGTTGTTATTTGAGGGTGGTACTGTGATTTCCATACCCTTATCTGCTGTTCCAATTTTTCTTCAATCAGCATCTAGTCCTTTCACATTAAAAAAACAAATAAATTTTGGATGAAAGTGAAGAACCCTCCACCCCCCACCTAAAGAATATAGTAATAGATTGAATAGCCTTCAATGACATCATATTATTTAGGGTGCAGTCTAGCAGTCTAAACTCAGCTCTTAAAGGAATATACAATATCTTTATATCATAGATAAGGGTATAAAAACTCTGCAATGCAGAATTCTCTAGTCCAAGATGAGCTAGTGGCAAATAATTGGCAGTATAATTCAGTATATCTAATAACATTAAAATAATATATTTTAAATAATTGGTAGTGCTGAATGAGTAATATAATCTTATTTTATTTTTGTCATGTTAAAAAATCCTAGGGCACAAGTCTACATGATGAATATGCACACCTCCTGCCCAAACTGAAAACACTTCCTTCCATTTTGTCTGGTTGGTGGTCCCACAGTGATCTACCTGGCAATTGTTCAGTGAATGAGGAGAAAAAGGGCTTTAGGGCTACTCTGAGTTCAAGCCTCTGAAGTTATATATATTTTCTTGTAAGAGGTTCCTATAAAACACCCAGGAAATTCACATTGTTATGTTTCATGATTGCTAAATAATAGAGAAAAACAACTCTTTCATCAATCTGACTTTTCAGTTTTATGAATTCTGTCATTTTCAAATGAGAGAAAGTCCCATTCCTGTATATGATACTTAATTCTGTTTTGTGTTACCCAGTAAGTTCTAGAAGCAACCTCAGGGAAATGTAATTTATCTCACTCTTCTGGATGACCCTTCAATTTAGTAATTTAATTAATATTAGATTATCATATGCAGCATTGGAAAGTTTCCAATATCCTTGTAATACTACAATTGAAGCAGTGTTTATTGAGTAACTATTATATGTGTATTTCCAGCAGAAATGTGCCAGGAGTGTTGAGAAAGGAAAAGAAGCATAAATACATGTCACTATTCTATCACTCAAATTGATTTTTTGAGTTTCATAGATCAAGAAATTGCAATTTAGAAATTGAGTATTTCCAGTAGAGAAAACAGAATTGTTAAGATGATAAATGATAGTTATGGGGTTCAGTGTTAGACAGTTTGTAGAGCCAAGCTGTTGCTGTTCTTGAAATAGGGGAAGAGAATATAAACAAGATAAAGTTGAGTTATTATATAATTGTAAACATAATATATACTCTGTAAAAACATTGAACTATATAGAAGGGTAGAAAGAAAAAAATCATACAAAATATTCATGATAACTAGAGATAACTCATGCTCATATTTTAGCAAATGTAACTCCAACTTTTCCCCCTTTATTTATTTCAGTGTTTTATTATGAAGAACTTAAAACACAAATCTAGATAAGAGAGAAAATAGTGAAATGAACCTACTCTCTTCTCGGTGCTGAGCTTTTACAATTACTAACTCAATTTCCATCTTATTTTTCCCATATTCTGACCCCCTCCTTCCCATGTTATCTTTTTTTATTTAAAGAAGTTGTAGGTCTATAGAAAAATAATTTATAAAGTAGTGTTCCCATATGCCTCCCTATTATTAACACCTTGCATTTGTGTGGTACATTTGTTATAACTGATTAAAGAATATTTTTATAATTATACTATTAATCATAGTCATAACTCAAACATTTTTGTTATGCACATTTATTGCCAAAAAAAAAAATGGGATCAAAACTGTTTTAAAACTTGATTTTCTCACTTAATAATATATCTTTACTGTTTTCCTGTTGATAAATATAATTCTACATTATCACCTTTTAATGGCTGCCTATTTAATTGTATGGAAGATAAATTATTTAACCAACCCTATCTTTTTGGAGATTTGGGTTGTTTCAAGTTTTTTTTGGACATTATATAAAGAACTAATATATATTCATATATCTATGTATCTATACACATAGAATATATATTTATGTTTACACAATATGTGTATGTATACATCTTTGCTCATTCATTTGATTTCTTTAGGATTAATTCTTGGAATTAGAAGTGGTACTTCAAAGGTAAGGCATATTTTATCTCAACACAATGTTGTTGAATTGCCCTCCTGAAAGCCTATAGCTTATTGGTGATATACTGGTTTTCACCCTCTTATCAGGTTTTAAACCTGGTAAGAGTGTTTATGTCATCATAAATTTTCAATATTCATTATCATTGTTTTTTTAAATTTTGAGGACTCTTCTGGTAAGGAAAAATCTCCATTTTTAAAGTGTTCTTTTCTCTAGTTACTAGTAATTGAATATCTTCTTTACATGTTTAGTGGACATTTATATTCTTTCTTTTAGGAGTTGCCTGCTTATGACCTTTGCCCACATTTCTATTGAGATGTTTATCTTTTTCTTATAGATTTTAAAGGGTTATTTACATGTTCACAAAATTATATTTTTATTTGTCATATCTGTTGTAACATTTCCCTAGTTCATTGCATATCTTTACTTATGTTTTTCTTTTCCTTCCTTTTTCTTTTTTCTAATTTTTAAAGAATTTTACCTAGGGAACGTATTCCCAGGGAGCCCTGCCCTTGTTTGTTGTTCTTTGTTGATTGATTCAATTTACAGGAAACAAATGTAGTGCAAGACTGTTAATGAAGTTGGCAGTGCTTATCTAGGTTGAATAATAAATGTGTTAATGTTTTATAATTGAAAGCAGATGATATAAGTATTTAACCATTATTTAAAGTTTGAACTAGAGTATTTCTCCCCATCTTATAGGTATACTATAAGCGTTTATGTAAATGTGAGGAAAGGGAGAAAATGCTTTTATTGTACTTTTCTAATTTGTGTATCACTTAGTAAATGTGTAATTTTAAGTTTTTGGTGTTTGTGGAGGTTAATACTTACGTGGAAATACATATACAGATGTTTTACAACTTATAATTTGTATATATTTGCATATGCTCACATATTTACATCTTTTATAGCTCAGCATTGTCAGAGAGCATTTACTGAGCCCATAGAATGTATGAACTAATGTGAAACTGAAGGAAAACAACACTGCCTTAGTTTAGTTAATAGAAATGGAAGTTTGTTACAGACCAGTTACTGCTCACAGAACTTGCATCTAGACTTTTTTTTTTTTTTAAAGTGTCATGTATCTGACCCTTTAAGTAAGAAGGGCAATAATGGTGAATTCTTGCTAAATACAATTTTCCATGCACATGCTTGCAAAGCAAATAATCTTGTTGCACAGCTAAGCTTTGTGCATTCAGTCAAATTTCCTTTGAAGAAATCATAAAGTGAGATGCCACCCACAATTCAAGTTGGTTAAATGTTACCTCTAGCTTTTAATGAAAATGAAAATCCCGTGGGCCCAATTTTCCCTGCTTGGCTCTGAAGTGTAAAGCGTGAGTTGAATAGAAATAATTAAGGAGAGACTGGGAACTTTTGAAAAAAATTAAACTAAGGATTAACCCGGATGCACTAAGCATTGTTTTAAGTTCTTTTTGACCTTGTCTTGTAAACATAGATTATTTTAGTAACCTTGACTGCTTTGTAAAGTTGATTGGTCAACACAGCATCTCCCTGGGAGGCAGATTTCTAAGCAGTCAAACATGAGACTCAGAAACAGAAATAGAAATACTTGAATTATTGCTTCAGGACACGTTATATAGACTCTTTAAGAGAAAAAGCATTTTCACACTCACATTTCTGGTCCAATTGGGGGCCTACTTTTATTGCGACATGGACTTTCAAAGACTTCAAGCTCATTTTGCTTGTTGGGGAAACGGTTTAGTATATTTTGGTAATTTGACATTTGTTTATTTATTTTGTCACAATCTGCACGTTTGAAATTTATTTTTAGTTAATGAATGCTGTTGAACACCAGTGGGCCTGTCAGATGCCAATAGAATATTCCAGACCTCCAGTGTCAATTGAGAGTTGAAGAATGGTTTCTGTACTTTATTTATCTTCTATTTTTGGCAAATTTTATAGATTTTAGGGGCAAAAGGTTTCAGTATTTTAAGATGTAATTCCTCTGAGGGTATGTACAAGACTCCAGAAACTGTTAAAAGGTTAATTTTTTTTTTTGTTATTTAATAAAAATAGTGTTTTGTTATTTAATAAAATTTTTTGTTATTTAATAAAAATAGTTTAAAAATTTTTTATTAACTAAAAAATAAAATTAAATAGAAATTTTTTTTGATCCAGCTAGAAAGTAAAATAACAATCCTTTTGCTTTGCTATAAATTGATACATTAAATTTTTACAAAGTGTGGTTTGTCAGACAAAATCTTTCCTTAAAGAATTTGAAGAGAATGATGATTCTGGATCACCTGTATTTGGTACGAGATTTGGAATATCAAAATATTCTTTACCATTCCCATTATCTATTTCCAAAATATTTTACCAACCCAAAAAGAAATTCCATACCCACTAGCAGTCACTACCCATTCCCCTCTTCCCTTAGCTCTGACAACTTCTAATCTACTTCCTATCTCTATGGGTTTGCCTATTATGGGCATTTCACATAAATGGAATCATTTAATATATGGTCTTTTGTGTCTGACTTTTCTCATTTAGCATAACGTTTTCAGGTTTCATCCATGTATCAGATCTTACTTAATTTTTACGGTCAGATAATATTCCATTGTATGGATATATCCCATTTTATTTATCCATTCATCAGTTGATGGACATTTGGGTCATTTCCAATCTTTGGTTATTATGAAAAATGCTGCTATGAATATTAGTGTCCAGTTTTTGTGTGAACCTGATTTTTCAGTTCTCTTGGGTATGTACCCTAGGATTGGAACTGAAGGGTCATCTGGTAACTTTGTTTAACGTTTTTGAGAAACTGCCAACCTGTTCCAAAGTCATTGTACCATTTTACATTTCATATTTTCAGTTTTCTAGAGAGGAATTCACTGAGGAACAGAGTTGCTGGATCGTATGGTAACTGTTTAACTTTCTGAGGAACTGGCATGCTGTTTTCCAAAGTAACTTTACCATTGTACATTCCAACCAGCAAAGTATGACGGTTCCAATTTCTCCATAGCCTTGCCAATACTTGTTATTGTCTGTTTTTTTTTAATCCTAGTGGGTGTGAATTGGCATATTTATTCATTTTAATGTATATTTAAAATATAATTATTGCACTGAACTCGTGATTTTTTTTTTCCATTTATGGCAGTGATAAATTTTCTTAGATGCATTTTAATTTAATTAGAAAAAAGTGAGTCATTTAAAGAAAATAAGTACATAAGTAATGTACAGGTGAGAGGTGGATATGGCAGAATTTGTGAAGATATGACGTTGGTTAAGTAAGTTACTTGACTTCTTTGAGCTTCAGTTCTCTCATCTGTAATTAAAGGGGACATTGAGTTTTTAATATTCACAAATTGCTTAGAACGGTACCTGTATAAGCAGTTATCTACTTACTGTTAAGTAGAGAAGGTGGTGTGAATGGCTGAAGTTTGGGAAACTCTTACATAATTTATGAGTCTATATTAGTGGAGAATGGCTTCTTTTTTTTTTTTTTTTTAAAGATTTATTTATTTAATTCCCCCCCATCCCCCGGTTGTCTGTTCTCTGTGTCTATTTGCTACGTCTTGTTTCTTTGTCTGCTTCTGTTGTCGTCAGTGGCTTCGCACTGGGCGGCTCTCCTTACCGGCACACTCCTTGCGCGTGGGGCTCCCCTACGCGGGGACACCCCTGTGTGGCACGGCACTCCTTGCGCCCATCACAACTGCGCATGGGCCAGCTCCACACGGGTCAAGGAGGCCCTGGGTTTGAAACGCGGACCTCCCATGTGGTAGACGGACGCCCCAACCACTGGGCCAAGTCCGTTTCCCGAGAATGGCTTCTTCTATAAGAGATATTCATATTCCGTTGATGCTTACCTAATAGAATGAATGGCTGAGTAAATACAATTGTGACCTTGAATTCACCTGCTTACCGCAGGCTTATATGATAAAAGGTGCTGTAGAAATGGAGAATTTTCTCCAGGGGGTGGGGGAAGATGGCCTGACAACACAGGCACAGGCAGGCCACTTCTAACACCCTGCCATCCTCAAAGAAGCTGATGCTTGCAGTGATGTGTGACTGACATCTGTCTTTTTTTCCCCTAGGTTCTTGGCTTTTTTCTCGTTCTTTTTTTTTTTTTTAATAATTTGCTAATTAACTATTGAGACTAGACTTCAATTCTCCCTCCTTTTGACAGAAAAGCAAGTAGACTATGACAAAATATGATGATATCTCATGGAATTTTTATAATGGGATTGGCCTGGGTGTGGTGCTCAGGAAAGAGCATGGGTGCAGTCGACAGTAGCCAAGCAACCTTTAGGGAAGTGGAACATTATAAACAACTCCCTTCTCTTTTCAGGCTCATTCTCTCATACTTGGGTGTTAGAATTTAAACATTCATAAATGAAATGGCAAAATAACAAGTAATTGTTCTACATTAGATCCAACACAAAGAATTTGAGTAGAGCAAGAGAGTGAATGATGAGAAATATTTCACTGAAATGGAGAAAAAAACACTTTAATTTTCATTTACAGAATTATGAGCAGTGTAATGTTCTCTGCTCAGCAGTGCCACTGTTTTATGTGTCCTTACAGTTAATAACTTATTCTAGGTATTAAATCTGTCACATTCCTTTTACTTGGACCAGCAATGAAGAATTTACAGCAAGAGACCCAGATCTGACCCAGCAATTTGAAAACATAACACAGATATGAATCCAATTATTCTCCATCTAAATGCTGACACTTATGCCTTGCATCGATATATGACATTTAAGCCAGTTATATTTAATGTCTGACTCATCAAATCCAATGCAGGAATAAAAGTCAAAGGATTATTTTACACCCTCTTTCAAAAGAGAATTGATGAAAGAAACAAAAAAAAGTGTTAGCCTGCTCTATGTAATTTAGATACTGACATAAAATGTATTTTGAAAAGTTGGTTAAAGAACAGACTATTTGCTCCTCCCTGGTGTGCTGGTCTTTTCCCCACTCCCAACTACACTCACCCTGAAAAGGAAACAGTTGCTTGTGTAAGTTCATAAAACAAAACAAATCGCTTCTGCAGGAGGAATACATCAGAGGCTTGTTGCTCAGGTTGAAGGGTTGCTGCCAAATGCTCTGATCATTTCTGTTTTTATTCTTTATAAAATTGGCAATGGAGCTGCTGAAATGTTTCCCACATAAAATTGTAAGTGGATCCAACAGTGGCCTTAAAGGGAAAGGGAGGTGAGGGCAAGGGGAGCAGAGAGAAGGGCAGGGAAGGGTAGTTTCCTCTGGAAAAAATCGACAAAGTTCAGGGATTGTGGCACAGATAAAATTGCTTTTAATAAATGTAAAATCAGGCTTTTATTTTACCACTCTGATGGAAAGAAAGGGAAACATATTCTAGGATTGGCTAAAAAGTGATAAATAAAAGGTCTGTGAATTAGTGCTTCAACCAAAGAGGCACGGAGCCTTTTTCTTGTCCTCAGTATCAAATGAGGTAAAGCAACAGACTCAAAGATGCTGCTATCAGGAGGGAGAACGTGCATCGCGAGCACACGCTTAAAACATATGCTTCTTTTCGTAAAGATTGAAAAAATCAAGGCCCAAGAAGTAAGAAGGTCACAAGACCTACTTTCTTATGTCTGATCAAAACTAGGTTCTATGCTGAAGAAAAAGAAAAACTTTTTATAGGATATGTTTGACTTCAAATAGCTTATATGATTACAAAGGGGCAGATTATTAATCTAAAAGAAAAAATGTAGCCATCTTTTCACATTGCATGAATTAGAATTTGACTTTTTATTTTGTTGTATTTATGTTAAAAGAGGTTCATTTCTGGTCTATTATTACCTCAGAGGGGAAGAAAGTCAATATAAAGCAATAAAGCAATCCAAACTCTGTAGAACTTGAAGTAAAATCTAAAGAGAAAGCCCCAACACCAAATCTCAAGATGACAGCATGAACAACCCTCTTGTGGAAAAACACATACCAAAAGTGCTGACATTTTAGTGAAGCCACTCAGATTTAACAATTGCTAGGATTTTGTGGTATTTGAGGGCCTCTGACTCTGTCAAACAACTCTGAAAACAACTGATATCCAAAATCCTGACATTCTAGTGCCAGGAAAACTGGGCATTCCCCCACACAAAGAAGGCCACTTTCTCAGCCTTGCCCTATAAAAAAGTATAATAACAGGAGGACAGTGATGCTCCAGTAGCCCGTAGAACCAGAGGGTACACCCCCACCTCTCTGTGAGATGGTGGAGAGATGTAGACTCTATTCCTTCTCTGCTCTTGCTGAACCTTGTTATGTATACAAGCGTTCTCCCTTTGCTTAATAAAGCCCATTTCTTAACCCATTCCCATGTGACATGGTAGAATTTGTTCTTATCCCCAGGGCAGGACAGGCGGCCATGCAGATGGGACTCATCCATCATGGCAGGTGATAACTATCAAAGAACCTACCTTACGAAACAGATACTGTTTGCTCTCTTTTGTACCTTTCTCAAATCCCATTTCTACCCTCCCCAGAGGCAACAACCATTTTGAAGTAGATGTGTGTTCATGTTTTTGTACTTCAAGTATATATGAATGTATTCATAGACTACATATAGAATTGTTTTGTGAGTTGTGAAAACTTATATTGGTGGTTTTATTGCCTTTCTACACCTTGCTGTTTTTATTCAACATCAGGTCTAAGATCTATCCATATTAATGAATTAATGAATTAATTTCATTCATTTTAGGCATTTCTTTGTTTTAATAGGAACATTTAAATTGCTGACATTTATTAAGATTGATATATTTTATTATCATTATTTTTACTATTTTGGTATTCCTCTTTCCCCCTACTTTTTTGTTTCTTTGCTTTACTTTTTAGTTTTTTCCTTTCTTGGTTTAAGTGAATTTTTTAATTCAATTTTTTAGTCTTCTGTTTGGAAGCAATCCAATATGTTCTTTTAGTGGCTACCCCTAATTTTTTAAAGTTGTTAATATAAGAACCATAGACCATTTTTACTCTGATCATCTCCCTTGTATTTTCCGTGTTTATGGAGTCTGGTATTTTAGTATCCCTCCTCCTTTAAAGTCAATATTTATTTATATTTGTCAGCATGTTATTATTTTCTTTGCTCACTAATGCTTCTTGCAACCCATTCCTTCCTTCTATATTCAGTTTTCTTCTCAGAAAAGTATAATTTTTGCGGGTAATTTTTTATGGTAGACCTGTAAGTATTATAATCTCTTAATCTTTAATTGAAAATTACTAATTTTACTTTTATTCTTGAATAATGGTTTAGCTCCTAATTGTCAAAAACAAACAATATTTTCATTTCACCTTTGAAGATATTATTCTATTGTCCTTTATTGTTGCTAATGAGAAGTCTGTCAATTTGATCACCATTCTACTATAAGTAATCTGTCTTCACTTTCTTTCTTCAGACTTTCTATTTGTCCTTGATTTTCTGCAATTTTTTAATGAATGTCTAGATGTGGACTTGTTTATTTTTTATTTGTATTTATTTTTTCATGTCTGCTATCTTTCCCCCCTAAATTGTCTAATCCTTGCTTTATAATTTCTATTCTCTTTATCTCTTAGAAAATATTTAGCATACTTAATTTTAAGCCTCTTTCAGAATATTGCCTATTATTTATAATTTCGGATGTGCTAATTCTTTTATTTATTCTCTCTGCTGAATTTCCCTCTTAGGATTTGTTTCCATGTGTGATTTGTAATTCTTGACTAGGAGCTCATCTTCAATTTGTATTTGCCTCTGATAGGGCCTTAAGGTTTTCACATATTCTAAACTAGTTTTTATATTAATTACTTGGTGTATAAATGAGAACCTCACACTCAGGTATAACACAGCTTAGGATTCTGATTTCTCAAGAGTGACTCTTTTTCCTCTCCTAGTCCTGGTGTATAGCTAGTTTATTGACTGTTTCACTAGATAGTGACTAGAAACTTTCTGGTTCTTGTTTCTTGGACAGAGAAGTCTGTTTTGATTCCTGGCTTTAAGTAGATACCTCCATTTCAGGTCCCTATTTGCATAGACCTAAAATGTACGTTCTCTGCCTGGTGTGCGCTTTAAACCTCCAGGCAATAAAAGCTGAAATTTGTTCTTCTGATACTTCTTGAATCACTGTCTACAACTGCTCAATCTCTGACTCTGAGTTTACTCTTTACGTCTGTCACCTGATGTTTGCTGTTGTTATTTGGCTGTTTTGAAACTTGACTATTAAAAAAAAATCTTGTAATATTTTATCCAGGTCTGTTTGCTAAAATGGATTTAAAGTCCATTGTGTATATATAAATATTTATATTTTTTAGGAGGTGATTGAAAAACCACTTGAAGCCTATTAGAGCTTGCTGGTAATTACCACCTAAACTCCTGTGTATAGTGCAAAGTTTAGATAGCAACATGATTTCCGGAAGTTGTGGCTCTGGAGGAGGTCCAAGGAAACCACCAGTTTACAGTTGGTCAATTATTTTACTTTACCCTACCTTAAGCCTATTCAGCTGGACAACCATACTGTACATTATTTTTTCTTTCTTTGCAACTTTTAAAAACAATTTGCTCTGGTTCTCTACACTGAAGGAATTTTTTCTCAAATATTTTCCTACTATATATGTCCATTAATTTTCATGGGCAATTATCATCAATAAGCTAAGATTCAACATTAGCCTGTAGCTGTCTAACATTGACCTTGGTGAAGAACAAAGTAAACTCATTGCTGACATGCTAGGATTTTTAGAAAATTTAAAAAACCCTTTAAGATAGTAGGGCAGAAGCTTTTGCTTGTTTCCATGAAACTGCACAAAATCCTTGTCTGAAATTCTAGTGATCACTATTAAATTTTAAGCTTTTATTTTTTTGTTCTTTTTTAACCACCATTTTTTTTTTTTTTTGGAGAAAAAAGAAGTCCCGTTCAAATAAAAAGTACACCTTGAAGGTTTTTTATGAGCATGCTTATATTTTAATCATGTTCATATTCTCAATAGCATATGGCTCATATTTTATGTTTGAACACATTTGTGTACTTGAATTTCAGATAAACAAGTTTCCCACCAAAGCTGGAATGTTTATTCCCCCTCTATGGCTCTAATCTTTATATATATACAGGCATTTATATTTAGTAGTGAAAAATTAACACAGATTTGTTAATCATCAGTGGGTTTCCAGCCTTATATGATTCCATCTGAAACAGGAAAACTTCCTTTTGGTAGTAGTGGGTTAATACATATATGAGAAACCCTCTGTATTTGTCATTTTTGGCTACCCAGCATCCATTTTTCTCTTTCTACTAACACTCTGAAAATGTTGGGGGTGAACTCTTCTCCATGATTTAGACAGGACTTGATTGGCTGAAGCCTGATTGAATATGTAACCCAGGCAAAGGCAGTGAGATGGGAGAAAATGTTTGTGGGGTTTACATTGGAACTATTCTGAATCAGAAGGACAAGCAATTCATTCTGACAGGAACAGACTTAGATTACAGGTATGGGTTTGCCTTTTTTCCAGCAATACTACTGGGACTTGCAGAGTATTTGATCAACCAGCACAGAATCTCACATATTGCATCAGATCAGGGACCCTGCTACAGCAAAGAAGATGTAGGAATGGGCCTGTGCCCATGGGCTCCACTAGACCTACCACTTTCTACAGCACCTGAAACCTGTGGGTCTGATAGAGCATTAGAATGTTCTGGTGAAGGCCAAGTTGAAGGGCTGACTTGGAGGCAATACTTTACAAGAATTGAGTGCCATGCTTCAGGACAATATATACTTTGAACTAAAAGCCTTTTATGGTACCCTTTCTAAATAGAAAGATTATATAGATTTTGGACTGGAGTGGTTCCAGTTACAGAACTCTCATTGACTCACTTGGGGAGTTTGTGATTCATGTCCCACAATTCTGGGCTCTTTAGGATTAAAGAGGACCATTTTTCCAGGGAATACAGCAAAAGGCTGTATACAGTGGCTGCTGGAGGATTTTGCCTCTTTGTGTCCAGGGGTCAGCAGATAAGGCAGGGGTACTTGACTCTGATCATCAGAGAAAGTAGAGCTGACTGCTGTTTCTTAGTAGGAACAGTGAGGAATGTGTTTGGCACCCAGATGATTCACTGAGGTACCCCTTGATATTCCTTTGCCCAATTTTAATGGTAAATGGGCAAGTGCAGCAAGTCTGGCCTAAGAAGGCATGGTGACCAGGGGTTTACATCCCTTAGTTGAGGTCTAGGACATGCCACCAAGTGGCAGGTAAGTTTCTGAGACCAGCAAAGGTGCTAACTGAGGTGAAGGGAATCTTGAATGGGGGGTGGAAGAGGGAAAAGAAACATCATCTATGCCCAAGTGCAACTGCAATGGTGGATGTTGGTGCTTATCTCTTTAACTTTCTTCTAAATATTCCTCAGGAAGAGATTCCTCTGGAATCTTGGAGGAATTGCTCCTGAATGAATATGAAGATGTAGATCTGAGCATTGCAAGGGGTGGACTATGTTTAGACAATGTGATGCACCAACCAGATCATCTTCAATGAAAGATTTTTTGTCTCAGTTGCTGGGACAGCATTCAGCTATCAGCTATTCAAAGATTGCCTCAGCTTCAGAGAATCACAATGCCCAAGATCACAGCCCATTATAGGATGGTGACTGATTAATGCAGGAATACAAAGACCTGGCCATCCTCGTCCAACTGAGGACAACTCTGAAGGGCCCTTCTCTCCCCAGAGCTCCCTGTGGGGTTGGCTGAGGCTGGTATTGGACTGAATTGCAGCTTGACTTTTCCTTCTGCCTCATCCTGTTTCATTTACCTCCCTCTCCAAGTGTTGATACTAAGGGCATGTCTTAATAGACATCCCAATTGCTCAACTGTCTCAGAAGCTGTTTCCTGAGGAAACCAATCTTTGACAATTATGATTTAAAAAGTACAGAATTGTATATTTAGTAAACTTTCATGTTATATCGTTTAGGTTTTTTTTTTTTTTCATTTATGGACAATGTTAAATATCGATTGCCCAGTGGATTAAAGAATTTAATACAGGAGAATGCCATCTATCACAGAAAAAAAAAAAAAAAAAAGTAAACGAAGTTTTTCCTCTAGAGATCTGTATAAAATATTAAATTCTGAAATTGTATAAAACAGAATGTATTTCTAATAGAACTGAATTAACTGATTAGGTGAGAATTAAACAAGAATACAACATATTGGAACAATTCTTTATTCTTTCTAATTTAGTATTGTAGTGGATCATTTTCAATCTTTTTTTTTTTTACTAGAGTGGTTGTATATTTATAGAACAGTATAAAATAGAGGATTCCCATGTATCACCCTATTTTTAATGCTTAGTATTGGTGTGGTATGTTTGTTACAATTGATGAAAGCACATTTTAATTGCAATATTAACTTAAGTCCACGTTTGGAAGCACTGCTTGTGTAGTTCAGTTCCATGGATTTAAAAAAAAATTATTCTATTACTATGTATATATATACAACCTAATATTTCACATTTAAAACACATTCAGATATATATTTCAGTGCTGTTGATTACATTCACTATGTTGTGCTACAGTTCAATCATTTTGCCACTTAGCATTTCAATCTTTTCTAACTTTGGAGAGGTTTTGCTTTAAAATTTTTGGGAGGACAAAGATTACTTCTTTTTTTAAAATACATGTATACAGGAATTAGAATACATGATGCTCTATTTTCTATCTTCCCTCGTAAGTAGGGCACATGCATGTGTCTAAAGCTTACCAATCATATACACCCCTGCTATATTTTCCCTTAGGAGCTAGAAATTCAAGAGAGAAATGGAGGGTGCTTGCTCTTTCTTTACAGTAATTATTGATGGTAAGTTGAGTTCTTATACATTTATCTAGTTATATTGAACTTCTGTAAAAATTATACCAAACTGTATATGGTATTTTGCGATTTAAAAAAAATATTCTTAGGGGATATTCTTGTTTTGCTTTCCAAACTTCTTATGTTGATCCTTTAATTCATTAATTTAAAAAATACTTTTCTCTAACATAAGCATTTAAGACTACAAATTTCCCTCTAAGTGTCAATTTCTTTGTATGCCACAGTTTTTCATTATTGTTTATTTTTATATATCATTATAATTTCTTTGACATTTGTTATTTAGAAGTATAATTTTAAACTTCCAAATGAATGTAAATTTTTAAAATTATTTTGATATTTAATTCACACTCCATAATATTCACCTTTTAAAAATGTATAATTTGTTTTTTAGTCCATTCTCAAAGTTGTACACCCATTACCATTATCTAATTCCAGAACATTTCATCACTCCCAAAAGAAATCCCCTATTAGCAGTCACTCCTCATTCTCCCCTGCTGCCAACTCCTGCCAACCAGTAATCTGTTTTCTGTCTCTAAAAATTTGCCTATTTTGGACATTTCATGCAAATAGAATCTTTAAAATAGGTGGCCTTTTGTGTCTGGCTTTTTTCACTTAGCATATTTTCAAGATTCATCCATGTTGTAGCATAAATCAGAACTTCATTTTTTTGTGTTGCCAAATAATATTCTATAGTATGGATATACCACAATTTGTTTATCCATTCATCAGTTGATGGACATTTGGAATGTTTCCATTTTTTGGCTATTATGACTCCTAGACTCTGAGGCATATTAATGTACAAGTTTATGTATGGACCTATGTTTTCAGTTCTCTTGGATGTATAAGTAGGAGTGGGTTTTCTGGTGTTTTCATTTGCTGAAGGCTTCTGGGAGCAATATACCAGAACTGTGTTGGCTTTTGTTTTAGTTTGCTAAAAGCTGCTGGGAGCAATATTCCAGAAATAGGTTGGCTTTTATTAGGAGAACTTAGGTTACAAGCTTACAGTTCTGAAGTTGTAAAAAGGTTCAAATAAAAGCATCATTAGAGATGCTGTCTCACTAAAAGTTGGTTGCTGGTGATCCTGGACTCCTATGTGGCAAAGCACATGAAGGCATCTGCTTGTCTGGATCTTTGCCTTCTACTCTGGGCTTACTTTCTCCCTGAGCTCAGGTGTGGGCAATCAGGCATAAGGTCTCTTCCCTCTCCCACAATCTTCTCTCTGAGCCTCTTGGGGGCCTCTGTGCTCCATTGATTCTAGCCTCCGGCTTCTGGGACCCCTCTCTTAGCCTCTTGGAGGTTCTCTGTCTCTGCCACCTTTTTCTTTGTGTGTCTGCTCCTTTCAGTCCTCTGTTTTTAAAGGACTCCAGCAAGAAGACAAAGACCCACCCTGGGTCATACTTCACTGAAGTAATTCAATCAAAGCTCCCCCAACTGAATCCAATCCAATCAAAGGGTCCCACATTCCCAGTAATGGATTAGATTCAAGAACATGATCTCTTATGGGATCCACAAAAAGCTTCAAACATGACAGCTTTTATAATGGGAATTTATTAAGTTAAAAGCTTACAGATCTGAGGCTGAGAAAAATGTCTAAATCAAGGCATCCGACAAAAGATTGGCTGCACGTGATCCTGTACTCCTGCCATGTAGAAAGGCCCAGTGGTGACTCTGCCAGTCTCTGCCTTCTCCTCCAGGCTCACTTTCTCCCTGAGCTCAGCTGTGGGTGAACAGGCACGTGGTGGTATCTACTGGTCTCTCCCCTCTCCTCTGAGCCTTCAGCTTTTGCGCTGCTCTGCCTGTGGCTTTTCTCTCTTCCAGGCTCATTGGCTTCTGGAGACTTCCCTCTGTCTCTGCCAGTATTTTTCTCCTTATCTGCAGCTTTTATTCCTCTGTTTATAAAGGACTCCTGTGAGAGAATTAAGACCCACGCTGTGTCATGCCCTAATGAAGTGATCTAATCAAAATGAAGTTCCTGTAACTGACTCTAATCGAAAAGTTTGCATCTACAATGGGTTTACAGACACAGGTATGGGTTCACTTTAAGAATAGGATTTTCTGGGGTACACAAAGAACTCAAACCTGCACAGCTGGTAACTCTGTTTAACATTTTGAGAAACTGCCAAACTGTTTTACTAAAGTAGCAAAGCATTATATTTTTGTAATTGCCTTGTAACTTAATTACAATGTGGTCAGACAATGTTATCTGTTCTTTGCATTTTGTTTTATGACTTCGTTCAGAAACAATTCTCACAAATATTCTGTATGCATTTGAGAAGAATGTATGTTTTCTAATTTTGGATGTAAATGTCTATATATATTCATTAATTCATATTCATATTCACTGCTGATATATCATCTACTTGAATTATTAGTATTTGAGGGAGGTTGTGGATTTGTCAGCCTCTTCTGAAGTTGTATCGAGTTATATACTTTGAACATATTTATTAGGTGCTTATAAAGAATTCAATACATTTCTGGTGTATTGAAACTTTTATTATGATGTTTGTCTTTTTTTTTTCCAAATTCTACTCAATTTATTCATTTTTTAAAAGATATTACATTAAAAAAAATGAGGTCCCCATTCACCCCCACTGCCCCCACCCCACCACTCCCCCCACAGTAACACTCTCCCCCATCATCATAACACATCCATTGCATCTGGTGAGTACATCTCCGGGCATCGCTGCACCCCATGTCCCATGTTCCACACCATAGCCCACACTCTCCCACGTTCCATCCAGTGGGCCATGGGAGGACATACAACATCCGGCAATTGTCCCTGGAGCACCACCCAGGACAACTCCAAGTCCGAGAATGCCTCCACATCTCATCTCTTCCTCCCATTTCCCGCACCCAGCAGCCACCATGGCTTTTCCACACCAATGCCACATTCTCTCGATTATTAACCACAATAGTTCATGAATAGGATATCATTAAGTCCACTCTGATCCTTACTGTATTCCTCCTTCCTGTGGACCTTGGCTTGGTTGTGTCCATTCCACATCTATGTCAAGAGAGGGTTTAGATTCCACATGGATATTGGATGCAATCCTCCTGCTTTCAGTTGTAGGCACTCTAGGCTCCATGGTGTGGTTGACATTCTTCAACTCCATGTTAGCTGAGTGGGGTAAGTCCAATAAATCAGAGTCTGTTAAGGCTCAGGGCCTGGCTATCATATTGTCAGTCCAGAGATTCAAATCCCCTAGATATATCTTAAGCCCCAGCACCAACTACAATTCCAGTAAAGTAGCATGAAAGGCTTGTGAAAAGAGATCCCATCTGAGTCCAGCTCCATCATGCAGAAACACCAGCTCCAAAGAAGGGCCAACTGGCATGGCAGTGAACCCCATCTGCCATGACCATAGAACCTGTGGGTCTCTTTAGCCCTCAAAAGGACCAATACCTGGGGTTGTATTTACTTTATCTGTCTCTGAGACTCTGCTCAGGTGTGCATAAGGGCAATCCTTCTGACAACCTCCAGACTCTTTTTTAGAGACTCATAGCCATATGAACTCATTTGTCCTTTCCATTTCCCCCTTACTTTAGGTCAAACAGCATTTTTAACTCCTATTATAATATGTAGACAGGGATATTCTGCTCGTATGCATTGAACCTTTAATTTAAGGTCATTTTCTAGTTCTCATCATCAGCTGGTACTTGGTAGTGATCCCTCGGTGCCAGGGAGGCTCATCCCCGGGTGTCATGTCCCACACTGGGGGGAAGGCATTGCATTTACATGCTGAGTTTGGCTTTGAGACTGGCCACATTTGAGTAACATCGAGGCTGTCAGGAGGGAACTCTTAGGCACAGTGCTGCTCTAGGCCTTGTTCTTATTTCAGGTGTATAGGCTCACAAGCATAATCATTAGTATCAGGGGTTCACTGTTGGACCCTCATTCCTTCCTGGTCCTTACCGTTGCACCTGGGGGACTGCCGCTGCTCCCCTAGGGACCACGACAGAGCCCCCCCTCCCCCGGCCAGGAACCCAGTAACCCCCCAGCTGTTGTTTTTAATTGTTTCCACTATGAGTATATCCAAACATTTCCATGCACCCTGGACACATGCCCTGTATAACTCCCTGTCAACCATATATCGCCTGTCAATAACATCCCATACCAGTATTCCTCCACTGCCATTGTTGAACCACTCTGTGATCCAAAACTTCCTGAAAAGTGAAGCCCAATATAATGTCAGGTTCCCTTACTAGTAAAATGGAATATAGCGATGAGTTTAAAGGTTAGATATAGGATACATATTGATTTGGAAAAATTCTACATCCTATCTTTTTCTTTTCTTTTTTCCTAATTATTGAGCTTCTCTTCACAAGAGCCTTAGATCACAGTAATTCATATATACAATACACTCCCACATATCCATTATAAAACCTTTTCCCTTCCACAGTGATAATCTTTTAACTTATTCATATCATATTTACTGAAACTGATGTACAGATATTGAGACAATAGCTTTCAAACAAGGTGACATTTGTGTTTACATTGTGGTTTATACTTTACGCTATACAGTTTTCTAAATTTTTTAGTTATCCTATGTTTTACATTTTGGTTTACATTATTAGTCTGTTGTCCCCTATATGTTTTTGGTGTAATATTACATGTTTTATATCCATCCTGTGTACTCTTGTGAAACACTTCTTTTGCCCTCACATTTACTTTGGTTCCATCTATTCAATATCTATTTCCCCCTCCCCTTGGGGCCCACAGTGACAGTCAATCTTCATTTCTTGAGGAGCCATGTTCAGAGATACTTGCAACAGTGTTGAGGGCTTGACTTGCTCAACTGCCCTAATGCCCTGGGAGCCACCCTTTCTCTTGAGAGATACAGTTCCCTCTATTTGATGGCATTAGTCCTCCCCAGGATGTGGGTCTACCTTCACTCTCATTATATGGGTCTCTACCCAATGGTATAACCCACTCTGGCAAAATGAGCATTCAGATATTCCCTAGGAGTCTGTCCTGTGTCAGATTATCCCCTTTGAGTATCTTTAACAGGTAACTTTCCTAATTATATTTTGATATGGTTTTCTCAGCATTTTACTTTCAACCAACATCTGACAATCTCCTGTGTTCGTATGTTGCCCCTCCCTCCCCCCAGTTTTTTGGGCAATATTACCCATCCATCCATCCCTAGCCCCCCTCAAACCCGCAAAGCCCCACCCAAAGGTAACCCTTTGCCCCCATTTTATCTCTTCTTTGTGCACATACTTACTGCCAGCTTATCATAGATTTCACCCATGTATATGTCAGCTTACATCCTTCCTCTACCCCCCGATTTCCTGTAAGCCTATCTTCCAGTCTCTAGCTTTCTGAGGCAGTTTGCTTACTTCATATCACTGAGGTCATGTAGTATTTGTCCTTCAATGCCTGGGTTGCTTCACTCAACATAAGGTTCTCAATATTTATCCATGTTATCATGTGTGTTTGTAATGTATTTGTTCTTAAAGCCGAGTGGTATTCCATTGTATGTATATACCACATTTTATTGATCCACTCATCTGTTGATGGGCATTTGGGTTGATTCCAACTTTTGGCGGTAGTGAACAATGCTGCTATGAACATTGGTGTGCATATATCGGTTTGTGTCCTTGTTTTCATTTCTGCTGGGTGGTATTGCTGGGTCATATGGCAAATCTATGGTTAGTTTTTTGAGAAACTGCCAAACTGTCCTCCAGAATGGTTGGATCCTTCTGCATTCCCACCAGCAGTGGATGAGTGTTCCCATTTCTTCACATCCTCTCCAGCATTTGTATTCTTCTGTTTTTTCCATAGCTGCCAATCTTATGGGAGTAAGATGGTATCTCATTGTAGTTTTGATTTGCATTTCCCTATAGCTAGAGATTTGGAGCATTTTTTCATATGCTTTTTAGCCATTTGTATTTCTTCTTTGGAGAAGTGTCTGTTTAAATCTTTTTCCCATTTTTTAAATGGGTTGTTTATCTTTTTATTTTCAAGATATAGGAGTTCTTTATATATGCAAGTTATAAGTCTCTTATCAGATATATGGTTGCCAAATATTTTCTCCCATTGTGTAGGTTCCCTTTTTACTTTCTTAACAAACTCCTTTGAGGTGCAGAAGGCTTTAATTTTGAGGAAGTCCCATTTATCTATTTGTTCTTTTGCTGCTCGTGCTTTTGGTGTGATATTCATGGAGCCATTTCCTATTACAAGTCTTGTAGATGTTTCCCTACACTGCTTTCCAAGGTCTTTATGGTCTTGGCTCTTATATTTAGGTCTTTGATCCATCTTGAGTTGATCTTTGTATAAGGTGTGAGATGGTAATCCTCTTTCATTCTTCTACATATGGCTATCCAGTTCTCCAGCCACCATTTGTTGAATAGGCCATTCTCTCCCAGTTGAGAGGGTTTGGTGACTTTATCAAATATTATATGGCTATATATATGAGGTTCTATATCAGAACTTTCAATTCAATTCCATTGGTCTGTGTGTCTCTCCTTATGCCAATACTATGCTGTTTTCACTACTGTAGCTTTGTAGTATATTTTGGAGTTAGGTAGTGTGATTCCTCCAATTTCGTTTTTCTTTTTCAATATGTCTTTGGCTATTCGGGACCTCTTTCCTTTCCAAATAAATTTCATAGTTAGTTTTTCTAGTTCCTTAAAGAAGGCTGTGTTGATTTTTATTGGGATTGCATTGAATGTGTAGATCAGTTTTGGTAAGATAGACATCTTAATAATATTTAGTCTTCCTATCCATGATCAGGGAATATTCTTCCATTTATTTAGGTCTTCTTTGATTTCCTTGAACAGTCTTGTACAGTTCTCGGTGTATAAGTTTTTTACCTCTTTAGTTAAATTTATTCCTAAGTATTTGATTTTTTTATTTGCTATTGTGAATGGTATTTGTTTCTTGATTTCCTCCTGATTTTGCTCATTATTGGTGTACAGAAATGCTACTGATTTTTGCACATTGATCTTATAACCTGCGACTTTACTAAACTCATTTATGAGTTCTAGAAGCTTTGTTGTAGACCTCTCAGGGTTTTCTATGTATAGGATCATGTCATCTGCAAATAATGAAATTTTGACTTCTTCCTTTCCAATTTGAATGTCTTTCATATCTGGTTCTTGCCTCAGTGCTCGAGCAAGTACTTCTAAGACAATGTTAAATAGAAGGGGAGACAGTGGGCATCCTTGTCTTGTTCCTGACTTTCGAGGGAAGGATTTTAGGATTTCTTCATTGTAAACAATGTTGGCTGTAGGTTTTTCATATATACTCTTTATCATGTTCAAAAAATTTTCTTGTATTCCGATCTTTTGGAGTGTTTTTATCAAGAAAGGGTGCTGTATTTTGTCAAATGCTTTTTCTGCATCTATAGATAGAATCATGTGATTTTTTTCCTTCAATCTGTTTATATGGTGTATTACATTGATTGATTTTCTTATGTTGAACCATCCTTGCATACCTGGAATGAATTTTACTTGGTCGTGGTGTATAATTCGTTTAATGTGCTGTTGAATACGATTAACAAGTATTTTGTTAAGTATTTTTGCATCTAGGTTCATTAGAGAAATTGGTCTGTAATTTTTCTTTCTTGTGGTGTCTTTGTTTGGCTTTGGTACTAGGGTAATGTTGACATCATAGAAGGAATTAGGCAATGTTCCTTCTGTTTCAATTTTTTGGAAGAGTTTCAGCAGGGTTGGTGTTAGTTCTTTCCAGAATGTTTTATAGAATTCACCTGTGAAGCCATCCGGCCCTGCATTCTTCTTAGTTGGGAGGTTTTTAATGACTGATTCTATCTCTTTACTTGTGATTGGTTTGTTGAGATCATCAATTTCTTCTTTTGTCAATATAGGCTGCTTATGTGTTTCTAGGAATTTGTCCATTTCCTCTGAATTGTCATTTTTGTTGGAATATAGTTTTTCAAAATATCCTCTTATGATAGTCTTTATTTCTGTGGGGTCAGTGGTGATATCGCCTTTCTCATTTCTTATTTTGTGTGTTTGCATCTTCTCTCTTTTTTTCTTTGTTAGTTTCACTAAAGGTTTGTCAATTTTATTGATCTTCTCAAAAAACCAGCTCTTGGTCTTGTTTATCTTTTTAAGTGCTTTATTTTCTATTTAATTTAGTTCTGCTCTTATCTTTGTTATTTCCTTCCTTCTTCTTCCTGTTGGATTACTTTGTTGTTTTTTTTCTAATTCCTCCAAATGTGCAGTTAGTTCTTCAATTTTTGCTCTTTCTTCTTTTTTGATGTATGAATTTATGGCTATAAATTTCCCTCTCAGTACTGCTTTTGCTGCATCCCATAAATTTTGGTATGTTGTGTTATCATTATCATTTGTTTCAAGGTAGTCTTTGATTTCTTTTGAGATTTCCTCTTTGACCCACTGGTTTTCTAAGAGTGTGCTGTTTAATTTCCAAATCTTGGTGTGAAATCTGGGCCTCTGGCCCTTGCAAATTTCCAGCTTCACTCCACTGTGGTCAGAGATATTATTTTGTATGATTTCGATCTTTCTGAATTCATTAAGCCTTTCTTTGTGGCCTAGCATATGGTCTGTCTTGGAGAATGATCCATGTGCACTTGAGAAAAATGTATATACTGCTGTGTTTGGGTGTAATGATCTGTATATGTCTATTAGATCCAGCTCCTCTAATATACTGTTCAAATATTTCATTTCTTTAGTGATTCTTTTTTGAGATGTTCTGTCCAGAGTTGATAGTGGTGTATTAAAATCCCCCACTATATTGTAGATGCATCTATTCTTTCACTTAGTTTTTCTAGCGTTTGCCTCACGTATTTAGAGGCACCCTTGTTAGGATCATAAATATTTATGATTGTTCGTTCTTCTTGACAGATTGTCCCTTTCACTAATATGTAGTATCCTTCTTTGTCTCTCACAATTGTTTCACATTTAAAATCTATTTTGTCTGATATTAATATAGCTACTCCTGCCTTTTTTTTGGTTATTGTTTGCTTGTAAGATTGTTTTCCAACCATTCACTTTCAGCCTCCATGAGTCTCTGGGTCTAAGATGTGTCTCTTGTAGACAGCATATAGATGGGTCATATTTCCTTATCCAATGTCCCAGTCTGAATCTTTTGATAGGTAAGTTTAATCCATTGACATTCAGTGTTATTACTTGCAAGGAATTATTTATGTTAGCCATATTTTGATTGGACTTGTGTTTGTCATATTTTGTTTGTTTGTTTTTTTTCTTCTTTTTGTCTTTTTTGTTGCTCTTACACTCTCCTCCATCTCTGCCTGTCCTGTTTTTTCCTTTCTTCCTGCAGAACTCCCTTTAGAATTTCTTGAAGGGGAGGTTTCTTGTTGGCATACTCTTTCAGTTTCTGTTTATCTGTGAATATTTTGAACTCTCCATCATTTTTGAATGCTAGTTTAGCTGGATAGAGTGTTCTTGGTTGAATTTTTTTTCTTTTAGTACCTTGACTATATCATACCACTGCCTTCTTGCCTTCATGGTTTCAGATGAGAAATCAGCACTTAATCTTATGGAGCTTCCCTTGTATGTGATGGTTTTCTTTTCTCTTGCTGCTTTTAGAATTTTCTCTTTGTCTTGAGCGTTGGGTAATTTGACAAGTATATGTCTTGGGGTGGCCTGTTGGGGTTATGATGATTGGGGTGTGCTGTGCTTCTTGGATATGTACATCTGTCTCTTTCAGTAGATTTTGGGAAGTTTTCAGCCATTATTTCCTACAACACTCCTTCTGACCCCTTTCCCTTCTTTTCTCTTTCTGGGATGCCTATAATACGTATGTTTGAGCGTTTTGCATTGTCATTCAGGTCCCTAAGTCCTAGCTGGATTTTTTCTATCTTTTTATCAATCAATTCTACTGTCTGTTTGATTTCCAATGCACTGTCTTTCACATCACTAATTCTCTGCTCTGCCTCTTCTAGTCTGCTGATATTTGCTGCGAGTGTATTTTTGATTTCTTGAACTGTGGTGTTCATTCCCATCATATCTGTTATCTTTTTGTGTATGTCTGCAATTTCCCCTCCAAGTGTTATCTTCATGTTGTTAACCTCTTCTTTACTTCATTAAATTTGTCGGTGATATATGTTCTGAGATCTTTAATTACTTGTGCAAAGTTCTGCTCCCCTTCCTGGTTTTTAGTTTGTTCATTGGATTCAGCCATGTTTCCCTGATTACTGGTTTGGTTTGTAGATTTTTGTTGCTGTCTGGTCTTCATTTTATCTTGACGGGTTTAATCAGTTCCTTAGCTTCTTTGTCTAGTCTTGGGGATTAATTAGTTGTTGTTTTTGCATAAGTGTTATATCTTCTCTTTGTCACTTTGTTCTTCTTATTCTAATTTCTTGTTGCTGGTTGAGTTCACTTTAAAGGAAAGTATTAGGGCCAGGGAAAGGCAATTGTATAAGCAAGGAAAAAGTGTAAAGTAGTATTGGTGATAAATGTTAACAGAGCAACAATATGAGATCTGGGAGGATGGATATTAGATTCATGTAAGTTGTGTAGGGTTATAGCAGTAGGTAGAGTACCTATAATGAGGTAGTCGACTGAATATGGGAGGAATATCGTATGAATTAAAAAGCTAGTGTTTTCATGAGAGAGGGAAAGAGAAAAGAAAGGCAATAGTTTCAAGAGTGGATAAAAGACAGAAAACAAAACAAAGGTATTAGAAATTAAGAGTTAGACACTTTGGGGATCAAAGAAAGTGAGGTGGAATATAGGAGGGACAGTAGATGATGGAGGATATCAAGATGTAGGGGAAAGGGGATAGTGTAGGTAGCCAAAATCAATTCACACAGAAATGAGGCAACGGAGGATGAGGAAACCCAGCAAATGTGAGGTGTTCCCTGCAGCACCTATTGTATAATAAAGATAAAATAAAATAAGGAAATGAGGGACAATAGAGAAAGAAAAAAAAAGAGAAGAAAGAAAGAAAGAAAAAGGGGGTGGGTAAAGGGAGGGAACAAGTAAGGAAAAGAAAAAAAGATGTAGAACAACCACAACAGCAACAACAACAAAAAAAACCCTAAGTAACTGAAAAAAAAAAAAGACTTTGGGGGATACACTGGGAGAAAAGACTAGGAGATAATGCAATGTTAGTAATCAGGACAATAAAAAAAAATAAAATAAAAATAAAAACAAAACAAAACAAAAGAAAAAAGGAAAAAACGCAAACGTTGAGGGCTAGGACATTCAAGGACCTCAGATGTACCTCAGGGCATGATGGATTCAGGGATGGAAAGTCTGTGATATTGAAGACTCAAGAGGTGTGATTCTCTGGGGTGTGGGCCACCAGCATTTAGGGGACTCAGACCTGGCAACCTCAAATCTGGTTAACAGGGAGCCAGGGAGCACTGCAGTGCAACACAGCCTTCAGGGATCCCCGCAGCTGGGTGCTAGCCCTACGGGAGAGGTCACATCCGCAAACTCTCACCTATGTGTCTGAACCCCGCAATTCACTCACTCACTCGGGTCTTTTCTGTGGCTATATCACCAATTTGACTTCAGGACACCTCCCACCCTGTAAGCCCCCAGAACGGCCACCTGGGGTAGCCTCTACACTGCAGCCAATTTAATGACGCAGATCAATAGCCAGGCCCGGGGGTGGGGCTCCAGCCGGAAATGCTGGTAACAGAGTCCAAAACCATAATTCCTATGCTTCGCAAAATATTCCCCTAATCGGCTTCCAGACGTCTCCCACCCTGCCAGTCCCTGAAACAGTCTCCTGGTGATGTCTCTTTATTGTGAACAATTTAAGGCTGCTGCAGATCAGCAGCTGGCCTTGGGGGGTGGGGCTCTAGCCGGAAGCACTATTATTTGTGTCCACAATCAAAAATTCCCCGCCTCACAATAAAACTCCCGTTTGTTTCCCCAAATCGGTCTGTGAAGGCCCTGCCCTGTTAGCCCCCCAATAGCCTGCTCAGGGCTTATGAATTCCCCAGTACCGCAGAGCCCCCAGGAATCGCCGCCGCCGCGCTGATGCCGTGGCTCCACCCACCCCAGGAGGGAGCGTCCTGCGCGCAGCTCCCACCTCCGTGTAATATAGCCTCAATTTTATCTTATACACCAATTTTCTCTGTTACCTTCCCACCAAATCAATGTCCAGACACCTCCTGCCCTGCAAAATCCCAAAACAGCCTGGTCCCGAAGAATTTCGAACGCTGCCCAGCCGCTTCTTTGCAGGAGAGATTATCAGGTATGCTCACTCAGCCACCATCTTGCCCCGCCCCTCTGGAAATTCTTAAGCAACACTTTCCATGATGTTTGTCTTAAAATCAATTTTATCTACCATTTCAGTCCTCTTATGCTTAGGTGTTTTCTTCTCAACAGGCTATAGCTATATTTTAAAATAGGTTATTTTTCCAATCTCTTTTACTACTGAATTTAATCCACTACTTTTAATTAAATTTTTGTTAGTTTATTTTTTTCTAACTTCATATTTTTATCTCTCCTTATTTGGGACTTAAGCAGTCAATATCAGTTACCACCTTTGAAATATTATCATGCATATTTAGCTGAACAGAGTTTAAACAATATCTTAACTTCTCTCCTGAAATAAACAAGGATCTTAGAATATTTTGAATTTGATCATTCCCTTTCTTATTTATATGCTATTGTTTTCCATTATTTTAGTTCCGCCTGTATTATTCTTTTATACAGAAAATGTTTGGGCTTATAAACATGTTTGAAAATAATTTCTTTTTTCATCTCAAGCTGTGATTCTGGGATATTTCTCTGTCTTGAAGTATATTCTTTGGAAGTTCTTTCTGCTGGACCCTTGGTGGCTAACGATTTCTGCTTGTTTATAGAAAATACCTTTAACCCTCATTCTCTTGAGAGAGTTTTTCTGGGTGTATATTTTTCCCTTCGATTGTTTGGTTGAGAAGTTAGCTGTCATTCTTACTGTCATTCCTTTGAAGATTATCTGTTCACTTCCTCTGGCTGCTTTAAAGGCCTTCTTCTTGCATGTGGTGAGGTGTGGTTTCACTATAGTGTGTCTAGGTTTGACTTCCATTTTGTTTTCTCATCTGCATTTTCTTTATTTTGTCCTTTTGGGATTCTCATTAGATGCATGTTATACTTAAGTTTATTTTTCACTTCTCTTAAATAATATTTCTTTTATATTCATCAGTCTCTTTGTCTTTTTGTGCTATAAGCTAGGTAATTTTTTCAGGTGTGTCTTCTGGCTTATCAATTTTCTTTTACAAAATGACCAATCTGCTATTTAATTATAGATTGAGGCCTTATTTCAATAATTCCACTTTTTTATTTCTAAAGGCTGAGCTTATTTTGTTTTCAAATCTGTTGGGATTATTACTACTAATGATTTTTATGATGCAGTCCTAATTTTTCAAAGCATTATCTACATGGCAGCGCTACATTCTATATCTGACTCTTGTGATAACTGGGTCCTGCAGAGGGAGGTTTATAACTGTTTTCACTGCTTTCAGGCACAGTGGCTTGCTGTTGGTGGGAGTCCTGGGTTCCCAAATTAGTAACTGGGGAAGCTTTCCTCTAGAGAACATTTACTTTGTTACTGCCAGTAGTCAAAGGGAGCCATCAACCTTGGGCCCATTTCAACTACCCTTGATGTCACAGTTTCCTGTGGAAATCTCTGGCACCCCTTTCCCACTTCCCTGCTAGATTAAGGCTCATCACCTCCTCTTAATAAAATTTTTTTCTAATTATACCAAGGTTAGCTTTTATTGCTTACAACTAAGAACTGTAAAACTGATGCAATCCTCATACTATTTTTTTAAACTCAGATTAAAATGGCTTCACATTCCTATAGTTACATAAACATTGTTGTAATTTTAATAAAAAAACATATTCCTCATAATCACAGAGGAATATCTGTATTTACCCTTGATGTAGAAAACGGACCAACTTAAAACTTTTCTATTGAATCTTTGTAAATAGAAATTTGCTCCCAAGAATGTATTTCATCTGCCTTTTTTTTTAAAGTAGCAAGCTAATGATAAATATGACAAAGATGATAATAATTGCATTTTTGGTTTTTAGAATCACAACAATTCATCTTTCAGCTATCTTGTTCTCCTTTAAACATCAGTCTTTATGTAACTGTAAGCCATTGAAAGAAAGTCTCCTCTTTTTTGACTCTCTTTCTGTGAACTTTCACTACCTTTTGACAGCGTTATAATCAAGCTTTACATTTTTTTTAGGGCCGCCAACTTCCAGGATTTATGAAAAGTGGTTATAGGAAATGAAGAAGAAATATGGGGGTGTCTTCGTTTAACATTAATTCATTCAATATTTATTGAGCATCCACTTCACACAGGGTATAGATCTTTTACTAGGAGTTACAATGGTGAGTAGAGACATGTCCCTACATCCTTGTAGCTTATAGTTTATTGGGTGGAGGAATAAATGATCAAATAATCACACAATCAGTGAAAATTTGTAACCACGTTAGCTGTGATGAAGAAAAGATCTATGTTGCAATAATTATGTGTGGTAGGTGAACTTGACCTAGTCACGGACACTGGAAACGGCTTCTCTGAGTATGGGACAACTGAGTTGGCAGCTGAAGGATGAATAGGAGGTTACCAAATGAAGAGAAATGGTAAGCGCATTCCAGGCAAACACTGGTGGGCAGTAAAATGGCTCAAAGAAGGAACTGAAAGAACTTAAAATGATCTGATCAAGAGCATGACCAAGCAGTGAGATGAGGCAAGAGAAGTAGCCAGGACAAAGCCATGCAAAACAATTCTGAATTTATCTGAAGAGCAATAGGAAATCATTCAGATGTTTAAACCACCTTAATATACATTTGCATTTAGAAAAGTGTGGAAAATAAAACTGAAGGAAACAAAATTGGATGCAGGTGGAGGTGTTAGGAAGCTATGGTAATAACAAAGGTACATGGATTTAGCTTAGACTAGGGTGTCATGTAACTATCAACTTGTTTAAAAAAATTCATGACTCCCAAACTAGGTTTTGAGGCCTTTTAATTGATCAAATGTTTCAAAATGTATAGACTAATGTACACATTTTTCACCAAAACATTATGTTTAAGAGAAATTATACTGATGCTGCTCAATCTGACCAAGGTAGATTTCGTGTCCTTTATTTAATCAGTTTCTAATTAGGGAGTCTCTGTTGATTGCATTCACCTGTTAACAACCACATGTACTAACCGTGTTGTCACTTACAGACTTAGTATGTGCATTTGTTTTATATTCCCTTCACATCTAACAAGGAAAAGTACTCATTAGCCAGTTCACTCATCAGTTGTTGTTAAGGATCATGGAAGATTTATCATGGAAGATTTATCTCCCATGAATACGTGGATTAAGTTTGTAAGTAGGTAAGACCATAATTCTTTGACTTGAAGACCCTATTGATTATAGGATACACCATTATTTTATATACTGCTAAGGGAAAAATGCTGTCTATTAAACTACTACACTGCTTTCAGTCATTTAGAATTTTTATTTTGTACTTATTGAAAGGACCTTTAGGGTTTTTATGCTCTTAGATCTCTTCAGCACCTTTAACATTGACAGTATAATCCCGAGGCAAGTTAAAGAACCCTTGCCTTTGTTAGCATTTCCTATTTCACTATCCTTGGTTTTGTATCTTTATTATTTGAATCACCTTACATTGTCACACCGGCTTCTTCTCACTGCATTGAAATTTCTTTCATCTATTCTCAGGGATTTGTTAATGTCTCAGCCTTCTCTTTCATACATAACTTACCATGTGATAATCCTTTTGTGCTTAGCTCATGAATAAAACATAACACAGCTTCACGCACTTGCGGTCATCATCCTTTCTTAGGTCCTGTATTCTCAAGAGAGTAGAGACTTGTGATCATTACTTCAGTGCAATTATCTGCTGCACTAATAACCAATGTATACTCCACTCCTCTGTTTCTGTGCTGTTCCTCATCTATACTAACTTTTTGATTCAATGTTGCATCATTGTGTAATCTCTTTGAAGACATTTAAAACTTAACCTGAAAGTCCCAACAATACACATAACTCGCTTGAAGTGCTGATATTATGAATAGCAATGACCAAGTTTGTGCATACACAGGTAATGACGGGTATGTCATGGCTGCCACTCAACCAGCAGGGATTTTAAGATGTCAGTGACTTTAAGACATAATTTCAAATAAGTAAAAATGTGAAAAATATGCATTTTAGAATCAGTGAAATACGGTAGTTCATGCAAGGGGTCTTAATGGATTAGCTGTGGCAATCAAGAACGAGGGCTCAGATCTTGGTCCTCTCATGGTTTTTACATGTTTACCTTGGAAATTAAATGACACAGGACAGTTCAATCCCCCAAATCGATAGTATAAAATGATGGTCATATACAGTAAGAATAACATAAAATCTGTTCTTAGGGTCGAACAAAACAAAATAGCTCTAAAATTATGATTCAGTGCAGAATGGATTTACCAAGAATGTATGAAAAGGGTCTTGTTAGATGTAAATTGGCTACAAGTTAAAAAATGTGAGATGACTGCTCCAAAAGATCATGTACAGAAGAGTTGCATCTTAGTTATCAAAAGTCTCAAAAAAGACAATATTCTCACTGAGTCCAAGGTAGCTTGAAACTCTAAATTTTCCCATGGAAGACACTGATATATTTAGGGGTGAGGCTAAATGGAAATCATATATAGCTTTAAACTTTTGAATCACACTCAGCTCTCACAATAAGAAGTGTTAAATTTGTGATCCACCGAGAGAGCACAGACTCAGTTTTCTCTCATGTTTACTCTGGGGCACGTGTTCCTTGAATGATAAGGTAGGCAGTAACCTTTTTTATTTATTTTTGCTGAAATGTGTAGCTCAATTGCTGTCAGCTAAAATGCATATATGATGTAAGTCCACTGTAATCCTAGATTGAATTAATATAAGACTGATTTGTACAGGGCAGGTAAGGGTCCTCTACTGTTCTAGGCTAGTCATTTCACATCTGGAGCATCCTTCTCAATCCTGCATGATGCAATACAAGGAGTTGTTGACAAATGTGTAGAGGGCAGTGTTATTAACAAGGAATTATCCTGGGAACATATACCTCATTTTATTGGGGATATTTAGTCTGGAAAAGGCAGCTTAAAAACTGCCTTCAAATTTTGAAGGCTGTCAGGTTGAAGATGGATTAGATTTAAGATGTGTCCCCGTGGAGGCAATACAGTGCTCCACATGTGGGCAGCTAGTGTGGAGCTCAGTGGGACGATAACCTTCCTTTTTGTGGGGCCTGGAAATGTAACCAGAGATTGTAGTTGCTTTCTTGGCAGACAGATCACACGATTGGCTCATGTTAACTTTCTTTCTTTTTTTTTTTTAAAGATTTATTTATTTATTTATTTATTTCTCTCCCCTTCCCCGCCCCGCCCCCCAGTTGTCTGTTCTGAGTCCATTTGCTGCGTGTTCTTGTTTTTGTCCACTTCTGTTGTTGTCAGGGGCACAGGAATCTGTGTTTCTTTCTTTATTGTGTCATCTTGTGTCAGCTCTGTGTGTGTGTGGCACCATTCCTGTTCAGGCTGCACTTCCTTTCACGCTGGGTGGCTCTCCTTATGGGGTGCACTCAGGGCACGTGGGGCTCCCCTACGCGGGGGACACCCCTGCGTGGCAGGGCACTCCTTGTGTGCATCATCACTGCACATGGGCCAGCTCCACACGGGTCATGGAGGCCCGGGGTTTGAACTGTGGACCTCCCATGTGGTAGACAGACGCTCTAACCACTGGGCCAAGTCCACTGCCCGTGTTAACTTTCAATCAACAAAAAGTACAATTCTTTTCTATAATGTTTGTACTTAAGGCGGATTTTGTCCATGTGATGTTAAATTCTGAACATTAGTAGAAAGCTTTACATTCCTCCTGATTAAATAAAATTTTGTTAGTTTTGCCCTTTCAATTTCAGATTACTGAGAACTTAAAAAAAAATTCTGATTGTGTTTGCTCTATATTCCTGCTTTTTGTAATCCACAAACATGGCATGATTGTTCTATACTTTTCATCCAAGCTGCTGAAGAAAAATGTTGGACAAAATGGGACTAAGTGGAAAGCACCCACTGGTTTGATACCAATTCAAGAATTAATTTATTCTCTGTTTTGGCAAGAAGACAATCACCAAATTAAGATATTCTATCTCTATGGCTTTTCTTTTAAAATAGTCTTGTAGTGTGAGCAAAAAGAAAATTTGTCTTGGTTGTTATGAATTATTCTTAGAACTCCCAGACTGGTTAAGTGTAATCATTTTGTAAATGCTTCCAAATCATTTAGAAATCCTCTCGATTATTTTTTGTTGTTGGGAATCGGTGCCAAATTATGGGTTTTATTGTATTTTATTTCTGGAATATATCCTCTTTCCTTTAAAATTATTACACTTTTCCATTTCCCACTCTTCTGGCACCTCTACTATTTTCTGTGATTCTTAAAAAATCCCTAACAGACTTTGCATGAATGAACCTGCAGTTTCTTTCATTTACCAGCTATGATTTGTCTGAGCTTAGGCACCTAAGTTTAATCAAAACACCTTAATTATTACAGTGATCTTACCTGGAGGTTAATTTCTGGAGTCAGTGTGTAAAATGAAAATTGAATAGAACCAAAAGTACTCCTGAAATTCTTTAATTGCATGTACAGAAGAGTGTACATGATATTTGGTGTACAAATAGATTTGTATTTGGAATATGAATGGATGTATAAAGGACAAAGTAACATACCATGTAAAATAGAGTATTTAGAAAAACAATACACCACGCACACTGTGAGGGCACACAGCAGACTCATGTGTTTCATATCAGGCATACCGCAGAACTTGAAATGCATTCAATGAACAAATAGAGGCAAATTTGTTCAGTTTTCTAATTTCTCTCCTTGTCTGTCTCTGATTTCATACAGTTGCATTCCTATAAATAAAATACTCCTTAATGCCATTCCAGTGTAACTAGTCTTCTATTTTGGGCTTTATTTCTTTCTTAAGCATGCTTTAGTCTGCTCTGATGGAGTAGTGTGTAAATTCAAAGTTTGAAAATCAGATAATTTGGTAACGTTGAGTCAAAAAAGAATCCTGTCTGCCATTTGTGGCAGGTTGCATCTCCCATTGCATTTTTTTTCTCTTTTATTTTTTAAGAATTATTATATGGAAACTTCATCAGTCAGGCATCATCTTGATCTGTTCTTTGATATCATCTAACCCATTATTTATACTCTAAATCCTATCTATGATAAAGGCATTACCTACAGTTGGAGGGCAAAGTGAAAGAAAACTGTATCACCAATCTCTTAAATTTCTTGCTGGTGATTGTAAGGGGTGGGGGATAACATAAAAACATTTTAAAATCTTGTTTAGAGGAAACAACCAAATGCTAGAAACTTCCTACTAGATTCAGAATTCGAGAACGCTTGTTTCAAATTCTATGTGGTCAAAGAAAAGTGCAACCTTGAGGGATTACAGAGAAAATTCATATAAACACCCTGTTGACACTTCCTTGCCACACACCAAGGTATAAAAAAATAGTATTTAAACCAAACCAAACCTGGGCTGCTTGCATTTCCTCTAGTCACTATTTGCACTATGTAGTTGCTCACTCAGTTTCCTTGCAAACATGAAGCAAAGGAAGTAGACTCTCTGCCTTGCACACTGTCCCTGAGACCGAAGTCAATATTATATAGAGTAAAATCTTGACAGGACTAGTGAACACTGCACCAAACTTAGTGTGGACTTTGGATGTATCTGATCTCCTTTGGTCTATGAATGATATAGTGAAATTCAGGTCGTTTTTATTTGGGGTGGTGGGGATAGGGTGGCAGTGAGCAGGACCTGTGTGGGTAAATCATCACTTTAAAAGGGTCAGTACAGCAGGAAAGAGGCAATAGAGAAAAACCTGCTGTGAATTATTTCATTTTTGTGATTCTTGAACAATTTACAGAAGCAATGGCACATAAGGGAAGTTTTCTTCTCTTTGGGGAATCATAAATAAAATAGTGGTGTAATCAAAGGACAGAAGAAAAAGGAGACTTCAGGTATTTAATACTTATTTACCTCCTCCTCCATTATGTATGACTCCTGGGCAGGCAGAAGGGTTACGGAAAACAATAACTCAGCCTGCTCCGCCTGCCAGAACCTTCCAAATTCTGAGCCTGCTGCTCTAATTTACTGCTTGCTACTCAGTGAATAGAGAAGGGTTTGAAAAGGTCTTCAGGAACAAAAGAAAGTGGTGAGGTTTCTGCTGGGTTTGTTATTAAAGTCTGTTCATCTCTCTGATTGATAGTGCTCTCTGCAGTTTAGGTCTCCACCATCTCTTGAGAGCCTGTGCTTCTGCTGGAGGAACTTCCCCAGCTTCTGCCTGGAGTCAATGCTGGTGTTAGGGATGGAGATGGTGTTTAGATTGGCTTTCCTGCAGCTTTGAGTTGAGGGCATCGAGACCATATGAGAAGCGGGGAGAGACCTCTTTTTCCCCACCTCCAGTCTGGTATTCTGGTTGTAACTCTGACAATTTCTTTTAACCTATACTCTTTCAAGTCACAGTCAAATACTAGACATATGTAAATATACTCTAGTATTTTAGTAGCATTCCTTGAACGTGCTAAGGAAAAGAATAATGTCATGAAAGGAAAGGTTAGCTAGGTATATGCTGTAGAAAAGGACAGATGATGGGAGACTTAGATATATCCAGAAATGAGAGATGGATAAACCCTAACCACAGGCTGTCGGGCCCACTCTTGTGAAGTACAATCCTAAATTCTAGCTCATTTCCTCCCTATTTAGTCTTGTTGAAATGCTTCAGAAATGAACTTACTGAACATTTCTATTTTCCAGAGATTTTACTGATCACTATGCAATGTGAAGAAATCCTAATTTAAGTTTGTGTCCTGGCTGGCCCCTGTGCTTTGACTGAAAAGCAATGACTACTTACTTAATAAGTGGTTGCTTTGAGGTCTCTTCTAAGGAGCTTATGATGACAATACATATAAATTTTCAAACTACAATTTAATATATATTATTAAAATGAATACAATACCTTAGGAATATAAATAATTTTCTAAATGCACTCATTATTACTTATCTTGTTACAGCAAAATAATTTATCTTTTCATAGACTTAAATAATGAAAATAAAGTGCAGGACTGTTACTTATCTGAGATAACTCAAAGGTAGAGATGTCTAAAAAAGTATGTTTCAGCATTAGAAAGTAAGGCATTTAATATTAGTTAAGTGAAAGAATTTGTAAGAATGTGGAGGGCTTAGAAAGCCATGGTATTGCAGTTTGCTACCATCACAACCAGTGATGGATAGAAGTGATAATCTAGTCAAAGTATTAGTTTTTGATCAGAAGAATTTATGTCTCAAGATTTCAACTTTGAGCAGTTCCAGGAAGATGGCAAGGCTCAGCTCCTTTGCAAAAACTGCAGAGGAGGGGCTGAAACTGTCTGAAGGAGAAGCTTTGGGGATCTGCAGACCAGGAAAATGCCACATGTATTGTCCAGGAGAGAGGGAGGACAGAGAGACAAAAAGGCCGAAAAGAAAACTGTGAGTTACTAGCCCTTGTGTCTTGGAATGGCACCCATCCTCCATGCTCTAGGTAAAACCTTTGACTAATGGCAGCCAACTGAGAGGAGAATGGACATATTATTCTCTGAGAAGAGGAAGGATGAGGCTGATTTGGCTGAGGACTGACTGTGGTTTCTCTTCAGTGAGTTGAAGCAGCAGAGCCCAGATTTGAATCATGTCTCTAAAACAAGTTCAGAAACACAAGCCAATAAAGTTTAAAAGAATCACCTCTGTGGAAAGGTTTGACAAAGAGCATCATCTGCTGACAGGCCATGAAAGTGAAGGAAAACAAGACTTTTTGGAATCTAGCTTGTCCCTAGTCCCAGGCCACCTTAGATCTGGTCTGTGTCCCATTAGAGGGTCCTTGGTCCTGTTTTGATAAATTAACAGGGCAATTTTAAGGTTTTAGAAGAAGTTGAACTAAAAATCAAAAAGCCCTGATACAACATCACTAGTCAAGGGAGATAAATTGTCCATCAGAGTAAACTTGCTAACATAATCAGATGTGTAGGCATCAGCAAAAAATTACAAGTCATACTAAGAAAAAAGAAGAGATGGCCCAGCCAAAGGAACAAATTAAAAGTTCTGACGAGATACAGGACCTAAAAGAACAAATCAGTGATGTTCACACAAATCTCCTAAATCAAACCAAGGAATTGAAGGAAAATATGGTAAAGAAAGGACATTAAGAAGACACTAGATGAGCAAAAAGAAGAATTTGAAAGCCTGCAAAGAAAAGTAACAGAGATTATGGGAATGAAAGACAAAATGGATGAGATTAAAAAACATTAGAGGCATATAAAAGCAGGCTGCAGAATGAATAAACAAATTGGAAGATCAAGCATCTGAACTTGAAAAGACAGAAGAACAGAAAGAGAAAAGAATGGAAATAATTGAACAGAGCCTCAGGGAATTGAATGACAGTGCAAAATGTCCAAACATATACATTATGGGTGTCTTAGAAAGAGAAGAGAATGGAAAAGGGGCAGAAAGGATATTTGAGGAAATAAGAGTCCCAAATTTCCCAACCTTTATGAAAGACATAAACATCAATATCCAAGAAGGACAACATACTCCAAACAGCATAAATCCAAGCAGACCTACTCAGAGACACCAACTATTCAGAATTTCAAAATGGTAGAGATAGAGAATTCTGAAAGCAGCAATAGAAAAGCAATTCATAACATACAGGGGACACTCAAAAAGACAAAGTGTCAATTTCTTATCAGAAATCTTGATGGTGAGAAGGCAGTGGTATGATATATTAAAAGTACTGAAATAGAAATACTACCAGCCAAAAATTCTTTATCTGGCAAAACTGTCCTTCAAAAATGAAGGTGAGTTTAAAGTCTTTAGAGATAAACAAAAATCTGACAAAGCATGCCACCAAGAAACTAGATTTACGAGAGATACTAAAGGGAGTGCTGAAACCTGAAAGGAAAAGACAGGAGGGTGAACCTTGGAGAAGAGTTCAGAAATGAAGATTATTAGGAGGGGTAAATTAAAGGTTAAAAAGACAGACAGTAGTATGATATGACAACAGAAAGCCAAAGGATAAAATGGATGAAGTAAGTGATGCCTTTACAGTAATAATGTTGAATGTTAATGAATTGAACTCTCCAGTCAAAAGACACATACTGGCAGAATGGATTAAAAAAATATGAGCCATCTATATGCTGTCTACAAGTGACTCACCTTAGATGCAAGAACACAAATAGCCAGAAAGTGAAATGTTGTAAAAAGGTATTCCACATGAATAGTAACCACAAAAGACCCAGAGGAACTACACTAATATTGGGCAAAACAGATTTTAAATGCAAAAAAATTTGAAGAGATGAATAAGGTATAGTAATATTATATTGTAATTGTATAGTATTATATAGTAATAAGAAAGGCAATTCACCAAGAAGAAATAACAATATTTATTCACCTAACCTGGGTATGCCAAAATACTTGTGGCTAACACTGGCAAAATGGAAGGGAAAAACAGACATCTCTACAATAAGAGTTGGAGTCTTATAACATACAGTTCTCAGCATTGGATAGAACACCTGGGTAGAAGATCAATAAGGAAACAGAGAGTTTAAATAATATGATAAATGAACGAGACCCAATAGATATATGTAGACCGTAACAACCCAAAACAGCAGCATGTCCTTTCTCCTCAAGTGCTCATGTATCTTTCCTTAGGACAGATCATATCATGGTTCACAAATAAGGTCTCAAAAAATTTAAAAAGACTTAAATTACACAAACACTTTCTCTGACTATAATGGAAAGTAGCTGGAAATCAATAACAGGTGGAAAAAGGGAAAATCACAAATACATGGAGATTAAACAATACACTTAAATAATAAGTGTGTCAAAGATGAAATTGCAAGAGAATTCAGTAAATATCTTGAGATGAACAAAAAGGAGAATACAACTTATCAACATTTATGGGATATAGTGAAGGCAGTGATGGGAGGGAAATTTATAGCTCTCAATACTTACATTCACAAAGAAGAAAGAGCTAAAAAAATTAAAGACCTAATGGCACACCTGGAGGAACTAGAAAAAGAACAGCAAGCTAATTCCAAAGCAAGTAGAAGGAAAGAAATAACAATGATCAGAGCAGAAATAAATGAAATCAAGAACAAAAAATAGAATCAACCAAACCAAGAGTTTGTTCTTCAAGATCAACAAAATCGACAAACCCTTAGTTAGACTGACAAAGAGAAATGAGAGAAGATGCAAATAAATAAAATCAGAAATGAGAGAGACAACATTATTACTGACCCCACAGAGATAAATGAGATCATAAAGGTATAATATAAACAACTGTGTACCACCAAACTAGACAACATAGACAAGATAGACAAATTCTTAGAAAAACACAGACAACCTTGAAGAAAGAACAAATGAACAACCTTGAAGAATCCTGGCCTTAGAAGAAACAGAAGAACTCAATGTACCAATCACAAGAAATGAAATTGAAAAAGTAATTTAAAAAACCTACTAAAAACGAAAAACCCATGACTAGATGGCCTTACCTGTGAATTCTACCAATCATTCAAGATGATTTAATGCCAAATCTTGCTCAAACTCTGCCCAAAAATTGTACAGGACAGATGCTACCAAACTAATTCAATAAGGCCAACATCACCCTAATAAAGTTACTATGAAAAAAGAAAATTATAGGCCAATTTCTCTAATGAAAGTGCTTGCAAAAATCCTTAAAAAAATACTTGCAAATCAAATCCAAGAGCAATTTAAAGTACTATACACCATGATCACGTGGGTTTTATCCCAGATATGCAAGGATGGTTCAACACAAGAAAATCAACCAGTGTAATACACCACATTAATAAGTCAAAGATGAAAAATCACATGATCATCTAAATTGATGCAAAAAAGGTATTTGACAAAATACAGCATCCTTTCTTGATAAAAACACTGTGAAAGATAGGAATAGAAGGAAACTTTGTCAACATGAGAAAGTGCATATATGAAGACCCCACAGCTAACATACTACGCAACAGTGAATGACAGACAGAAAGCTTTCTTACTACTGTGGTCATAGGATTGAGAGTAGGGTAAAGCAAATGAGACATGTAGGGCACAAAATTTTTTTCTTTATTTTTAAAGAAATTTTAGATTACATAAAAGTTACGTAAAAAATATACAGGATTTCCATATACCCCACCTTCCTCCCTCTCCCACTTTCCCCCATCAACAACATCTTTCATTGGTGTGGTACATTTGTTACAACTGATGAACAAATATTGAAAAATTGCTACTAACCATGGTCTATAGATTATATTATGGTTTACATTTTGCATGACACAATTTTATAGGTTTTGACAAAATGTGTAGTGGCCTGTATCCATCACTGTAATGTCATGCAGAACAATTCCAATGTCCCCAAAATGTCCTATGTTACACCTATTCTTTCCTCTCCCTCCCCTCAGAACCTCTGGTGACCACTGTCTTTACATCAGCGTTACAAGTTTTTTCGTTACTAGAATAATAATCTCTACTTTGGTCCATAGTTGCATTTTTCATTCCTCAAGCTTGAGGAATTTGCAATGGTGATGCTCACTCTGCTTCCAATTGAAAGGGAGCTTAGATCTCATGAGGCAGGTGGATGGAACTGTCTTGCTTGCAATTGTAGATACTGTTTTTTTGGGATGGACATTGTCCATCAGCATCCTTTTGTTAGTTTTCCTGGGTGAATCTGATGAACTGGAGAGTAGGTGTTGGCTGCAACTCTGCTGAGATTCAGGGTTCAAATGGCATATGAACAGACTGAAGATTTAAGTCTCTGGGACATATATTTAATGGGTACAGTGCTAATTATAGGTTCAAAATAAAAGAAGCAGAAGAACCAAGTATAAATGAATTATAAATTATATTTATAGCAATTATAACAAGAATAATTATAACAAGTATAAATATAAATTATTAAATGAATCGAATTCTATTACATTGGGGAAATAGGTTATCAAATATTCCAAGGTAATGCTCACCAGCAGGATACCAATTACCTGGAGTTGTCTGTAGGGCACAAAATTTAGGTGAACTTGTACGACCCTCAGAATGTGTGCCTGATTTAGTTTTGCACCCTGGGTGCCCCATTTGCCTCTCTTTGGCCCCTTCCCTGGCTAATAAGATCAGTTATATGAGTTAAGTGTACTATATATGCTAAAGGTTGATTGTATGGCAGAGGTTTGAAAACTAAAACCAAACACAGCTTTTGCAATTTTAATTAATTTTTCTACATTATCCTGCACTTACGTTAATATTCCTTCTCCACCATGTAAAATATCTCAAGTTAAATAAATTAAGTATTTAAGAAAAAGAAAAATAATGTTGTTTAGGGAGAGATTGCAGAACCAATGCTAGACAAATGACTTTAGGATTTGGCTATAAACTTTCTTTCCAAAGAACTGATTTTGCTAGCATTTCCCTAATGGCCCCACATTATTGGTAGAGAGCAAATTAATTGCAACTCACAATTTTGTAGGTAGAAAACTTATTTAACTTGCGTTTATAAATTCTTACTGTATTACATTATCAAGAGGGTTGATTAAGAAATCATTTTTGAAGTGATTGAAAATTTCTTCCTTAATGTCACACAATTTTGGAATAAAAATTGGTCAAGGAGCTCCTCAATGTCTTTTCAGTGTCTGAGAAGAAAAACTCAGATATGGATTATCTAATGGTGAAGGGTTGATAGAAAACCTTTGAGGATCTTCTGAAGGTAAAAAAAAGCTTTTTTTTTTTTTTTGCAAATGGCTGATTTTGTACCCATAGCTATATGCCAGAGCTATGTTGGTGCAAGTGACTCATATCCGTAAATTCTCTTTCCTCAGCACAATTGTCACAGCTGTCCCTGGAGTACAAAAGATGCAGGCCCGTTTACAAATGATCTAGCATTTTCTTTTCCTTTCTCATTCTTTCATTGGGGGTATGTTTAGCCTTAAAAAGCAAAGTGTGTTTATTTTTCTTTGAGACAGCAAAGATGTTTGCTATATAAGCTTTTAAGTTTCAGCCTCAGCCCAGTTAGAGTAGATATCTCTGATGGTATCTCTTAGAATGAATAATAAATCAACAATTGCAAAATTTTGAGGTTAACTTCTTGAGTATCAGCCTGCTAATTCGCTTTTAAGTTTACAAAGAAAGATTCTGGGCTTTCTTCAAAGCCACAAACAACTATGAATCTCCATATTTCAACAATCCCAAGGCAAATTACAAATATTGTATCTACGTATCCACAAACTGTTTCAATGTCACCGGTTCAATAAGGAAGGGAAGCAATGTGCTGATGACAGCAATAATTTAAATTTTCAAGTGCACTTGCCATCTCTTCTCTGCAGACAGATTTCTTCCGAGTCACCGGTGGGAGCTGCCCAGGGAGATGCGGCTTTATTCCCTCATGGCAGACAGCAGGAGGATGCTGTGAGGATGCTGATGCCACCTGGCAGCACCGGTCGCACAGACTGCAGGAGAGGCACAGATTGGAACCCAAGCCTCATCAGACGGCAGATGTGACAGGAGCATATTTCAAAAGTGTCCTGCAAATTTCACACAAATGGTCTTTAAATAATTTGAAAGTCTATTTAGCTTTCACAGACTTTTAATTAAGAAAGAACACCTCCTCTTTGAAAATAAAGCACTATTTGCCTATTTTATGTACCTGAAGGTGTATATGAACTTGCAGCCACAAGTTTTTTTTTTCCCCTGTGTGCACCAAAACAATTTCAACAAATTTTATTGATGCATATTAATAAAGCATAAATCCATCCAAAGTGTACAATCACTGGTATTCAGTATAATCACATAGTTGTGCATTTATCACCACAATCATTTTTAGAGCATTTTCGTTATTCCAGTAATAAAAATAAAACAAAAAAAACAACCAAACAAACAAAACTCATCCCCTCTCAATCTCTCTATGCTTCCCTTCTATTTATAACTGCTATTCTGTTTCCTTCTCTCTAGTATATTTGTATTTACATTTTGTTAAAGTCTTATATATATAATATCACCCCTATTCATATTTTACATGAGGGTTCACAATGTTATACAGTCCCATGTTACATTTTTTAGCTTTCATTTTAGTAATATACAAGTCTGTAAACTTTCCCTTTCGACCACTGTCATGCGCATACAATAACTTTTGTAGTCATAAACAGCATGATGTGCTTTCATCATTCCATTCATTTCCAAACCATTTCTGCACAGATTAACCCTCAGCCTTCCATTCTCTACTTTCATTCCATTTTCTGGTAACCTATATTTTAATTATTAATTCCAAGCATCTACATAATGTATTTAGTTAATAATGACGCAATCATACAGTATTTGTCCTTTTGTGTCTGGTTTGCTTCATTCAACATAATGTCCTCCGGTTTCATCCATGTTGTCATATGCTACATGACTTCATTTCTTCTTACTGCTGCATAATATTCCATCTGTGTATATATCATAATTTGCTTATCCATTCATCGGTTGATGGACACCTGGGTTGCTTTCAACTTTTGGCAATCATGAATAACGTTGCTATGAATGTCGGTGTGCAGATGTCTGTTCGTGTCTCTGCTCTCGGTTCTTCTGGGTATACACCTAGCAATGGTCATGCTGGGTCCCATGGCGACTCTATATTCAACCTTCTTAGGATCTGCCAAACTGTCCTCCACAGTGGCTGTACAACTCTACATTCCCACCACAGTGAATAAGCATTATTATCTCTTCACATCTCTCCAATACTTGTAGTTTTCTGACTTTTAAAAAATGGCCATTCTAATAGGTGTGAAAGGATACCTCATTTATAGTTTTGATTGGCATTTCCCTAATCACTAGTGATGCTAAAATTTTTTTTCTTGTATTTCTTTGCCATTTGTATTTCTTCTTTGGACAAATGTCTTTTCAAGTCTTTTGCACATTTTAAAACTGGGTAGTTTGTCTTTATTTTGAGTACTATGATCTCTTTATATGTCATGGATAGTAAACACTTATTGGAAATGATTGCCAAGTATTTTCTCCCATTGAGTCATCTGCCTTTTCTCCCTTTGACAAAGTCATTGCAGGTGCAAAACGGTTTAATTTTGAGGAGGTCCCATTTATCTACTTTTTCTTTTGTTGCTTGTGCTTTGGGTGTAAGGTTTAAGAAAGATCTTGAAGATGTTTTCCTGCATTTTCTTCTAGGAGTTTTATGGTTGTTGCTTTTATATTCAGGTCATTGATACATTTTGAGTTAATTTTTGTATAAGATGTGAGATAGAGGTCCTCTTTCTTTCTTTTGGATGTGGATGTCCAATTTTCCCAGCACCATTTGTTGAATAGACTGTTCTGGCCCAGCTGGGAGGACTTGACTGCCCTGTCAAAAATCACTTGACTGTAGATGTGAGGGTCTTATTCTGAGTTTTTGTTTTGGTTTCATTGGTCAGTCTGTCTGTCTTTATGAAACCAGCATGCTTTTTATTTTAACCACCTAGCTAAGTAATATACTTTAGAGTCCACAAGTGAGAGTTCTCCAACTTTGTTCTCCTTTTAAAGATATTTTTGGGTATTTGGGTCCCCTTTACCTTCCAAATAAACTTGAGTATTGGCTTTTCCATTCCTGGAAAATAGACTGTTGGGATTTTATTGAGATTTTGATTTTTGCATATTAATCTTGTATCTTGCCACTTTACTGAACTCATCTATTGATTCTATAGCTTTTTTTGTGGATTTTTCAGTGTTTTCTATATATAGAATCTTATCATCAGCAAATAGTGAAAGTTTATTTCTTTCTTTCCTCTTTGGGGGTTTATTTCTTTATCTAGCCTAATTGCTCTAGCTAGAATTTCTAGCACAATATTTACTAACAGTGGTGACAGTGGGCATCCTCAGGAAAGCTTTCAGTCATTCACCTTTCAGTACAATGCTGGCTATGGGTTTTTCCTATATGCACTTTACCATATTGAGCAATCTTCTTTCTATTTCTTTCTTTTGGAGTGTTTTTTATGAAGACAGAGTGCTGAATTTCATTAAACAAATGTCTTTTCTGCATCATTCAGGAGGATATGTGGGTTTTTTTTCTTTCAATTTATCAATGTGGTTGATTACACTAATTGATTTTCTTGTTTTGAAGCACAGTTGCATACTTGGGATAAAACCCACTTGATCGTGGTGTGTAATTCTTCTTCTGTGATTTTTAGATTCACTTTGCTAGTACTTTGTTGAGGATTTTTGAATCTATATTCGTTAGAAAAAATGGTCTACAATTTTCTTTTTTCATAGTATCTCTATCTGGTTTTGGTATTAGGATAGCATTAACTTCACAGTATGAATTTGGTAGTGTTCTTTTCTGTTCAATATTTTGGAAGAGCTTGAGCGAGATTGGTATTAGATCATCTTTGAATGGATTGGTAGAATTCACCTGTGAAGCCATCTGGTCCTGGGCCTTTCATCTTTTGGAGGTTTTTGATGACTGTTTCAGTCTCTTCACTTGTGATTGGTTTGTTGAGGTCTTCTATTTCTTCTAGGGTCAATGTAGGTGGTTCATGCGTTTTCAGGAATTGGTCCATCTGGTCTACCTTTTCTAGTTTTCTTTTTGTTTTTTTTTTTGGCATACAGTTTTTCATAGCAACCTCTTACGATCTCTGTTATTTCTGTGGGGCAGTGGTAATGTCCCTTCCTTTCATTCTGATTTTTAAAATCTCCTCTCGTTTTCCTTTGTTGGTCTAGCTAAGGGTTTGTAAATCTTGCTTATCTTCTCAAAGAACCAACCTTTTATTTTGTTGATTCTCTGTTGGTTTTGTTGTTGTTGTTCTTAATTTCATTTATTTCTGTTCTGATCTTTACTACTTTCATTTAGCTTGGTTTGTGATTAGTTTTATTCTTTCTCTAGTTCCTCCAGGTATACAGTTAAATATTCAATTTTAGCTCTTTTTTTCTTTTTTTTTTTTTTTTTTAATTTTTTTAATTTTTTATTGACTTTGTAATAATATTACATTAAAAATATATATGTGAGGTCCCATTCAACCCCACCCCCCTACCCCCCCCTCTCCCCCCCCCCCAACAACACTCGTTCCCATCATCATGACATATCCATTGGATTTGGTAAGTACATCTTTGGGCACCTCTGCACCTCATATACATTGGTTCACATCATGGCCCATACTCTCCTCTATTCCATCAAGTAGGCCCTGTGAGGATTTACAATGTCCGGTGATTACCTCCGAAGCACCATCCAGGGCAGCTCCACGTCCCGAAGACGCCTCCACCTCTCATCTCTTCCTGCCTTTCCCCATACCCTTTGTCCATTATGTCCCCTTTTCCCAATCCAATGCCACCTCTTCTATGTGGACACTGGATTGGTTGTGTCCATTGCACCTTTATGTCAAGAGGAGGCTCAGATTCCACCTGGATGCTGGATGCAATCCTCCCATTTTCAGTTGTAATCACTCTAGGCTCCATGGTGTGGTGGTTGTCCTTCTTCACCTCCATCTTAGCTGAGTGTGGTAAGTCCAATAAATCAGATTGTAGGTGCTGGAGTCTGTTGAGGCTCAGGATCTGGCTATCACATTGTCAGTCCAGAGATTCAAATCCCCTAAATATATCTTAAACCCCAACATTAACTGTACCTCCAGCACATTAGCATGGAAGTCTTATGAAGGGAGATCCCATCTGAGTCCAGATTCATCACACATAAACACCATTTCCAAAGAGGGGCCATCTGCCCTGGTAGTTAACCCCATCGGCCATGACCATAACTCCCATGGGTCACTTTAGCCCTCAAAGGAACCAATATCTGGGGGTTGTATCTGCTTTATCTGTCTCTCTGACTCTGCTCAGTTGTGCATGAGGGCAAACCTTCTGCCAGCCTCCAGACTCTTTTTTAGAAACTCGTAGCCATATAAACTCATTTCTCCTTTCCATTTCCCCCTTACTTTAGGTCAAACAGCATTTTAAAGTCATGGTATTTTATGTAGACATGGATATTCTGCTGATCGGCATTGAACCTTCCGTATAAGGTCATTTTCCAGTTGCATCATCAGTTGGTAGTTGATAGTGGTCCCTCGTTGCCAGGGAGGCTCATCCCCGGGTGTCATGTCCCACGCTGGGGGGAAGGCATTGCATTTACATGCTGAGTTTGGCTTCGAGACTGGCCACATTTGAGTAACATGAAGGCTGACAGAAGGAAATTCCCAGGCACAAAGTTGCTCTAGGCCTTGTTCTTATTTTGGGTTTATCAGCTCACAAGCATAGTCATTAGTATCAGGGGCTCACTGTTGAACCCTCACTCCCTCCCGGTCCCCACCACTGTACCTGGGAGACTGTCGCTGCTCCCCTAGGGACCACGACAGAGCACCACTGGCCAGGAACCCAGTACCCCCCCTACTGTGGTTTTTAATTGTTGCCACTATGAGTATATCCAAACATTACCATGCACCCTGGACATATGATCTGTACAGCTCCCTGTCAGTCATATATCACCTGTCATTGGTATCCCATACCAGTATCCCTCCATTGCCATTGTTGAAACACTCTGTGATCCAGAACTCCCCGAAATTTGAAGCCCAATATAATGTCATGGTCCCTTACTAGGGAATGGCATATAGCGATGGGTTTAAAGGATAGATAAAGAACTTGGATAAAGTTAGATAAAGAACTTAGATAAAGAATGTTGACTTGAAAAAATTCCACATCCTATCTTTTTCTTTTCCCCCCCCCTCTTTTTTTCTTTATAAAAGTAAGCATTCTTTATAAAAGTAAGCATTTCCCTCTTAGTGCTACATTTGTGTTGTCCCATTGGTTTTGATATGCTGTGTTCTCATTTTCATTCTTCTCAAGATATTTACTGAATTCTCTTGCACTGATGGATCCACTGATTATTTAAGAGTGTGTGGTTTAACCTCCATATTTTTATGAGTTTTTCATTTTTCTATCTATTATTGCTTTCCAGCTTCATTCCATTATGATCAGAGAAAATGTTTTGTATAATTTCAATCTTTTAAAATTTATTGAGACTGTCTTGTGAACCGACATATGGTATATCTTGGAGCAAGATCCATGAGTCCTCAAAAAGAATGTGTATCTTGCTGGTTTGGGGTGTGTATTAGTCAACCAAAGGGGTGCTGATGCAAAATACCAGAAATCTGTTGGCTTTTACAAAGGGTATATTTGGGGTAGAAGTTTATAATTACCAGGTTATAGTGTATAAGTTACTTCCCTCACCAAAGTCTGTTGCCACGTGTTGGAGCAAGATGGCTGCTGACATCTGCAGGGGTCCAGTTTTCCTCTTCCTCTTAAGGCTTGTGGTCCCAGCTTCTTCCAATATCAGCTGTAGGCTGCAATAAGTCTTGTCTCTCTCTCCCAGGTCTCATTCCTCTCTGGGCTCAGCTTCTCTGTTCTCCTCACAAGGTCACCTATAGACTATCAGGCTCCCCCCCAGTTGCTGCTTTCTGTGTCCATTCACTGTGTGTCAGGCTCTCTTGCTTCCAGGGGCCTCTGCTGTGTCTATGGAGCCTTGTCTATTCCTCTGTGTTCTTCTCCTGCGTGTTTACTTTCCAGGGCTCCAGTTCAAAACTCCATCTAACTCCTGTGCCTTGTCATTTTCTCTGTGAGTCCCTGCCCACCAAAGGAGTGGGGACCCAATGTATTGGAGCAAGATGGCATTCGACATCTGCAAGGGTTCAGTCTTCCTCCTCCCAAGGCTCCATTGTCCAAGATTCTTCCAATCTAAGCTGTAGGCTGGGACAATTCTTGTCTCTCTTCCAGGGTTTATCTCTCTCTTGGGGATTGAGTCTCTCCGGGCTCAGCTGCTCAGCTTTCTGTGTGTTTACTTCCTGGGGCTCCAATATAAAAGTTCTCTTCTGCCTTGCTGTTTTCTCTGTGAGTTCCCACCCACAGAGAATCAAGGTTCTACTGATGTGGCCCAGTCAAAGTCCTAAGCTTATGAGGTGCAAGCTTATAAATGTCTATTAGGTCTAATTTATTTATCATATTATTCAACTCTCTGTTTCTTTACTCTCTTTCCAGAGGTTCTATCCAATACTGAGAGTGGTGTATTTAAGTCTCCAACTATTATTGTAGAAACACATATTTCTCCCTTCAGTTTTACCAGTGTGTGCCTCATGTATCTTGGGGCACTCAGGTTAGGTGCATAAACATTTAGTATAGTTATATCTTCTTGTTGAATTGCTCATTTTATTAATATATAATGCCCTTCTTCATCCCTTATAACAGTTTTGCATTTAAAATCTATTTTATCTGATATTAGTATTGTTACTCCAGTTCTTTTTTGGTTACTATATGCATGGAATATCTTTTTCCAACCTTTCACTTTTAACCTGGTTGTGTCCTTACATATGTGGTGAGTCTCTTGTAGCAACATATGGATGGCTCATTATTTTTGTTATCCGTTCTTTCAGTCTATGTGTTTTAATTGGGGAGTTCAAACCACTAAAATCCAATGTTACTATGCAACTGCATTACTTACTTCATCCATTTTGTCCTTTGGCTTTCTGTTGTCATATTGTACTACTTTCTGTCTTTTTATCCTTTAATTTACTCTTCCTACTAATCTTTGTTTCTAATTCTTTTCCAAGTGTCTAACCCTTGTTTTTTCCTTTCAAGTTGCGGTACTCCCTTTAGTATTTCTTGCAATTCTGGTCTTTTCATTGCATATTCTATCAGTTTTTTTTTTGTGAAGACTTTGAGCTGACCATCTCCTTTTTTAGGAGGTACAGAGGATTGAACCTGGGATCTCATACTTATAAAGCAGATGCTCAAACAACTGACTTACATCTGCTCTGTTCACCCTAATTTTTGAAGGACAGTTTGTATAGATACAGAATTCTTGGCTGACAGTTTTTCTTTTTTGATACTTTAAATATATCATACCATTTTCTTCTCACCTCCATGGCTCTTGATGAGAGGTCAGTACTTAATCTTATTGAGGTTCCCTTGTATGTGATGCTTTACTTTTCTCTCGCTGCTTTTAGAATCCTCTTTTTTACTGCTGATATTTGTCATTGTGAATAGTAGGTGTCTTAGGATAGATCTATTCAGATTTATTCTCTTTTGGGTGTATTGTCCTTCTTGGATATTGATATTTATGTCTCCCATAAGGGTTGGGAAGTTTTTGGTCATTACTTCCTCAAATATTCTTTCTTCCCCCTTTCCATTCTCTTCTTCTTCTGGGACACTATAATGCATATGGTTTTTTGTTTTTGTTTTTTTGTTTTTTTTGTTTTTGCATTATAATTCAATTCCCTGTTCCATTTTTTCCGTTCTTTTCTCTTTCTGTTCTTCTGTCTTTTTCCAGTTCAAAGGTTCTATGTTCAAAATTCTGTCTTCAAGCAATTCAAATCTGCTTTTATGTGCCTTTAATGTATTTTTTTAAAGGTTTATTTCTCCCCCTGTCCATTCCCCTCATTGTCTGCTCTGTGTCCATTTGCTGTTTGTTCTTCTGTGTCTGCTTATATTCTTATTAGGTGGCTCCAGTAACCGATCCTGGGACCTTCCAGAGTGGTAGAGAGGTGATTGCTCTCTTGTGCCACCTCAGCTCCCTGTTCTCCTATGTCTTCTTTTTTCTCTCTTCTGCATGTCTTGTTGTGTCATCTTGCTGTGCCAGCTCTCCATGTCGACTGGTACTCCTGTGTGGGGCAGCTTTCCTGTGCAGGATGGCATTCCTATGTGGGTCGGCACTCCACGTGGGCCAGCTTGCCATCACCAGGAGGCCTTGGGCATCAAACCCTGGACTTCCCATATGGTAGATGGGAGCCCAATTGGTTGAGCCATATCTGCTTTCCTAATGTATTTTTAATCTCATTCATTATGTCTTTCATTCCCATAAGGTCTGTTACTTTTCTTTGCAGGCCTTTAAATTGATCTTTATAGTCACCCAGTGTCGTCTTAATAGCCTTTATCTCTTTAGTCACATTTTCTTTCAATTCTTTGAATTGATTTAAGAGAGTTATATTATTATCATTGATTAATAGTCTTAAATCCTGTATCTCTTCAAGATATTTGGTTTGTTCCTTTGGCTGGGCCATCTTTTCTTGTTTCCTAGTACAGCTTGTAATTTTGTGCTGATGTCTAGAAATCTGAATATGTTGGTGAATTATCTAATGGCCAATTTCTCTCTCTTGCCTATTTTTTAAAATGTTCTTTTTGCTATTTGCTTCAATTTATTCTAAATCTTTAAAATTGCTCACCTTATGTTGCTGTCAAAATCGATCCAGGGACTCACTAATGGGGCATATATTTCCTCCCAGTAGTTTAGGTACAGAGAGCTGTTTTTGTCTATGCAATTAGACCCACCAGTAGATGGTGCTTGGCAGTGCACCTTTCCACAGAGGTGTTTCAATCTTGCTTTCCTGTGTTTTGGTGGTCTGGCCTAGGTCAAGATTCAAAGCAGGTCAAATGTACACAATTACAAATAAAAGATTAAGTCCAGGGCTTTGAGGTTCTGAAGCTTAAGCTTCTTTAGGTTAATGATAAACCTACCTCAGGGTCTTATACAACTATAAAAGCCCTTACTTCTCTGACAGGCATGGGTCTGAGTGAATGTCCATGTTATTGAGCATGTGGCCAGAATTTTGTCTGCATAGCATTCCTATGGTTATCAGGAAGACAGTGTGGGTCTTTACAGGAGTAAAGTCTAAAGCCAATGAAATCAACTTCTACAGAAATATAGAGTAGCTGATCAAATATGAGTAGATGCCTAGACCTCTATTTCTTTCCATATGTCTATACAAAATACAGTTTTGAATGTCTGTAAAGTCAAAGAAACAAATGGTTCTGAAAGAGCATCTGGCTTTTTAAAAAATTAGCTATATGACTGTGCATTTTGTCCTTTTCTAGTATGCTAACCAGCCACTCCAACCTGAAAGGGCAATTTTCGCTTTTGGTTATAAAGCTGTGAACTGAATTTGCAGCAGACGGTTAAACTTGATCATTACAGATCGATAATGTAGTTATAATTTACTCTAATGGCCACTGCGAAAGATTGCCATTTCCACACAAGGTTGCCAGAGAGCATCATGCAATGGAGTCCATCTCCCAGTGAATGATGATAAGTCTATTAAGGGCATGACATTCTCAGGCACTGTTTTAATTAGTTCAAAATCACCATATCTAAAGTTTTCAGCTGAACTTGACTCGTAGCTCAAAAGTGGTGGAAATATTCCACAGATCTGGTAAATATAGAGTATATTAAACTTAATTCAGGTTGGGGTCAGTATCAGGGCATTATGTATAAGATGAAAGAGTTCTATTCACCAGCTTTTAATCAGTTTCTTTGATGACTCAGTGGAATTTGACAGGTCTAGGTTTTCAGTCCTTTCCTCCATACTTCCTGCTCTTTTCTTTCATGATAGGGGGCCCTTTCACACAAACCCTTTTAATCTCTTGCTTTCTCTTAAGAGTTCTTCAAACAAAAGTTAATTTCCTTGTGGAAAGAATCAGTTTGGCTTTGGGTTATCAACAAGATATAGAGAGTAGAGGACTTGGCCCAGTGGTTAGGGCGTCCGTCTACCACATGGGAGGTCCGCGGTTCAAACCCCGGGCCTTCTTGACCCGTGTGGAGCTGGCCCATGCGCAGTGCTGATGTGCACAAGGAGTGCCCTGCCACACAGGGGTGTCCCTGTGTAGGGGAGCCCCACGCGCAAGGAGTGCACTCTGTAAGGAGAGCCGCCCAGTGCAAAAGGAAGTGCAGCTTGCCCAGGAATGGTGCAGCACGCATGGAGAGCTGACGCAGCAAGATGACTCAACAAAGAGAAGCACAGATTCCCATGCCACTGACAACAACAGAAGTGGTCAAAGAAGACGCAGCAAATAGACACAGAGAACAGACAACCGGGGGGGGGGGGAAGGGAGAGAAATAAATAAATAAATCTTTAAAAAACAAAACAAAACAAAACAAAAAGCAAGATATAGAGTGACTTAAGCAGTGAGATCTAGAACCTGCTTAGGTGTGGCTATCACATATGAATCTCACTTGACTAATTCTTGCATCTGTTTTAAGTAGGTATTTAAAGCTTAGGGCTAAGCATAGAGTGGGGCACAGCTATATTTGTTAAACAAATGAATATACATCTGTAGCCCTGCCTGTCCTACTTTATAAGTAGGGAGTATTAACAAGTCCAAACAATTAAAAATTTTTTTAAAGGCAGATTTTTCCTCAATGAGTGTCTTGAAATCCTCAGCTTGGTTGAGGTAAAGAACATAGGAAGGGTTTTTTGATGATATCTATCCATCCGTCCATGAATCCATCCACCCACACATTCATTGATCCTACAGGCTATCTATTCTCTTAATAAATATTTATTGAGCAACTGCTACATCCTAGGCTCTGAACTATATACAGGAGATATAAAAATAAGTGAGACATGATCCCTGTCTCTGTTACTTTCACAAGGTTCTTATTTTTGCTGTAGCCATTACCACTGCTGTGATGAAGGCAGTGGGAAAGGAACGTACAAGTTACTGTAGGAGTGTATCAAAAGCAGACCTCACACAATTCTAGACCCTGTCAGGTTTGATAGCTGAGACCTAATGAAATAGATACACAATTGGGTGTCAGTTAAAGGTGTCACATATTGTGACAATTTGTGGACAATTTGAATTCAGATGTGAGTCTCGTTGAAAAGATAAATATATCCAAGTACACAAACCCATACACGCAGAGTACGTAACAACAGGTTGTCAAAAACAGAAAGGCAAAGAAATTAATCATTTGGGATTCATTTTCTCTCTCTTTTTAAACTATCACTTTCATTGAAAATTCTCTTTTAATCAATGGGTGGAAAATAGAGGGAGCTAGAGAGTCATACCTTCCTCTTTGCAAATTACTATTCAGGTATCTTGTGTGGGGGCATTTTCAGGATTTGGAATTGTCCTAGGTGGTGCTGCAGGGACGGATACTGGACGTTGTGTGTCCTCTCGTGGCCCACTGGGTGGACTGGGGGAGAGTGTGGACTACAATGTGGACCACTGTCCATGTGCTGCAGCGGTGCTCCAGAATGTATTCACCAGGTGCAGTGGATGTGCCGCGATGATGGAAGAGGTTGTTGATGTGGGAGGGTTGGCGGTTGGCGTGGGTGGGGTTGGGGGTATATGGGGAACTCATATTTTTTAAATGTAAAACTTAAAAGAAAATAAAGAAGAAGAAGAAAAAAGAACACTACTAAGTGTCCTGGTCTACCTCTAAATGGGCATATAAGGTCTCACATGTGGTAGGCATTTCATTGTTTATAGTGTGCCGTTTCATTCTGTTCCATGACCTTAGAATACTTTCAGGAGTCTTAAAAGTGTTCTAAAATGTCTACAGTGCAAAATCCTGAGATAGTGGGGGTGGGAGGAGAGCTGGCAGATAGATCAGCGTTATTTTCTAAACCACAAAGTGTGAACCATTGGGTCATGAAGTCAATTTAGTGGGTCAAAAACAGGTATTTAAAAACCTAATAGAATAGATTGGGAAAAAATTGGAGTACAGTGCACCTTGTAAGCATAGTAACTTTTTTTTGTGAAACTTTTTCAGTTTTATAACTGTGTGTGTGTGTAGGGGGGTGGGATGTGCACATGCACTGGAAGGTGATGTGTTTCTTCCTGGATCAAGGTTAGAACAAACTGAAAACCACTGGTGTTGACCTTCCTGGTAAAGCCCCCAGAGCAGGTCTGGGTCTTCACTTGGCTGGGTGTCTGACCTCATGGATCTGGCAATGTCAAAGGCATGCTTCCATTGCTGCTGTTGGCTGTAAGCTGAGCATTCCATGAGAGGAAACCTAAGGTGAGTCATGTGACTGGAGCACTTGGCAACCATTCTAATATCAACACTGTGGGCCTTTGGGAATTATGCTTAGACATTCTTGAATTTTGAAAATAGAGTAAGGTGGCCATGGTTTGTAGGAAAGTGTTTTTAATCAGGGACTGAACTGTGCAGATAATAATGCCTGGGTATATTTGCCCAGCTTCTTCTTTGTCATCCTCTGGCAGGACACCTTAGTTATGCGGCACCAGCTCTTGGCTACATAGGAGATGCTAGGGAACCATTCAGTGCAAAATCCTGAGGAGCTGACATTCCTGTCTGGCCCATGCTCACTGTGCCAGCAACTCTCAGATTCTGTGTCCTTGGATTAATGCATTGACCTGGGGTTTTGCTCTAATATTTGTTTGTGCATTGGAGCAGAGCTAAACAGGGTGATGACATACCCACTCCTTGCATGCATTAACCTCAGTTCAGAGGCAGGCACCTGTCAACAGGCAAATAATTGTTTTCACTGAGAGGACCAAACCAAAAAACTTTTTTAGCAGTTACCAGTGGGTGCTTCTAAGTTTTTTTTTTGTAGAAAATATGATAAGTTATTATTTTTTAGGTACTGGGGCTGGGGACTGAACCCCAAACTTCATATGTGGGAAGCTGGTGCTCAACCACTGAGCCACATCAGCTCCCCTGATTTGAACTTTTTGTTTATTTGCTTTTTGTTTGTTTCTTTGTTTTTAGGAGGCACCAGGGACTGAACCTGGGACTTCCCATGTGGGAAGCAGGTGCTCAACAGCTTGAGCCACATCTGCTCCCAATAAATTGTTTTATTCTAGGAGATGAGACATCATGGAGTGGAAAGGACAAAGGTAAAAGACAGAAAATAACATAAACCCCTCACCTCTATCCCCAAAACTCTTGCTCTTAAAAGGAAGTGATCTTTTAATGAAGGTACTCATGATATATTCCTTTTAGTAATTAATAATTCTAAATACATTAAGAGACTTTCAGTCTTTCCCATTAGTATGATTTCCTGTGCAATGTCATGTAATTTCTTCAAACTTGCTTTAATAATGTAAGATTTGATAGATTTAAAAAATACTTCTTTTTCATCCCCTTTTTTCCAGCTTTTTCCAAGTCACCCCAGTAGTGCACTGAATTAATATATTACTCAAAATTGCTGAGTCTAGCTGGAGTAGATTCAAATCTGAGATCTCTGTAGAAAATATGGGAATATAAGACTCTATTAAGTAGAAATAGAATACATAGTGAGTACTTTATGTAGGGGGATTTCCTTTTTAGCTCTGAATGTAATTCATGCAGTTTGGTGAGCTTCAGATGTGGTTTCCATCAGTTCTCCTTTAGAATCTTCCTTCTCAAGAGCACTGCTGCTTTATTTGACTTTTATAATTCCAGCACAGTGCCTGCTACAAAACAATTGATGAGTGAATATATCATCAGCTCTAATTGAAAAAATAGTTTGATTAGACAACGTGTGTTAAAATAACTATTATTGCAACCTGATAAGTCTCTATGAAATTAAAAGATTCCAAGTTCTTCATTTGAATATATTCACTTTGGAAACAACATAAAAATAAAGGGTTCAGACAGCATCTCAAAGTGAATTTTTGGGATGTGATTTGTTCTCCTCCCCCCCTCCCCCCACCCCTAAATATAAAAGAATATAGCTTTTCAAGATATAACAAATGCCACGGGGAGAAGAAAAATTATTTATCCAAATAAATGATGTTTTAACTTATTAATAATTCTATTTGCGTGTGTGTGTGTGTGTGTGATAGAGGGAGAGAGAGAGAGGGAGAGAGAGGGAGAGAGAGAAAAGGTGGGAAAAATTCAACAAATGGTCAAAAGGATAGATAAATAAGGAGACAGACAGTATCTCATTTACATCAACTGCGAGACCAGATATATGTTATTGAATCCTTGGAATCAGAGCACAGCTCTTGTTTATTTACATTTGTTCTCAGTTTGAAAGACAGTACAAGAGGTAAAATAAAATGAGAGTGCCTCAAATGGCTTCTAAATTTCTCCTTAAATTGAATTTCTTGTTTTATCAGAGAACAATACTTGCACTGATGTTAGCTAGACAGCTAAAAGGTCAACAAGTTCCCTTGGTTGCCTTTTGTCAAGGGTTTTTGACTTGTCTGTGAATAAAGATCTCCCAGGAGGAAGGCCGACCTGAATTTCCTGTCATCTGGAAGACAGCAATGAATTTGAAAATGTTACAAAAAGCATAAGGGACTTCAGGCACACCTTCAACCTGCTGTGGATGCCAATCGCTGCCCATGTAAACATGTACATAGAAATGTTTTGGATTTGTTCTGTCAACTTTTGGTTGTGAAACAAATTGTTCTACAGCAGACCACCTTGAATACAGAATGAACCCGAGGGGCTTTTTGTTTTGTTTTGTTTTTGATTTTGATTTTGTCTCATGCTTAATCAGAAGATACTATTCTCCCCATTCATTCACAGTGTAAGAAGTGTGCTCTGTTAGGAGAAGCTGAGGGATCTAGGACTGGTAAAACTCCATTTTCCTTCCCACATTTCTGTTACTTGAACCTCCACAGACCTACTTTATGTATTTCTTATTGTCTGAGATTTTTGTACATGCAAATAGGTAATTCTTAAATGCTAACATCCAGACAAAAAAACAATGGGTCTTTCATGATAACTGTCGGTCAGTCTTTGAAATAAATGAATTGTTTTTCTCCAAAAGACTACCAACAAGAACTATTTCCCTTCTAACTTCCTTCTTGAAAGTTTTTTAATTCTTAGAGGAGGTAAGGGGATTTTTTTCACTCCTTTTTAAGCTGGGAATTTATTATTGTCTTCCTGGAGCCTGATTTAGGTAACTGGAAACCCCAACTGGAAAAGATGATAAGCTGAATGTTAATGTATGCTTCTTTAGGCTATCAAGAAAGCACATATTTCACTTCCTGCATTAGTTCCAGTATAATTACAAGTGAGTTAAAGAGAGTTTTAATTCCTTATTTAAATGTCATTAAGCAAAGCGTATGCTTATGTATTCATTCAACAAATATTTATTGCACCCCTTTATGCAAAAAAAGTTGAATCAGGTGTTTTAGAGAATAATAACAAAAAAATCAATAGTGAAATTATAATATGAACCATTTGCTAGATAATGTGCCAAATATTCATATGTAATCTCTTTCAATTCTCATGAAAACTCCATATAAAGGTTAATCATGTGTTCCATGGTCACAGAGCTGGAAAATGGTGGAGTTATGATTTGAACCTTTCTAAATCTATATCTTGCATACTTCAAGCCTACTAATTCATATTGATTAGGGGACTACCTCAATGAATTAGTAAACACTCTTATTAAAAAGAAAGATTTAGTAATTTCAAGTCTATGTTTTAACATGATTAACAATGGGCTGCCAAGTTAGAAAGTTATATTATATTATTGGGTGGGAAGATTCAACATTAAAAACAAATCTCCAAACTTCCAGGGAAGATGGCAGAGTAGAGAGAGCCAGGACTTAATCCTTCCACTCAAATTATTAAATTTGTTAAATTTTAACCCAATAGTAACCACAAGGAAAATAGATGAAAAATATATCCTGATAGAAATGAGAAGGTACTCAATATGGTATAGCACACAAAAAAAGCAAAGAAATATAAAAGTAGGCATTAAAAGAATTGAGAGACAAAACAGGTATAAGACTTACAAAGGATAAATAGCAAAGGAGCAAAAGAAACTCCTGTATAATCAATTTAAATGTAAATTGATCAAATTCCCCAGTACTCCTCTGTCACATGGCAAGGCAAATGGCAGCATCTGACAGTTTCTGCCTTCTCCTCCACTTCTGTGGCATTCTCTCTCAGATTCTCTCAGGAGTAGGTTTCTCTCTGCTCCTGTGCCTTTCTTTCTCCTTCTCTCTCCATATTCATCCCATTTTAAATGAGTCCAGTAAAAGGATTAAGACTCACCCAGGGTTATGCCTTACTGAAATAATCTAATCTTAAGAGCCTTAACTGAAGTAACCCAATCAAAGTGTCTGACTTGCAATAGGTTCACACCCACAGGAATGGATTAGTTTCAAGAATATGATTTTCTGGGGTACCTACAGTCTCAAACTACCACAGAGGGGATAAGGTAGAGATAGTGAATGGCAAGTTAAGGCTTAAAATGTATAAAATGTACAGGATTCCTATTTGGTATTATGGAAATTTTCATAATGGATGGTGAATGGTAGCACAACCTTGTGAATGCAATTAACAGCATTGAAATATATATTTGAATGTCATTAAAAGGGGAATTATTAGACTGTATATCTGGTAACAGAAAAAATTTTTAAAAAAATCTATGTAACTACACTAATATAAACAGTGAACTCCAAGTTAAACCATGGACTTTAATTAATAGTACAATTATAACAATATTCTATCATTATAACAAATCTTCCACACTGATGCAAGTTGTTGGTGATGTGGGTGGGTATATGGGAAACCTGTATTTTGTACATCATTATTCTATAAACCCACAACTTCTCTAAAAAAAACCCAAAAAACTCCATACTTTCTTCTCCAGGTTAACAGACAAGGTTTTTGGCCATTCTGGTAAAAATTCTTATTGGTATTTTGAGGGAGAAACAACCAACAAACAATTTATTTCAAAGATTAAGCACACAGGAATAGCTAAAGAATTTAAAAATTCAGTAATGATGGAACTGTTTTTTTAGAGAATGAAATGTTTTATACAACCCTAAGGGTTTAACTGGTTTAGATTACACTAAGCAATGGAACAATCTGAATAGCTCAAAGACAGCCCACAGAATAAATAAAATTTTAGTGTATGAAAATGTGGCATTTCAAATCAGCAAGGAATATTCAGTAAATGTGCTTAAGCAATTGTTTTACTAAGTGGAAAAAATTAAATTAAACCTTTACCTCATATCTTATAACAAAATGAGTTCCAGAAGGATTCAAGAAGTTTTCTTCAATTTTCCTCAGTGATATTTTGTAACTTTCTTGTAGGCAAGTCTTTTATCTTTCAGTATACCTATTTCTAGGTATCTAGGAGTGCTTTTGTATATGGTATCTTTCAAAAATTTTAGTTTTCTAACTGCTTGTTCTGGGTCTATAGAAATTCAATTGCATTTTATGTATTGATCTTGTATCCAGTGCAAACTTTGTTATTAATTCTAATAGTTTATTAGTTTTTCTAGTTTTTCAATGCAAAATAATGTAATAAGATTAATGAAGTTACCTTCTATTCCTATTTTGCTAATATTTTTTTATCACAAAGAGAGGGTTTTCTGCATCTGTTGAGATGCTAACTAAGCATTACTGAAATAAATATCACTTGATTGTATTGCATTAAATATTTTATATATCATTGGATTTAGTTTGCCAATATTTTGTTTAAAACTTTTGTTGTCTGCTATTAATGAGATGGACCTACAATTATTCTTCATTGTAATGTTCTTGTCAAGTTTTGGAAAATGAAAATAAGTTGGATTGTTTCTTAAGTATTTGGTACAATTAACCAATGAATTTCTCTAGGCCCAAGGTTTTTGGTAGTTTTAAATTATAAATTTAACTTTTTAATAATTTAGGACTATTCATATATTCTATTTCTCCATATGTCAGTTTGTATAAATTGTGCTTTTCTAGGAATTTATCTATTTCATCTAAATTTATAGTTTATTGTCATTTTGGCCATATATTCACATGCAATCTTTTTTTAAATGAAAATTTAATTTTGAAATAGTTTTAGATTTACAGAACAGTTGCAAATATAGTACAAAGAGTTCTCATAATACCTTAAAGAGTTCTCAGTGAAACCTTATTTCACTGAGAGTTGTTTTATGGCCTAGCATATATATAGTCAATATTAGTAAATGTTCCATGTGTGTTTGCAAAGATTGGGAATCCTATTACCAACTATTTCCTTTGCATGGATTGCACAATATCTCAACTGGCTTTTGTGATTATTACAATTTTACCTCCTCCACTAACCCCCAAACCTCCAGGCCTCCAAGGGTCCTCTTTCTTGCCCTTTCTTTTCTAGTATATTTTCTCTTTTACCCCATGCAGAAGTCCGTGATTTTAGTGAATCAGTTTCTTTGCTATATTGCCACAATATTCCTGTGTCTCCCCATCCCCCAACATAATTTCTATATGCAAATATTGATTTAGATTGAATTGTGAATTTGTTTGGCTAGAATGAATGAATTTTCACTGTGTACATAAATTAAATGAATGCCACTGCCTATAAAATGCTTGAATGCTAGCAAAATGTTAATATTATCATTTTAAAAATGGCATATAAACATTAATCAGAATAAAGGAGTTTTCCTGTCAAAAGAAAAATTTTCAACTATTCAAAAAGAAGAGTACCATAAAATGAAAGTTACCACCTCCAGTGGACACTTGGAGTTGAGATGGGAATTTGATTCATTTCACCTCTGTGAGTCTGGGGATAAATCCAAAATGATGCTTAATGATTTTACATTGATAACTAAATTTTGAAATGAAACTGTGTCCCTTGTAAGTTAGCAAAAGTTCCTCTTTCATGAATACTAGAGAGGTACGTATACACTTCTAAAAGAAATAAAAATAAGTAAGAAAGAAAGCTAGGGAAGTGGTTGTGGCTCAACTGATAGAGCGTCCTCCCACCATATGGAGGGTCTGGGTTCGTTACCCAGGACCTCTTGACCCGTGTGATGAGCTGGCCCACTAGCAGTGCTGCCGCATGAAAGAAGTGCTGTGCCATGCAGGGGTGTCCCCCATGTAGGGGAGCCCCAAGCACAAGGTATGTGCCCCTCAAGGAGAGCTGCCCTGTGTGACAAAAGTGCAACCAGCCCAGAAGTGGTGCCGCACACATGGAGAGCTGACACAGAAAGATGACACAACAAAAAAGTGACAGGTTCCCGGTCCCTCATGACAAGAATGCAAACAGACACAGAAGAACATACAGTGAATGGACACAAAGAGCAGACAGTGGGGGGAAGGGGAGAGAAATAAATAAAATCAATCTTTAAAAAAAGAAAGAAAGAAAGCTAAAAAGATGCCTAAACAGATTTATATTTCAAAGTAATAGATCAGCAGTGAGAATAACATAATTACCTCAAAGAATTAATAAAAACTGTGTTAAGTGCTTTACCTGAATAACTTTATTCATTTTCTCACAGCAACCCTATGGTTTCTGATAAATAGGATGGAAAATTGGAATTTATAACTGAAATACCAACAGTTAATAGATGCTGCCATCCAAACAAGGGTATAAAAGGGAAAGAGAATTTGGGAGGAGGGTTTCTTTGGAGAGAGCTGTACTATGATTCTTGGTCCCACCTCCAAGAGGATGGGTAGAGATCAGCTGTTCATCTTCAGTCATGAGAAGGCCATAAGAAAACCCCTGGATAGCTTAATATGTGTTCCTAGGAGTTGGGACCACAGAGCACAATGTTGTTTGACACAAGTGTGAGGAATCTAATAGCAAAAATCTATGTCCAGGCCTTGAGGTGGCAAAGGGAGAAGAGATAGGTCACCCTATCTACCAATGGTGGGCAGCAAGGAGGTATGAGTTTCTTATGAACCATACGTGGGCCAGGTGGAGAGAGCTGGACTAGAACTCTTTGACATCTTGTGTAAGAGGACTACCTGGAAAAACAGTGGGACCCCCAGTAGCCATTGTGGAGTAGAATGCTGGAAATAAATGGAACTGAAGCAGATCAGCAGCCAGAGGAAAGCATACCACCTGCAGCACAGGAGTGCCATGATATGCTCCCAGTGGGAACATTGCACACCATGCCCAAGAGAGTAAAGCCATCTTTCAATATGGCTAGACAGACATTCAGAGAATATGAAACCACCTTGTAATGGTACCTGTCAAGAAAGAACTTTTATGCTCCCCTTTCCTTTCACTTCTCAAACAATGCTAGAGTCAAAAACAATGCTTAGTAAGATGGGGAAGAGAGGCAAAAGTGTAAGTCAGAAAATAAGAAAAAGACCATGTCTTTAACAGTGTCTGCCCAAGTGTCCTGCCTCCTTTCTATCCCATGCTCATCATCCCATTGCAGGGCCTCATGTAATTCAGTCAGGGAGTGCTTTAGTTTACTAAAGGCTGTCAAGACAATATACCAAAAATGGGTTGGCTTTTACAATGGGGATTTAATACCTGAAAAGCTTATAGTTCTCCCTTTACAATGGGGATTTATTATCTGATAAGCTTATAGGCTGAGAAAAATGTTCAAATCAAGGCATCAGGCAAAGATATCCTCCTGAAGGTTGGCTGCAGGCAATCCTGGACTCCTGTCACTTGGCAGGGCATTATGGCAGCATCTGCTGTCTCTCCCTTTCCTCCAGATCTTGTTGCTTCCAGCTTCTGGCTTCCTCTGACTTTCTCTCTGCTCCTATGGCATTCTTTCTCCTGGCTTCTATTGATTTCAGCATCTTGCTCTTGTGGCTTTCTCTCTCAGCTTCTGGGGTTTCTCTCTATCTCTGTAGCTCTGCCAATTCCAATCGCCAGCCTCTGAGACCTTCTCTCTCAGCCTCTGGGGATTACACTCTGTCTCTGTGGCTCCCTCTCTCCCTATTCATCCTATTTATAAAGGACCCCAGTAAGAAGAATAAGATCTACCTTGGGCCACGTCCTACTAAAGTAAGTTAATCAAAAGAAAAGGTCACCTACAATAGCATTACACCCACAGGAATGGATTAGTCCTAATGACATGATTTTCGGGGGTACATACAGTCTCAAACCACCACAAGGAGAAATGTAAATATCCTCTGTTTCAGAATCAGAGATTGAAATCCTCATCTATGGTACTCACTTGAACCGCATGTTCCTTCCTGTGTGACTTGACCCCTTGACCTGAATCCCTAGACCCACGGAATAGTTAATTCACCACATATTTATTGGTGAATAAGTATTCACCAGACAATGGGAAACATTGAAGTTTCTGACTTCAGTGAGCTCACAATATAATAAGGGGAGACAGTGTGATAAGAGCTAATAGGGGCAGATGAAATTAGGGCACAAAGGAGAAAATGGGTCATTCTACAAGAAAAGTTCAAGTAATCCTTCTGCACCTGTCTTGAAGAATATGAGTGGAAATTCCTGAGGTGAAAAGAGGGCAGTGCCATGTGCATGATCACAGGGCATAGCGCAATCAGGGCATTATGTATTTTAGCCTGGCTGGAGCAATGGCTGGAAGTGATGGGAGATGAAGCTGGAGAGATGGGCAGAAACAGAAATGAAGCACCTGGAACCACGGTTTCAGCTTCTCACTATACATGTTAGGGAGCCACAGTTACAATTTTCAAAAAGGGTAGTTATTTTATCAGATATTTGTTTCGTAAAGATGGCTTTGGTAGTTTTGTGTGGAATGGTTTGGTGGGGGGAGTAACCACATCTCAGCAGTGGGCTCCCCGACATGAACAGGTGGAAGCTTCATAAGAAATGCTGAGGGTTTATTTATTCTCTACTTCATACCCAGGATCAAGGTAGTGCTACAGAAATTATCCCAGCGATTCATGATATGCTGCTTTATTTAAATTATAGATCTTTATATTAGTTCTGGGGTCGATCGACCTTGTTACCTTAACTTTTGGGAATTATCTGAATACAGTTAACTCCCACATATATTGTGCTAGATAATTGCTCAAGGACTTTCCAGAATTCTTTTTTTTTCTTCCTTTAAAAAAATTATTGAAGTATATCATTCATACATGAACATACATAAACAATAAGTGTGTAGTAGAAGTTATCAACTTAGAAAACAAACATGTGTAACAACATATAGAACTCCCATACATTTTCCAGCCACCAATACCTTGCGTTGCTGTGAAACATTTATTACAAATTATGAAAGAACATCATCAAATTGTTATTACTAAGTATAGTCCATATCTTAATTTGGTGGATTCTCACCCAACCCACTTATTAATTTTTGTTCATAAACCATACAATTTATCTGAAGTATATAATCACTGGCACTTGATATAATCACAGAGTTGTGCATTCATCACTTCAATCAATATTAGAGCACTTTCATTACTCAAAAAAAAAAAACTCCACAAACAAACCACAATTATACCCATATGTTAACACTACTAATTATGAATCCTATGATGTGCTTTCACCATTTCTACTCATTTCCAAGCATTTACAACCATTTTTTAAAAACCAATTCTGCACAGATTAAACTTTAGCTTTCCATTCGCTAACCACATTCTATTCTCTGGTGACTGATATTCTAACTGTTAAATCCATGAGTTTACTAATTATATATAGCTCATAATAGCAAAATCATACAGTATTTGTCCTTCTGTGCCTGGATGGTTCTTTCAACATAATGTCCTCCAGGTTCATCCATGTTGTCATATGCTTCAGGACTTAATTTCTTTTTACAGCTGAATAATATTCTATCATGTGTATATACCATAGTTTGTTTATCTGTTTGTCAGTTAATGAACACCTGGGTTGTTTCCATCTTTTGACAATTGTGAATAATGCCGCTATGAACATTAATGTACATAGGTCTGTTTGGGTCACTGCTCTCAGATCTTCAGGGAATATACCTGGTAGTGATATTGCTGTGTCACCAGAATTCTTAAATAAGATGCATTTTGCTAGAGTCTAGAGAAACATAGATCTTAAAAATTATTTCAGCATAGATTCCTTTGAGAATTCATAGAAAATTGCCTGTGAACACACACACACACACACACACACACAATTGCTTATATTTTCAGGGGTTCATAAATCCACTTAAGACCATCTGTTTCTCCCTCAGGGACTATGAACCCCAGGTAAAACCATGATAAACTGGAAGTTGATTTCTTTAGTTGGTGCTCAAACTCAAAAGGGCTAAATTTTTTAGTTCAGCTATGGCAAGGAAACTTTACAATTCATCAAAAGTCTCCATGTAACCCAGAGCTGAGAGTAGCAGGGCTTTACGTTTGGGAGATTTTTGTCAACTGACATCAACTTTAAGTATGTTGCTATTACCTGCTTGGCTGTTTTCCTGTTATTTCCGGTAAACAATAGTTAGGGCAGATCTGATTCAGGTTCACAGCTTCCAAGGAAAGGTCATTAAACTCAGGCATAAATGCCACAGCTGGGTGGTGGAGGTGGCAATAGTAATCATGATAGCCTGCTGGCACAGTGCTTCTAAGGGATATTTCTTCCACCGTTTACCAATGCTGGCCTTGGGGACCATCTTTGTATAAGAGAAGCCAATGGGGCTCCCACACAATTTAATTTCTTATTTCATTATCACCAAATTTTCTATAACCCCAAATATATATTCCTGAACTCATAAAAGAGCAACACTGAGCAGACAAGTAGAAAAGAAAATATGTCTAATCTCATATTACTGACTGCCTGTTATCTGAGACCCATGAGCCACTGGAAACTGTACTTTAAGCGTCTTGCTGAATTACTCTGCAACTTAGATTTGATTTGTGTGTATTTTTGGCACAGTAATTGTTTTATTAAGTATTTTTGGCACCTTCGTTTTGGCACTTTAAAATACAATTCATAAACCTTTATAATCTTTCAGTTTCCTTTCCCACGTACTAGCTCTAAGTGACTGCCTAAGAAATACAGATGGAATGAACTTCTTTAAAGCAATGCAACAGCTGAAAGACTGATGCTATGTGAACGTACTTTAGAAAGTATCTAGTATCAATATAGTACATACTTGTTTTCTTGAAGACAGATCAAAACTGCATTGTCTTTAAGCATACATGTATATATCTCTTATGTCTCCAATTATCTGCAAAAAGAGAAACCTTTAAAGACAACTCTGCAATTTTGGATAATAATAATAATTATAACAAGCAAAAAGAATCTTGTCAGAATGTAATCTAGCCTTCTTGGGTAACTAGATTTACTATATTAATCCATGCTGAGACTTTTAAAAAATAGTGATCTTATCATGGTACCACTGTGGGGCCAAATATAATGTGAATTTGAAAATGTGGATCCCATTTAATCAGGAACCAGCATGGAATAGACCTTATTGAGACTATAAGACTGGCCAACACTATTTATCTCTTGTTTATTTTTCAAAGATTGAAAGGACAGGTCCTGACCTTCAGCAGAGTTGCAACACCTACTCTCTAGTTCATTGGACTCACCCAGGACAAATAACAAGGAGGTGAAGATGGGTAACCACCACACCAAGGAACCAAGAGAGTCTACAACTGTAAGCAAGAGAGTCCCATCCATCAGCCATATGGGATCGAAACCCCCTCTCAATTACAGGTGGAGTGGGCATCACCATCCAAGAATTCTCAGGATTGGGGAATAAAATATGGACTAGAGTGGACTTACTGGTATTCTACTAGAGACTTACTGTTATTTTAGCAATGGAAGAAATTATGTCATTGATATGGAGACAGTGGCTACTAAAGGTACTGAAGTCAGGGGGAGGGAAAAAGAGGTTTAACGTGGGGGCATTTTCAGGACTTGGAATTGACCTGAATGACATTGCAATGACAGATAGAGGCCTGTCAGATATATCCTGCCATAACCTACAGAATTGAATGGGAGAGAGTATAAACTACAATATAAACTATAATCCATGCTCTGTGGCAATTCCCCAAAATGTGTTCATCAATTGCAATGAAGGTACCACACTAATGAAAGAAGTTGTTCATGTGGGGAAAAGTGGGAAGTGTGGGGAATGGGGCATATGGGAATATTTTGTTTTTTTAATGTAACATTTAATGTAATCTAAGTATCTTTTAAAAATAAATAAAAATATATTAAAAAAAGAAACTATTGCCTACCACAAGAAAAATCTTGGCTCTTGATGCTTCCTGAAGTCTTTCAATGACTGTGTCCCCCTCCTTCAGATTTCAGTTTAAATATTACTCATAGAGACTCATTTAGTATTTCAACTAAGGTGGCCCATCCCACCCTCCCTTATATTTCATTCTATTCCCTTCATGTATCTCTAATTTGTTTATTTATTTACATATTCATGTGTCTTCTCCCTTATCCCACCACTCTATGCCCCCTACACATTAGAATTAAGTTTCATGAAAAAATAAAAATACCTTTACTATCTTTTTTTATTTTTTAATTTTGTGAAGAAAAAATGATTTATTGACAGCTGGCTGGACTCGGGAGATTTCTGTCGACCTTTACTATCTTAATCGCCATTATTTTCTGGTATCTAGAACATTCTTTGCACATAGTAGGGACTCAATAAATGTTGATCGAATAGATAAATGACAATGTTCATTTTTATGAGGACTCAGAAAATATATGTCTCTTAAAATGAAGTAGGAGCATAGAAAGAGCAGAGGAGTAAAGATCATAAACTGGAAACACTAAAGGCAAACTTCTTTATCTTATATTTTTCTTTATTATCAACCCTGTTTATCTTCAACAACCATAGTGGAATAGAAGCTTTGTATATAGATATCTTTGCAGTTAAATCTCATTCTCCAAATATGGCTGGTTTGGATATGCTATTAATAATAGCAAGTATTTATACAGTTCTTACTGTGTTTCCAGCACTAACCTAAGGGCTACATATAGATTAAATTATATATATATATTTGACTAATCCTATAAAGTAGAGAATCTTATTTCCCCCATTTTACTGATATGAAAACTGAGACACAGAAAAGTTGGATTATTTCCCAAGGTTGCACAGTTCAGGAGGTAGAGTTAAGACTTGAACCCAGGCAGTTTACTCTATAGTCCACGCTCTCAAACCCCTATGACATACTAAAATCCAACTGACTAGATTTAACCTGAAGAATTTGAAGAAATATGTTTGTTACCCTTTAGGTACATAGTTTCCTCTTTCTAATGCATTTTTGTAGATCTAGTCAGCTCTTTGAGTTACCAAATCATTTCTTTATGTGAGTGGATTTGAAAGTCCATTATCAAAGATGGTAACTTTTAGATATTCTCTTTAATTGGAAAAATTAGAGCAGTATGTCTTTCATTGCATGCTCTCTCCAAACCTCAACGCTGGCTTGGACACTAAACAGTGAGCAGTGGTAAATTGCTCGTGAAGATGTCAGGTTCAAATAGACTCAAGTTATTTCATTAGAAATTAAACATTTTGCTTTTCCTGGAGTCATTTGTCATATTTTGGCCTTCCCATCTTATTAATCAAAATATGAAGGTATGTTGAGTACAATTGTGGAGAAATAGAGCAAGCTGCTAACATCAAGAAAATGCTTCATATCCTAATAGAATATAAAATCTCTATACAAGGAAAAAGAAAGCAAAAATTTGGACCACAATGTTGGATTCAAGCAGAAAAATGTTGCACGTTCGTGTCTTCTGTTTTTTTTTTTACTGTTGCAGCTGGCTTAAGGTAGAAGCTGGTTCTTATTTTCTTAAGGAACTACTTCTAATTATTCACAGTAAGCATACTTCAAATTTGGTAATTATTTCATAAAATAAGCCACTGATTCTTTCATCACCAATCTGGAATTCTCTTATTGGGAACTCTGCTCATAGTATAGAGGTTGTAGGTAAAGGCTCATGTTTGGAGTCCATCATACTCATTGTATGACCTTGGACAAGTTACTTGACTGCTCTGAACCTTAGAACCCTCAGCTGTAAAAACAGGATAATATCACTTCTGTGAGTTGTCACGAGGATGGAGATAATGTTGGCACAAGTACAGAGCCTGATGCTGGGCACATATAAGATGGCAGCTCTCATTACTGCCCACACTTGCACTCCTTCTCTTTCATACATGGATAGAGATACACACCATACAGGCCCTTGAGGATATGTGTCTCTTCCTTCATTGGTTATGTAATGACATTAAAACCTGTCTCTAATCAAGTATATGGCGTTACAGATTTAGTCTCGTGAATTTTACTAGAGACTTGATTTTGTAGAAAAGTGTAAAAATGCCCATTTCCCGTGGGTTACAAAATAATAAGGCTTTTATTTTTTTCACCCTTTTGTTATTCTTTCAGTTAGTTATTTCAGTGTATCACAGCATTAAAACGCTTCCTGAGAAAAGGTCACTCCTTCTCCGATCAAAACATTTCTTTGCTGTTCTTTTCCCAGCGGTACACATAGGAACAACAATCAATAAAAGAAGCTCATGGAATGTTTTGAATTACCTTTGAGGAATAGCCATTAGGTCGACACATTTTCTTGTGGCTTTACAACCAATAATTTCCCTCTAAATGGTGTTTCCTAATCACGGGTAAAAATAATTTCAATTGCAATAGTAGGGCTCCATCATGATCTTTAAGCTCTTTTCAGAAATATGACTTTAACATTTTCTTTCCATTTTGGGGATTATGTAATCAAAACAATTCCCAACATTTTGGACTAAAGGAATAAAAATATTTTCCACTATGTTATTAGCTACAGAATAATTATGCAGTGAATCCACATTTCTTTTTTTGTATGCTTTACTCTTAAATGTTTAAGCATTTTTCAACTCCAAACATGAGGGAGGGAGATGTGTTCATGATGACAATTACTTGTGACTTTGAGAAATGCCTGTCCCCAGGGCTAAGACTCTGAACACATAAAACCTCTATAAAACTTCCCATCTCACTGAGAAATAAAGGTAGGTTGTAGTAACATTGTTCTTCAGTAGGAAAAGACAGCAAAAGATCTTTCAAAAAGGAAATACTGTGGGAATTTAACAGCAGGTGAGCTGATGGATATGTTGTTGCGAATACCTCTTCAGACTGTGAGTCTGCATGCACAACGCTGAGAGATCTTTCAGCAGGATGGAGAACAGGTTACAATGCCGTTGGGTATTTTAAGTGTGCCCATTTTAGAAAGTTCCTGGAAGTTTTATCAAGTTAATGTGACCCTTAGAAGTTAATTCATGAGCTATGATAGATGTGAAAAGACCTGTTAATAACATTAACAGATTTAAAGCACAGTACTCTAAAATGGTACTGTGTGCTGTATCCGTCATGTCTACGCCTGAATCTCTCCACTGTTGGGTGCTCAGAAATTATCTGTTGGGACTTGTCTATGTCTGCGTGGTTTGGTTTGAAGTCCACTGACCTTTTATTGTAGGCAAGATTTTTGAAAATGGAATTTTTTCATGGGATATTTAATATATACAAGAGAATATAAGTAAATCATAAAGCACTGTAATAAAAATCTCACCACTCAACTGAAGACCAAGAAGATTACCAATACAGTTGTAACTACTTAGATGCTCTTTCCATTCACTTATACCCAACTCCTGGAAGTAAATACTATCTTAAATTTTGTTTTTGCATGCTTTCAGGCTTTATAAAAACAGTATCATGATATGTATACGTGTGTGTATGTATATGTGTGGGCCTATATGTATATTTTTCTGTAACTTGGTTTTTTCACTTCCCATTTATATTTCTCCTATTCATAATGTTATTGCATGAAGATGTGATTCATTTGTTTTCATTGCTTATAATATTACATTATGTGAAAAGACCATACTTTATTTATTCACCTCCTCTTAGCAGGAAAACTAGGAAGTTTTTAGTTTTTGTTATTAAAAACAGTTCTGTGAAGATGATTCTTGTGTAGTTTTTTGGTGCACATAGGCCAAAAATGTCTCTATGACGCATACATGGGAGTGAAATTTCTGAGTCATGCAAAGTTTGGTATGAAAGTAATGTCACATTATTTTACAAGAGGTTGTACCAGTTTTCCCTCTCCAGCTGGAGATCTACTTTGCCACCTGGGATGTGGGATGATGTGGCATCCTGCCTTGCACTTCAATTGGAGACACTTTGCTTTAAAATTTTACTCAGATCCTATAGCTAAAAGAAAAAAACAGAACTTCTTTGTTGTTCTTTCTATAATAAGTGAGTAAAGGCAAGAAGTCTTTTAGAAAAGGATATACTGATGGCCCACATATAATCCACCTTACTATAAAGAAGGCCTCTAGATATCTAGACACTTGGGCATACCCCAAGATCTCTTGCACAGCAACTTGCGGTAGACAAACCATGGGGGAGGTCTTTGAAAAACAAATGCGTAGGGAGGTGGTAGGCATCTCTTCACACCTCCTTCTCAGTATTCATAATGTTATTGCATGAAGATGTGAGTCATTTGTTTTCACTGCTTTATAATAATACATTGTGTGAAAATACCACACTAGATATTTGAAGCGGGACAACTGAAAGTCAGTCACCAAAACTATAACCGTTCTACCTCATATGTGCCCTGCTTAAATATGTTCTGAACCAAATCTCTAAATGTGTCCAGAGATCCAGCTTCTATTTATAAAATCCCCAATCCTTAAGCATATTTGCAGAGCCGTATCTTCTCAAGCCAAGATACTTGGTTCAGTCCAGTAAAGGCTATTAGGACAGAGTTGATATTTTGATTGAATTGAATTCACTTTTGCCCATATGAAACATGGAAAACAGAAACCCATGATACATTTTCCTGTCTTTAACTGAATGAGAATAGGTCTTTATGGATTTAATTTCTTTGATGTTTCTCATGATTCTTATAGATATGATACGAATTGCCCAGCTATAAAAATATTTTATAACAGAAGTTTCTACAAAGACTGTAGAAAGTATGGAGAGAGAAAAATGATTTATCAGCCTTCCTTTATGACGGAAGGAATGAAAGGGTACAACTTTATTTTATGTAAAGACGATATTGGGGGAGTTTAAAGAAATCTATAGAAATGGAGTGAGTCCTTGGGCCAAGACGTTCTTGTCACTAAAGTTCCTGGGTCTCTCATGAGGGTATACTACAAACTGGATAGAACCCTCCCCTTGAAAAGCCACCAGATGATTTCATACGACCTCAGAACTGAAATATTCAGTTGTGACTTTAATCTTCATAGCATTTAGCTGTAGCATTTGCCTTTTCTCTTTCTCATTTCTCATAATGCTTGTACATGATAGGCACTCAAAAAATATTTGTGGAAAGGATAAATGAATGTAGCCAACTATTCCAGTCTTATTCTGCTACGGTCATGATCTATGATGGAAAGTTAAAGAAAAAGGAACAGTGCTAAAAAGTCTGCCAAATATTATACAGATCCTTTTCTGGGATTACACAAATCAGATTTACATGAATCTGATATAATAATGAAAACAGCAACAGTAACTGTAATTTATTTAGTGCTTATGAATGTTCTAGGCTTTAGGTTAGACACTTCATATACAATATTTAAAACAGACTTACAATATAAATATCATCATTTTCAGTTTATAAATGAAACTTGAGAGGGAAATGATGGCGACAGCAATGAAATTTAGATCCACTTACCCCCTTAGCCTATGTCCTCGGCATTGTGTGGCACTATCACCCATGCAAGAGCATTTAAAAAATCCTTCCCAATGCTTTTGTTTATGTTTGGAGATTAAAAGTAGTTTTTGAAAAATTATATATACACTTTTGATTCAAAACAAAGACTATCTCTTATATTCTATGTATTACATTGTTTCTTTTTCTTTCTCGGATGGCAAGATTTTAAAGTTAAGGTAGTCACCCGGAAATAAACAGGCACCAGATATAAATATTCAGTTGTATTTATTGCCAGAAATACACAAAAACTTCAGAATAGTCAGGGGAATATATTATACTATGGCTGTGTGCTGGCAAAAAAGCACATGGTCTCTATAAGCCATCTCTGAAATACGTTTAAATTATTTTGTTCTCAGTTGCCTTGGAATGGAATTGTGCCACGTGGCTGACCACTCTCAGGGTGCTGCAGAGCCCAAGGGCTCTGTGCGAGGCAGGGACTCAGTAAACCAAGGCAAGTGGTTCGCTCTCATTCAAAGACTCAAGGGCCGTCCATCTACTTCGTGCAGTTTTCCCTCAGTGACAAATGACACAACAAAAATATAGCTTCCCGTAATTCTCCTTTCATTAACTACCTTTAACATTCAGGTGATCTTTCCTTGTTAAAAAAATCTTAGTTAAGCCCTTACTGGTTTAGCCAGTGCCCTGAACTTTTTCAATGTTGGTCAGGTGTGTGGTCTTTTCTAGACTGGGAGGATTTGTTGGAATGTAAGCAGCTAGAGGTTCTGCTGCTGTTGAGCTCTGTCCTGAGCAGCACTTCCAAGGGATCATTGCTTAGCGCTCCAGTTACTTTCTGAACTTTAATGGACAGCAGGTCTTACGCTTGCCTTATAGGACCACACATCCCTAAAAGTAGCTCGCTGCCCCCTGCCTCCTCAAAAGAAAACATACAAATACCAATACCCAAAAGCAAGCCTATCAATTGGTTCCAAGCCTCATGTCTGGGACCAATAAATGGCAAAAATAAAGGACAGGTACAGGGTAATTCTACACTGCAGCAAAATTTAGCTCACTATCTTGAAAATAGTCACACTATTTTGGGATTTTACAGTAAACAAAATCCAGACAGCAGACCAGCGGGGCCATTTATGGGTTATAAAATTGCCTGAGTGAGAGAAGGTAACTCATAAATGATTCAGCAAAGCTCACAGGACAAATCTTATTTCTCATACACACTAATCCAAAGAAGATTCTGTTATGTCGTTCCTGATAATGTAAGAGAGGAACACATGTCATGTTAAGGACCTGCCATGGCATCAGAGTGCTATAAAATGTTCAATTAAACATGGCAACTGCAGGACGAATGGTACCCAGGATACGGTTCTTTGTTTGCCTTTAAGAACTTTAATGTGGCTCATATTTTGAGGGCAAAGAACATAAGAATAGTGAAGTGATAGCCTCCAACTCATCTGAAAATATGTGTGTTAGTGTCAAGACAAATAATAAATGGGGCTGTCTCAGGATCTTAGCCTTTTCAAAAGATAGACAGAGTTGCCTTCGGTGGATTGTACCTTATGGAATTAGAGCCGACTTAAGGAAAACTGCTTCAGCATCTGTCTTCTTTCAAGCAGATTGTCAAGAGGAGAAAAGACTGGGGGAGGAGGGTGTTGGGAAGAGGAGAGAGGAGGGGGAGTGGTGGGTGAAGGGAGGAGAGAGAAGCAAGCAGGGACAGCTTGCATGTTTTAAACCCTCAAGATTAGCTGTCGCTTAGAACCTTGACAGCTCCAGAACTTGACACATGCATTTGCTCTCTGGGGGACCTTGCTTGCTGCTCTGCGGGTGGATCACAGCCACTGAGCTGTAACGCCCCGCACTTGCCTGACCTGACATAATGGGCAGCTATTTACTGCAAACAAGGTAGATGGAAGAACATAGGCTTAAATGATGCTCTGGTGTAAGCAGGAATCCACTGGGATCTCTTGCAAAACAGTCAATCTTCCAGGTTTTTTTTTTTTTTTTTTACCCACCCCCTCCCCTTCTAGGTTAGGACTATTTATTTCTTTCCCTCAGGATCAAACCGCAGATGCCTGATTCGGAGCAATGCTCCCTTTCCATCCAATCCTATCCACCTCCCACTCAAGATCAATAGAGTGGGTTAAAGAAGCAATTGCATGGCAATAAATAAAAAAGAAAACTAAGTTTGGATACCACCACTTTCAAACAGACTGTTTTCTGGGCTTGTTTTTTATCTATTACTAAGACAAAAAAAAAAAAAAAATAGCCCCAGGAGGCTTCCTGGTTAGGCTGTCAGAGCCCTTCAATGAGAAACCCAATCAGACTTGATTTGTGAAGAGTGTCAAAAGCTGTAGTGAATCATGTAAGCATCCTGGTCTATTACGTGAAGCCATTTCATTGCAAGCTGAAGGCTCCTCATGGACATTTCTGAGGCTTGTGGATGTTCATTTTTCCTGCATCAAAGAACACATTTGCACTCTGCATTTTCTGGTCAAAGGGAACAATCAAAATGGGAAGCCTTGGGTAGTGAATGTGAATGAACGTAAAACAATGGGGATTTGAAGTATTTACCTCTATCCCCCAGACCAAGGCCCATCACAGTAGAGAAAACCATGTAAAAAGTCTTTCTTCCATGGCATCTTGCTTTTCAAAAAGCCAAAAGATTTTATTTCCTTTATTGCATTTATTTTCTGTTAAGTGAGGCAAGACAAGTAGGTATGCGAAAAGAAATCTGAAGCTCAGAAATGTTGGGCTAACTTGTTAAGGTCACTGCATCAATAGGACGATGGTTTCCAAGTTTCTGGCTTCCAAATTTGTATCTTTTCCATGGACTTAAAAATAGAGAAGGCAAATGCCTTTCTTGACTCTTAGGAAGATTTAATGGCACAAGTAAGTTAGGAAAAAAAAAGACAACAAACAAACCAAAACTACCTTTAGTTTGTTCTTAGCCTTCAGAGACTCAAGACCTTTTTCTCTGAGAATTTTCTTATGTAATGTGAGAAGCTGAACACAGAGGTTCAGTTCCTTGAATATCTGCCATGAATGGAAGGCAGGTTCCTATAGGAAATCAACACTATTTTTTTCTTATAAGTCTACGTGAGCTAAAGAAGAGAGAGGCATTCTGTACTTTTATTTTCAGATAGTAATAGCTGCATTGGACCTTTACATCATGTTAAGTATAAGGCCATACCTGGTGTTCAAATAAGTTCATAAACCAAGAAAGTTATCTTACAACTTTGCCAACTCTCCTTTTCCACTCTTTTAGACGTTTAAAAAAACTCACTTGTCATTTAATAGTTATTTGAGGTAAAGTAGAACAAGGCTGAATCAGACACTTGAAATCCAAAGATAACCTCTTCCTCTCAAGTTAGTTGATCCTTTCCAACAAATCATTCCCCGAAACTATTAACTGGCAGAGAAATCACTTTGCTTCCATGTAATCTACTGTTCCTTTTTTTGTTAGTATTAGTGCAGGCCAGAGGCAGGGGTCAAGCAGAAGGTTTGCTCTTTTTTTCCTTTTATTAAAATTAAATATATATATGGATATATATTTTTTCTGTGTCAGATTTCTTCCTATGACCTTCAGTTGAACCCTTGGAAGGCTGACTATGGTTTTGCACATAGTGAGCAAAATTGCCAATTCTGTTTTTGTTTTTTAGATTGTCAAGAGTGATCTCACGCTCTGGGCAACTTTCATACTTTAAAATAAATTAATTCTAAGACTTTTAGTCTCATATCTGCTCTGAGAAATTCCATGCTTGACCATTAGAGGTTCTGTCAGTGGACTGATCAGAGTACATTTTCACAGCTATAGTTTCAACACGGAGAAAAGGAAGACAGTATTTGAGCACTGTCATAGGAAAGGAAAATGGGAGTTTTCTTAGCCCTATGTAACTAAAACCTGTTAAATAATTATGTTTTAAATTAGACTGGTACCTGTGGCAGTTGGAAATTATTTTATGAATCCCCAAAAGAGAAAGATTACATTTGTGTGCTGGTCCACTCCTGTGGGTGTGAGACCTTTTCAATTAGGATACCTTTGTACAGTGAGACTCAGGTTGAGTCTCTGCCCTCTTGCTAGGTCTGATGAAAAAGGAGACACACAGGAAAAGAGAGCTCTGCCATTTTTGATCCTGCCACATGAGAAAAAGAAAAGGCTTAAAGAGTTGAGAAAGGGATGAGTCATATGTCTGATAGTGTGCAGCTGAAATCAGGAGGAAAGCTGAGAAGCCGAGCCTGAGAGAGGAAAACTAGTAAAAGACAAGTTCTATACCCACAGGTGAGCTCCAGGAGACAGTACAGCCCAGAGGGGAAGGAGAGACCAGGCAGAGATTGCCCGCCATCTTTCTTCAACGTATGGCATAAATCCATCCAAAGAGTACAATCAATGGTATTTGGTATAATCACATAGTTGTGTGTTCATCACTTCAATCATTTTTAGAACGTTTTGATTAATCCAGTAGTAATAATAATACTAAAAAACAAAAACTAACCAAACAAACAAAACTCATCAACTCTCAATCTTTCTATGCTTTCCCTGCCATATATAGCTGCTATTGTTTCCTTCTCTCTAGTTTATTTGTATTCATATTTTGTAAAAACAGTCTTTGATATGCAATATCACCAATATTCATATTTTACATGAAGTTTCACTGTGTTATACAGTCCCATGTTACATTTTTTAGCTTTCCTTCTAGTAATATAAATGTCCATAGGCTTTCCCTTTCAACCACTGTCATATCCGTTTAATAGCTCTGCTAATCACAAACATCATGATGTGCTTTCACCAATTCCATTCATTTCCAAAGTCTTACAAACAGCATATTAACCACTTTTTCACAGATTAACCCTCAGCTTTCCATTCTCTACCCTCATTCTATTTTCTGGTACCTTTATTCTAATTATTAATTTCATGAGTTTACATAATACATTTAATTTGTAATAATGCAATCATACAATATTTGTCCTTTGTGTCTGGCTTGATTACCTCAGTGTAATGTCCTCCAGCTTCATCTATGTTGTCATATACTTCATGACTTCATTTCTACTTACCACTGCATAATATTCCATTACAATTTGTTTGTCTAATCATCAACTGATGGACACCTAGGTTGTTTCCAACTTTTGGCTATAATGAATAATGTGGCTATGAACACCTGCTCTCAGTTCTTCTGGGAATATACATAGTAATGGTATTGATGGGTCACATGGCAAGTCTATATTCAACTTCCTTAGGAACTGCCAAACAGTTCTCCACAGTGGCTGTTCCATTCTACATTCCCACCATAGTGAATAAGCATTCCTATCTTTCCACATCCTCTCCAACATTTATAGTTTTCTGACTTTTTAATAGTGGCCAGTCTAATATATGTGAAAGGGTATTTCATTGTACTTTGATTTGCATTTCCCTAATTTCTAGTGATGTTGAACATTCTTTCATGTGTTTCTTTGCCATTCATATTTCTTTGGACAATTTCAAGTCCTTTGCCCTTTTTTTTTCATTGGTTAGTTTGCCTTTTTATTGTTGAGTAGTATAATCTCTTCATATATCATGAACATTAGACCCTTATCAGATATGTGATTGCCAAATATTTTTTCCATTGAGTTGGCTGCTTTTTCACACTTTTGACAAAGTGCTTTTAGGTACAAAGCTTTAATTTTGAGGAGGACCCATTTATCTATTTTCTCTTTTGCTGCTCATGCTTTGGGTGTAAGTTTAAAGAAACTACCGCCTACCACAAGATCTTGAAGATATTTTCCTACATTTTCTTCTAGGAGTTTTATGGTTGTAGCTTTTATATTTAGGTCATTGACCCATTTTGAGTAAATTTTTGTATAAAGTGTGAGATAGGGGTCTTCTTTCTTTCTTTTGGATATGGCTACCCAGTTCTCCCAGTGCCATTTATTGAATAGACTGTTCTAGCCCAGCTGGGTGGACTTAACAGCCATGTCAAAAATTACTTGACTGTAGATATGGGGGTATATTTCTGAGATCTCAATTCAGTTCCATTGGTCAATCTGTCTTTCTTTATGCCAGTACCTTGCTTTTTCTTGTTGCTTGTTTGTTTTGTTTTACTTTTGTTTTACCACTGTAGCTAAGTAATAGGCTTTAAAGTCAGAAAGTGAGAGTTCCCAAACTTTGTTCTTCTTTTTAAAGAATTTTTTGCTACTTGGAGCCCCCTACCCTTCCAAATAAATTTTATTAGTGGCTTTTCCGTTCCTGCAAAAATGGCTGTTGGGAATGTTTTGGGATTGTGTTGAATTTGTAAATGAGTTTGGGTAGAATTGACATCTTAACAATATTTAGTCTTCCAAACCATGAATACAGAATGTCCTTCCATTTATTTGGGTGTTGTTTTCTTTTAGCAATGTTTTGTAGTTTTCTGAATACAGGTCCATTATGTCCTTGGTTAAGTTTCTGACTAAATATTTGATACCTTTAGTTGTTATTATAAATGGATTTTTTTCCCCTGATTTTCTCCTCAGATTGCTCATCAGTAGTGTACAGAAATGCTATTGATTTTTGCATATTAATCTTGTATTTCTGCCACTTTGCTGAACTCACCTATTAGTTCTAGTAGCTTTGTTGTGGATTTTTCAGGATATTATATGTATACAATCATATCATCAGTGAATAGTGAAAGTTTTACTTCTTCCTTTCTGATTTGGGTGCCTTTTATTTCTTTATCTAGCTTAAAAGCTCTAGCTGGAAATTCTAGCACAATATTGAATAACAATGGTGACAGTGGGCATCCTTGCCTTGTTCCTTATCTAGGCAGGAAAGCTTTCAGTCTTTCACTGTTGAGTACAATGCTAAGTGTAGGTTTTTTATATATCACTTTACCATATTGGGAAAGCTTCCTTCTATTCCTACCGTTTGGAGTGCTTTTAAGGTCTAGATTGTTTTGAAGTGACAGTTGGTAGGAATATGAACATTAAAGTTATTTCTGGTTAGAAGGAGATGATGAAACTATTTTGTAAACTGGAGGAAAGGCAATCCTTGTTTTAAGGTTGCAGAAAACTTGGCAAAATTGACTCCTCATGTTAGATGGAAGGCAGCATTTGAAAATGTAGAGCTTGGACCTTTACCTGTCTATATATCCAAAGTAAATGTGAAAAATGTATCCTGGCTTCTCCTTGCAGCTTATAGCAAAATGTGAGAAGAAAGAGATAAGATGAGAACAAAACTGCTGGGCACAAAAAAAAGAGACTGATGATTTAGGAAATTCCAAGCTTCTGGTAAACAAGCCCCAGAGCATAGTGCTCTGGGTGAGGACTTAACTAAACTTTGAACTTGTAAATCAGGATTAGAAATGCAGTTATCCAAGAGAGACTTGTGAAAAGTCTTACTGTCTAATGGCTTGGGCCCCTGTATCATGCATGCTATGCCTACAAGCTTTTTGCCAGATCTGTATGAATTAAATCACTATAAACCTGGGCTAAAAGGGATAGGGAGGGGAGAGATTAAAGGTGAAATGGCTTTAAGAGGAAAACCTTGGAAGCTAAAGTCTGGAATTAAGACATCTCCTCAGGCCAAGAGAAGGACCCAATCAATGTGTGTGGAAAGGGTGAGTTTGCCTTGCATTTGAAGAGGGTAGAGCATCCAGCCCATTGTTCTGGGAAGCTTCAGCTGCCCAGGTTACAGAGAAGGTGGAGTCCATTCCCAGAAGATTAGAGAGAGTTTGGTCACCCCAAGATTTGGAGGAGGTTTGGCCTATATACCAGAGATTAGGGAGAATGTTGCTGCCATCCCACTGTACCAAGGGGGTTGAGACTGTTCTCTCAGAGACTGGGCAAAGTGCGGCCATCACCCCAGTGTTCTTGGAGGATGAGGTCTAGAGCTCAGCCACTGCCCAGATGCTTGATTAAGGTGGAATGAAGAAAATGGCTGCTGAGCAAGCCTGTGGAATGGGGGGGCCCTCACAAGGCCCTGAGGAGAAGTAACCTTCATTCTATAGACAACTTTCAGACTGTGAAATTTAATGGAGTGTTGTTAGGTGGAAAAATACATATATGTATGTTATTGTCTTTATTTAGAGACAAAATATGGTTTAAGGTGATGTGTATGGCTGCAAAGTTGACAAGGAGTGGACCATAACTATTAGGCTAATGTGTCAACTCACCCAGTTGTTTGGTTAAGCAAGCATTGGGCTAATTGTAATACAAGGGCCTTTCACTGACTTTAATAATCAGTGAGTTGATTGCATAGATGGCTGGTTACATCTACAATCAACCAAAGAAATTGTTCTCAGCAAAAAGTGACATCTTATCCAGTTAGTTGAAGGCCTTAAAAAGGAAAGTGATTTCAGCATTCAAAGAGAAAATTCCCATCTCTACTTCAGACAGCCAGCATCTCTTGGGAAACTCATAGAGGATCTTCATTGGAGTCCCTGGCTTGCAGCCTGCCTTACGGAATGTGGGCTTGTTCATCCTCATGGTCATGTGAGAGAATTTTATAAAATCTCATACTATTTATAGACATCTCCTGTTGATCTATTTCCTAAAGAACCCCGACTAATACAATAACTATAAAGAAGATTGTTTTTTGCACTGAAAGCTACAGTTTTTGGCCTTTTTCTTCACTTCTAACATAAAAAAATGTCTTTCTTACTTAAACTCTGTAGTCATTGAGGAACAATATATGAGACATACTTACCAATGGCTAGTAGATAAAGCAGGAATCATGAGCGTGCATGTGGCATTCGGCCTTCACGCTATTTTCTGTGCGTGTGTGTATGATTTATTTCCTAGACTGTACAGAATGATATAGGAAATGAAGGTAGGATGTGAAGTATTTGAAGGTAGAATTTTGGGTCTACAATGCTTTCTGGAAGTACAGTGATGTGTCATATGTGTTATTAGCTTCCCCATGCTTACCACCTGGAATTCTCGGATAAATAAATATAGCTGGTATTTTTTTTCCAGTCTGTCATAAAGCAGGGTTTCTCAACCTCAGCATTATTGAATATATTGGGCCAGGTAATTCTTTGTTGTGGGGAGGTGTCCTGAACATTGTAGAATATTTAGCAGCAGCTCTGGCTTCTATTCACTAGATGCCAGTAGCAGCCTCTAAATGTGACAATCAAAAATGTCTTCAGATATTGCCAAATATTCCCTGGGAGCTACATTGTTCCAACTCAGAACCACTGAGGTAAAGTAATACCTGATAAGCAATTTAAAGTCCATTCTTTTCACCAGATTGGCATTATGAGTCACTTTTACAAAGAAGTTCCAAAGCTCCTATGTCAGACATGGAGGTGTACCACCCAGACCACCCTTCAGTCACTCTGAAGCCATGCTTTCCCCAGGCTGCTCCCAGCCAATAACAGCACAGCAACGGTACTGAAGCCAGGCTATTTCTGCTCTAATAGGCAATCTTTATTCTGGGGCTTCCATTGGTCTGGTTGAAAATTTCTTAGAGGTACATTGCCATCAGAGGCTCTTATTACCCAACACTCCTTCCTTCTCTCTTCTTTTCTAGGTTCAGACCAGTATCATGGTCTGGGGATCTCACTGTCTTCACCTGTTTTCTCTTTCCTCTATGAATCACAGGCAATTCTCCCAATAAATATCTTGCATTTCTAATTTTGTCTTGGATCTGTCTCCTGGATTACCTGAACTGACACAGCCACCACTGTAGATGTGATAGCTGGAGCATGTGTTGTAGGTTAGCAGCCGTAAATGAAGAGGATAGTGGCTTTGTCTTAAAAGCCCTCTCTGAACTGTGTGTAGGTGATGGAGAAATCCCGGAACTCAAATCTGCCATGTTGTCAATGATCATAAGGGGAGGAATGGAAGGGTAGTGGAGAGGGATTCGCAGTAAGAGATGCAAGGTAGTTAGTTGAGCATCTCTGTAATGTTACATGTGTATAGCATTTACTTTTGTATTCTCCAATTTTTGTCAAATTTGAGCATGTTCTAAGGGGGAAAAAAATCTTCACATAGTTTCCTGCTTTCTAATTTTTTATTTGGAAAAGCAATTTATCTTCTGCAGAGGAGTCTCTAAGCTGAATTATTTTTCCTCCATTTGAAGACCAAGGGAATGGACAAGGGAACAAGGGAATGAGCAAGGGAGTCTCAAGGAAAGAGGAAAGGATTTGAGGCATGGAAAGAAGTGGCAGGTCAAACCCTTTGGTTCTCTTTCTCCTAGTTGTGAGCTGTTACTCCAGATCACTTTCAGGTTGACTATAAATACCATGGAAAAGAAGGAAGAGTGTAGATATGATAAAGTACATTTATGAAATAATAAATCATGGTTTTGAGGAAATAATTTATTTCTTAAAGTTATTACATTCCTCATATATCTAATAAATATTTCAGAGCCATCTATGTGCTAGATATTGATAATTGTTGGTGATAGAGGAATGAATGAAGCAAACAGGGTTTGTGCCCTTATGGAAATTATAGTCTAATGGGGATAAAAATAATTAAAAGGAAACTATAAGTTTTAGTTGACTAAGATGCTCCAGAATGCCATTCTCCTACAGAATCTTTGAACAACTCACAAAACTGTCAGAACCATCTTCCTCAAAACTCTGGAAAACAATAAAGGGTTGTAGTACCTGCTACTGCCAATCAGGAAAACACAGCTTTAAAAACAGTAGGAGAAGCTTGCAACACCCTTGCTAGCCCTTTTCCCACCCCCTTCTGGATCAGTGGACCAGCCAGCCTGTACTCTTGTGGTGGATCCCTGGCCCTGTTCCCCAAGGACAGAGTAACCCCTATATGCATACTGTGGTGCCTCTATGTTGGTGCCAATCAATTGAACCCAACCTTAAGAAATAGCTCAGGGACTAAATCTTAGAGTTAGCACTTGAAAATACTAAAATGTACAATATGGAACAAAAGCAAAGAAACAGGAAATATTTCCCCATTGAAAAGAATGAGATAGAAATCTAGAAACCATCATGAAGAATGCCAGACTTTGGACATACTGGACAAAGACTTTAAGAAAAATTATCCTCAATATGCTCAAGGAGATAAAGAAAAAATAACTAAAAGGTTATTAGGGAAAAATGAGTGAACAATATGAGAATCCCAATAAAGAGTCAGAAAATTTTAAAAGGAAACAAAAAAATACTGGGGTTGAAGACTGCAATAATTAAAGTGAAGAATTCCCTAGAGTATTTCAACAAAGATTGGAGCTGGCAGAGAAAAGACTCAATGAATTTAAAGATAAGAAAATTTAAATGATTCAAGCTGAGGAGAAGAAATTTTTAGAAAGGAATAAAAAAACTGAACAGAGCCTAAGAGATCTGTGGGATACCATCAAACATACCATTAAATACACATTATGTGAATCCCAGAAAGAGAAGGACATGAGAAACACGCAGAAAGAATATTCAAATAAATAATGGCAGAAAAATCCCTAAATTTAATGAAAGTCATGACTGTGGCCATTTAAGAAGCCCAACAAATCCCAAACAGGATAAACTCGAAGAGAATCATGCCCAGATACATAGCAGCTTTACTGTGAAATGCCAAAGACAGGGAGAAAGTTCTGAAAGCTGCAAGATGGAAGCTATGTATTATGTACAAAGGCATTCAAATAAGATTAAGTGTCAATTACTCATTAGAAACCATGGAAAGTAGAAGGCAGTGGAACAAAATATTTAAAGTGCTTGAAGAAAACAATTGCTAACGAAGCAGTTTATATTCAGAGAGACTGACTTTTGAAATGAAGGAGAGATTAAGACCTTCCAGAATAAGCAAATCTGAGGGAGTTTGTCACCACAAGACATGTCCTATAAGCAATGTTAAAGGGAGTTCTGCAGATTGAAAGTAAAGGACACTTAAAGAGACATAGAGAGATAAAGAACTCTGGTAAAGGTAATCTTATAGGTAATTATAAGTGACAGTACTATTATATTGTATTTTTTTTTGTTATGTAACTCCACTTTCCACTTCTTATATATTCTAAAATGTAAATACATAAAAAGTAATTATAAATCTATTGTTTTGGGCATACAATGTATAAAGATATACTTTAAAACAGGTACAACAAAAAGGGTAGAGAACAGAACAGTACAGAAACAATGAATGTGTATTCTATTGAAGTAAACTTGTATCAAGTCAAACATGATTTTTATAGATTTAGGATATTTAATTTAAGTACCATGGTAACCATAAAGAAATTATATGAAAAATATATACTGAGGGAGTGGATGTGCACAAGCAGTTGAGAGCTCCCACAAGGATGTCCTGGGTTTGGTTTCTGGTGCCTCCTAAAGAAGACAAACAAACAAGAAGCAGACAATAAGCAAAAACAGTGAGCAAGACAATGAACTGAAACAAATGAGCAGGGAGTAGATGTAGCTCAAGCAGTTGTGTGCATGCCTCCCACATGGGAGGTCCTGGGTTCAGTTTCTGGTGCCTCCTAAAGAAAACAAATAAAAAGACAGACAACAAGCAGACAAGAGAGAAAAAAAAAAAAAGCAATGAGCAAAAACAATGAGCAGACAAGTGTAAACAACAAGCAAAAAAAAAAAAAAAAACCCAAAACCAACTAATGAGCAAAACCAAGGAGCAAACAGATGAGGGAATCATCTCATTTGGGGAAAAATTTTTAAAAAATGCATACAGAAAAAAATGGGAAGGAACACAAAATGGTAATACTAAAAATCCAATTATTTGAAAGTAGGCATTAATGGAAGAATTTAGGGACAAAAGTGGTATAAGATTTACAATGACTGAGTAGTAAAATACAGAAGAAAGGCCTGCATTATCAGTAGTTACTTTAAATGAAGATGGATTAAATTCTCCAGGCAAAAGGCAGAGATTGGCAGACTGGATTTAAAAAGCATGACCTAACTGTATACTATTTAGAAGAGATTCACCATAAATTCAAAGAAACAAGTAGTTTGAAAGTGAAAGGATGGGAAAAAAAATACACCATGCAAATAGTAGTCAACAGGAGCTGGGGTAGCTATCCTATTAACAGGTAAAACAGGCTGAGTAAAAAATTCTTATAAAGGATAAGAAGGTCACCATATACTGATAAAAGGGACACTTTGAGAAGAAGACATACAATTTTAAGTATATATGCACTGTGGTGATTTGGAGTTGTATGTACCCCAGAAAAACATATCTTGAACTTAATCCATTCCTGTGTGTGCGAACCCATTGTAAGTAGAACTTTTTTGAAAAATTGTTTCAGTTAAGGTGTGGCCCACCTCAATCCAGAGGGATTTCAGTCCAATTGCTGGAGCCCTTTATAAGTGAAATGAAATTCAGACAGAAAGAAAAAGACACAGAAACAAAAAGCTGAAATTCAATGGAACCTGGAAGAGAACAGAGAGGCCAGGAGAGGCCACCATATGCATTGCTGTGTGATGCCAAGGACCGAGGATTGCCAGCAGCAGCCCAAATGCCAGTCTTTGGGAAGAAAGCATCACTTTGATGATACCTTGATTTGATCTTTCTCTTAACCTCAGAACCATGTGTTAATACATTGCCATTGTTTAAACCAATGCATTGCATGGTATTTGCTTGAGCAGCCGGGAGAACTAAAACATGTACCTAATGATAGCCCCAAAATATATGGAGCAAATATTGACAGATTGAAGGGAGAAATAGACAATTCTACATGAATACTGGAAGACTTCAACACACCACTTTCAATAATGGGTAGAACATCTAGACAGAAAATCAATAATGAAATAAAAGATTTGACTGATACTATAAACCAACTAGACCTAACAAACATACAGAACACTTTATCCAATAGCAGAAGAATACACATTCTTCTCTAGTGCATATGGACCATTCTCTGTGATAAACCATGTGTTAGTTCACAAAACAAGTCTCAAAAAATAAAAAATATTGAAATCATACAATGTATCTTCTCTGACCATGAGGGAATGAAACCAGAAATCAATAACAGGGAGAACTGGAAAATTCTCAAATATGTGGAAACTAAACAACCAAAGGGTCAAAAAAAGAAATTACAAGGGAAACTTAGAAATATAAATGAAGATGAGAATACAACAAATCAAAACTTATAGAATGCAGCAAAGGCAGTGCTGAGGAGGAAATTTATAGCTCTATATGCATATATTAAAAAGAGAAGAAAAATCTCAAATCAGAGACCTAACCTCATAACTGGATTGAGAAAAGAAAGAGAAAACTAGATCCACTGTAAGCAGAAGGAGGAGATAACAAAGATTAGAGCAGAGATAAATGAAATAGAGAATAAAAAGCAATAGAGAGAATCAACAAAACCAAAAGTTGTTTCTTTGAAAAGATCAATAAAATCAACAAACCTTTAGCAAGACAGACAAAGAAACAAAAAGAGAAAGGATTGCAAATATGTCAGAAATTAAAGGAGGGACATTTCTAACAACGACGTCACAGATATGAAATGGATTATAACATGATACTATCAATAACTGTATGCCAACAAATTAGATAACCTAGATGTAACTGACAAAATCCTAGAAATACATAAACTATTTATACTGACTCAAAAAGAACTAGAAGATCCTGACAGACTAATAACAAGTAAAGAGATTGAATCAGTAATCAAAAACCTCCCAAGAAGGAAATGCCCAGGACCAGATGACTTCCCTGGTGAATTTTACCAAACATTCCAAGAAGAACTAAAACTGATACTGCTCAAACTGTTCCAAAAAAATTGAAGAGGAGAGAACACTTTCTAACTCATTCCATGAGGCCACATCACCTTAATATCAAAGCCAGATAAAGATACCACAAGAAAAGAAAACTACAGGCCAATATGCATCTTATTAATACAGATGAAAACATCCTCAACAGAATATTAGCAAACTGAATCCAACAGCACATGAAAAGTATTATACTCAATGAACAAGTACAATTTAGCCCAGGTATGTAAGGGTGGTTCAACATAAGAAAAGCAATTAATGTCATATATCACATTAATAGAATAAAGGGAAAAACCCTATTGATCATTTCAGTTGACACAGAAAATAATTAGACAAAGCCAGAACCCCTTCTTGATAAAAACACTTGGAAAATTAGGAATAGATGGAAACATCTTCAACATGATAAAGGACATATACGAAAAACCCACAGCTAACATCATTCTCCAAGTTGAAAGACCAAAAGTTTTCTCTCTAAAATCAAGGATGCCAGCTGTCACCACTGTTATTCAACAATTGTACTGGATGTCATAACCAGAGCAATTAGACAAGAAAAAGAAATGAAAAGCAACCAAATTGGAGAGGAAGAAGTAAAACTTTGTCTATCTGCAAAAGGTATGATCTAATATACAGAAAATTCTGAAAAATTCAGTACAAAGTTCCTTGAGCTAATAAATGAATTCACAGAAGTGGCAGGGTACAAAATCAAGGTTGTATATATGGAAACCTACAAACATTGCTAAAAGAAATAAAAGAAAACCTAATAAATAGAAGGGCACTCTGTGTCCATGTATTAGAAGACTAAATATTAAAATGTCAATTCTACCCAAAGGGATTTACAGATTCAAAGCAATCCCATCAAAATTCCATTAGCCTTCTATGCAGAAATGGAAAAACCAATCATAAAATTTATATGGATTGGTCAGAATCTAGATTATAGGCTACTAAGGGAAGGGATGGGAATAGGGAATGATGTATTAATGCTTAAATTGTACAGAGTTTCTATTTGGGTTGATTGTAAAGTTTTGATAATTTAATTGTGGTAATGGTTGCACAACATTGTGAATATAATTAACAGCACTGAATTATATATGTGGGGACGTGGACTTGGCCCAATGGTTAGGGCATCCGCCTACCACATGGGAGGTCTACAGTTTAAACCCCGGGCCTCCTTGACCTGTGTGGAGCTGGCCCATGGGCAGTGCTGATGCGCACAAGGAGTGCCGTGCCACGCAGGGGTGTCCCCTGAGTAGGGGAGCCCCACACTCAAGGAGTGCGTCCTGTAAAGAGAGTCGCCCAGCACAAAAGAAAGTGCAGCCTGCAGAAGAATGGCGCTTCACAAATGGAGAGCTGACACAATAAGATGACGCAACAAAAAGAAACACAGATTCCCGGTGCCGCTGATAAGGATAGAAATGGTCACAGAAGAACACACAGTGAATGGACACAGAGAGCAGACAACTGGGTGGGGGGGGGGGGGCAGGGAGGGGAGGGGAGAGAAAAAAAAATCTTAAAAAAAATTATATATGTGAATGTTTAAGGGGAAATTTTAGATTGTATATATATTACTAGAATAAAAGTTTTAAAAAGAACCACTATGTAACACATTCTACCCTACTATAAATGATAGACTATAGTTAAGATAATCAGTAGTTAAAAAAATATAGTAGTGGCAGATTGAAATTATTTATGAATCCCAAAAAAGAGAAAGATTATGTCTGTAAACTAATTCACTCCTCTGGGTGTGATACCTTTGTCATATTAAATTCAGTTGAGTAGCCTTTGATTATATTACCTTTTAAGATTGCTTTGAGGGCTTTTTTTATTTGACCAGTAAAGCGTGACTCAGGTTGAGTCCCTATATCCTTGGTGGGGTTGATATAAATAAATACTTGCACAGACAGACAAACACAGGAAAGAACTCTTTCAATTTTTATCCTGTTATGTGACAGCTAATGTCCCTGGGAGAGAAGAGCCATTTTGCCTGATAGTTTACGGCTGATCTTGATACTGATATAGGAAGTCCCGAGAGACACACCCTACACCAGAAGAGAGAGAGGACTTCACTAAAGCACGAAGCCTCGAGAGGCTGAGCCCGAGGCACCTCAAGAGGAACAGGAAGCCCAGAAGGGAAGGCAGAGAACAGCCAGAGACTGGCGACCTTCTTGCTTAAACAGTGGCAACTGACTTTGGTAAGAAAACAACCTTGAATTGGATTTTTTTTATGGCCTTGTAGCTTTTACCTCAAATAAAACCCTTTATAAAAGTCAACAGATTTCTGGTACTTTGCATTAGAAGCCCTTTGAATGACTAATACAGTAGTTAATAAATGGGAAGCAGATGTGGCTCAACAGATAGAGCGTCCACCTATCATATAGGAGGTCCAAGGATTGGATACCCAGAACCTCCTGGCTCATGTGGTGATCTGGCCCATGTTCAGTGCTGCTGAGCACAAGGAGTGCCAGCCCGTGCAGGGATGCCCCTGCATAAGGGTGCCTCCTGTGCAAGGTGAGGCCCCTGCACAAGGAGAGCCACCCAGTGTGAAACCACAGCCTACCCAGGAGTGGTGCCAGCAGTGGTGCCACACACAGAGAGCTGACACAGCAAGATGATGCAACAAAAAAAGAGACACAGATCCCCAGTGCCACCTGATGATAATATAAGCGGACACAGAAGAACATACAGTGAGTGGACACAAAGAACAGATAATGGGGAGAAGGGTGAGGGAGGAGAGAAATAAATCTTAAAATAAGTATTCTTTCATGAATTGTAACAAATGTACCACACAAATACAAGGTGTTAATAATTAGATGGTGTTTTAGTTTGCTAAAGGCTGTCAAGGCAATATACCAGAAATGGGTTGAATTTTACAAAGGGGATTTACTAACTTACAAGCTTACAGTTTCAAGGTTGAGAAAAATGTCCAAAGAAGGCATCAGGTGAAGAAGCCTTTTCCCTGAATACAAGAATACCAATGATCCTAGTCTCCTGCCATACAGTAAGGCACAACTGTGGTGTGTTATCTTTCCTTCCTCTTCCAGATCTTGTTTCTTTCAGTTTTTGGCTCTTCTAGCTTTCTCTCTGCTCCTGGGGTTTTTCTCTCCTGGGTTCCATTGATTTCAGCTTCTGAGGGTTTCCCTCTATCTCTCTCTGTATGCATCTCTTTTATAAAGGACTCCAGTAAGAGGATTAATACTCACTCCAGGCTATGTCTTACTAAAGTACTCTAATCAAATGGCTTTTAACTGAATCTAATCAAAACAATAGGTTCACATCTGTAAGAATGGATTAATTTAAGATCATAATTTTCTGGGATCCACTAAAGTCTCAAACTACTACAGGCGGTATATGCATAGTATATGCATGTATTTTATGCATGATTTTTCTGTAAACATATAATTTCTCTAATTAAAAGAAAAAGAGGAAAAAATTATATGTAAGGGTAAATGTAAAATTACCATATAATCCATTTCTAGGTATATGCTTCAAAGAATTGAAAGCAGGGACTTTAACAGATATTTGCACACCAATGTTTGTAGTGGAATTTTTCATAATTGACAAAAGATTGAAGCAATCCAAGTGTGATGGTTAGGTTAATGTGTCAACTCGGCCAGGTAATTGTGCCCAGTTGTTTGGTCAAGCGAGTACTTGGCTAACTGTAATACAAGGGCATTTATAGATTTTAGCCACCATTACTTTGCTGCAGTGGTAAATCATAGATAGCTGATTACAATTACATCAGTCAGGGAGATTGCCATCAGCAATGAGTGATACTTTGTCCAACCAGTTGAATGCCTTAAAAGGGGAAGTGATTCCCGCATTGAGTGAGAATTTCCCTGCTCATCTTTGGACAGCCAACATCTCCCAGAACTCATCAAGAACCTTCATTGGACTTTCATTGGAGCCCCTGGTTGCAGCCTGCCTGCAGAACCTGGACTTGTGCATCCCCACGGTCATGTAAGAGACTCTTATTGACAGATATGTCTTGTTGATTCTGTTTCTTTAGAGAACCCTGACTAATATAGCAAGTGTCCATCAATGGATGAATGCATAAACAATATGTGGTAGATACACACAATGGAATATTATTTAGCTGTAAAAAGGAATAACGTCCTGATATATGTGACAACATGGATGAGCCTTGAAGTCATCATGTTGCAGTAAATAAGCTAGACACAAAAGGATGTATATTGTGTCAGCTCTCTCATATGAAATAATTAGAATGTGCAAATTCAAAGTCAGAAACTAGAATAAAGGTTACCGGGGCCAGGGTAAGGTAGGGTAAGGAGTAATAGGGAATTAATGTTGAATTGTTACAGAATTTCTGTTTGTTTTAATGGAAAAATTTTAGTGACGGATGGCGGTGATGGTAGTTCAACATTATGAATGCAATTAAACCCCACTGACAGATTTGAATGTGGTTAAAAGGGGAAAGTTTAGATTGTATATCTATTACCAGAATAAAAAATTTTAAAACAAATAAAATCATAGGACTGTATAAAACAGTGAACACTAATGTAAACTATAGACTATTGTTAATAGTATAATTATAATATTCTTTAAATCAATTAAAACAAAGTCACCAAAATAATACAAAATGTTAATAATAAAAAAAAGTGTGTGTGTATATGGGAACACTGTATTTTCTGAATGATTTTTCTGTAAACCTTCAACTTCTCCACTTAAAAAATGTGTAAATATTTTAAAAAATAATCGATAACAGTTTGAAAGTGATCTTATATGGAGCTATGGGTGTAAACAGAATTGGCACCTATAATAGGCATTCAGTATCAGTGATATACTGTGTAAACTTAGAACATAGTGTCAATGGGTAAAGGAGAAAAGCAATAGAGAAAAGGGATTTTTTGAGGTAGACAAAACAGCATGTAGAAAGATCCGCAAATGAACTATCATGTTAAAAAACTGAAAATACTTAGTATGGCTGGAGTGTGTATGATGGGATAAGATGTTTTAAGGAAGAAGCCAGAGTTGATGGGGCTGAGAATGTTCTTCTAAACATTTATACTTTATTCTGGGGGCAATGGGGAATTGAAGAGGCACTTGAGTTTAGAAAAAACACTCTAGGACTGCAATGAGGGGAAGATTAAATGAGACAACAATGGAGACAGAATGGCCTGTATGAGACAGTTGTCATAATCCAGGTAAGAGGTGAGGGTTCCCAAATTAGATATGTGTCTGTGAGTGGAGACATGGGTTTCACTGTTTTGGTTGCTTGGATGATTTTTTTTGGTAAGAGAAAAAGAAGACGGAGTACTGGTTTTTACCTGGAGCAAATGAGAGCGAGACTACATTAAGAGGCTCAATTTTGGGAAAAGAAAGTGCACTCACTGTGAGACAGACTGGGATTTAGGGCCTGTGGGACAACCAAGAACGCATGGACAGAGATTGGATTTGTGAGACATCAAAATGCAGACAGTGTATGTGTGCAGGAATAAGCTCACTCTGGGAACTGTGTGGACTGAACAGAAGAGTGGGCTGAAGATGACCATTGGCCCACATCGACATTTAAGGGTTGGGCAGAAAAGTTTGCACAAGAAAGCAAAAGAAGCAGCCTATGAATAGGGATGAAATTGTGGGTTGAGGCACAGGAGCCAAGGGAAGCAACTTCCACAGCGGGTCTCAAGAGCATAAAATGTCACCAATAGGTCAGGTACCATGAAGCTGAAGAGAGGTCATAAAGTGAGCAACAACAGCATCATAAGCGACTTTACTGAGAACTGAGAGGAGAGTGGTCCTAGGAGTCAGAAAACTGTGGGCTGAGGAAACATGGAGGCGGTTATGGCAGAAAACACTCTCAAGGAGTTTGGCTGGGATGGAAGGAGAGACAGAGTCTACAGCTGAGGGACGAGGTGAAGTCAGGGAGTGAACTGAGTGTGTTTAAATACAGATGGAGGGAAGTGGACTTGGCCCAGTAGTTAGGGCGTCCGTCTACCACATGGGAGGTCCGCGGTTCAAACCTTGGGCCTCCTTGACCCATGTGGACCTGGCCCATGTGCAGTGCTAATGTGCGCAAAGAGTGCCCTGCCATGCAGAGGTGTCCCCTGTGTAGGGGAGCCCTTTGCACAAGGAGTGCACCCCATAAGGAGAGCCGCCCAACATGAAAGAAAGTGCAGCCTGCCCAAGAATGGCGCCACACACAGAGAACTGACACAACAAGATGATGCAACAAAAAGAAACACAGATTCCTGTGCCACTGACAACAACAGAAGCAGACAAAGAAGAAACAGCAAATAGACACAGAGAACAGACAACTGGGGTGGGGAGGGAAGAGGAGAGAAATAAATAAATAAATCTTAAAATAAATAAATAAATAAATAAATAAATATAGATGGAAATGAGCCAGGAAGGAGAAAGAGGTTAAAGGTATGGGAGAGAGAACACAAGATCCTTTGATAATTACGGTTAAATCATTTCATTCTTCTGATGTACATTCCTTTCGATTTAAAATATAAATCCAAACTTCTTTCTCTGGTCCCCAAAGTCCTGTATGGTCTTCCCCTGCTTCACTCCCTCACTTAGTTTCCTACCACATTCTCTCCTTGCCCACAGTGATTCAGCAACCCTGGTCTTCTTTTGTTATCCTGATCTCCTGACCAGGAGACACTGCCATGTGCCTTGCCACATGACCAGCTAAGGACCAAAGATCACCAGCCCCAGAGTGCCACAGTCTTTGGGAAGAAAGCATTGCCTTGATGATGCCTTAATTTAGACTTTTCCCAGCCTCAAACTGTGAGTGAATAAATTCCCATTGTTTAACAGAACTTATTTCATGGTATTTGCTTGAGCAGCCTAGGAAACTAAAACAGCAGGTCTGTACAAGACAGCAGTAAGAAGGGGTACAGGGTGATATGACCACATTTCAAATGCTTCAAGGAAGCAGGGACTTTTACACGTGGGAGAAGGGAATACTGGGACGTGAGGAGAATACGATCTTACCTACTGACCTTGAGATACATGGAGTGCAGGAACTAAGTGGTCCTTCCTTGGAGTAGTCAACCTAGGAGAAAGTGAAGGCCAGCAGTGCCAGGACAGTCAGGGAAGTGTTGAAGATATAGGAGCACTTTATTAACCATGCAATAGGGGTTCTTTGAGTCTCAAAACTGGGTTGGACCATAGGAAGGAAGATCAAAAAAGCATCACAGAGCAGCAGTGGGATGAGGGTACTGAAAAGAAAAGATAAATGGAGAAATCTATGTCTTGGGTAGTGTTTTAGTTTGCTGGAGGCTGCCAAAGCAATATACCAGAAATGAGTTGGCTTTTACAATGGGGATTTATTAGGTTTTAACAGTACTGAGGCAGTGAAAGTATCTAATCAAGTCATCATCAGGAGATGCTTTCTTTCTGACCTGCAGCTGTGGGTGACCAGGTACATGGTGGCATACACTCATCTCTAGGCCTCATTTCTTTCAGATTCTGGCTAAAATGGCTTCCCCTCAGCTTCTATGTTCCACTGATTTCAGCTTCTGGCTCCCGGGCTCTCCTTTCTTAGCTTCTGGGCATTTCTCACTGAGTTCCTGTCTTTCTATTTCTGCAGCCTCCTCTCTTCATATTATTTCAGTTTATGAAGGACTCCAGTAAAAGGATTACAACTCACCCTGGGCAATGCCCTACTGAAGTGATCTAATCAAAAGGAAGTTCCTTTAAATGAATCTAACCCAAAGGTCCCATCTACAGTAGGTTTACATTCACAGGAATTGATTAGCTTAAGAACAATTTTCTGGGGTTCACAAAAGACTCTACCATAGAAAGTAACAAGAGTAATAAAGAGATAAGGCATGGTTGTTTAGCTGGACACAGGGAATACAAAGAAATAGTCACACACTTCCCTAGAAGAACTCAGAAGTCAGTTGAAACCTGGTTGTGTTGCCTTTCTGTAGGAGTCTATTTCTGAGGTGGATGGGAACATTTTCATTTCTCTGGCTGGATCAATGGGATGAGCTATGCAAAGGGGCTCCTAATGCAAGTCTATCAGAGCCAGGTTTCTTGGGCGGTGGCAGGGGTGTGTGTGTGGTTGGAGGCCTGTGTCCTGAGATTGGCTCAGCCAGTAGGCTCCATGGTGAGAGGACTGGTCTCCAGGAGACTGGAATAGGAAAAGGCTCCACTAGTCTGACAAGTCTACCTGGAAACTATTTCCACAAGTGCCTCCTGGGGTGAGGCCACATGGTGGCTTATGGTTGGGTGATATTAGCCCTGACATACTAGGTGATAGAAGGTATTTTTAAGAGAACTAGACTCCTAAAAATTTGTCATGAAATATTGATTTCAAACTGGCTGGTTCTCCCTGGTTTGAAGGAAATTTTAAATCTGTTTCTTTACCAGATATTCATTTTTGGCTGTAAATGAAGCACATATTTATTGAGAGTTCAAACTGTCTCACAGTACTGGACAAAAGGGATATGTAAAACACCATTCCTACAGCACATACATGGAACTCAAGGAGCTATAATTCAAAACCACCAGGAAGCAATTTTAGCCATGGTGCTGGAAAGAGGGCAATGGAGATGGGTATTTGAAGGACAAACAGAAAGTATACATCAAGTAAAGAAGTGTTCATTGATGGGTAGAGAGGCTTTGGGCAGCACTCAGGCTAGAAATATTTCTTTTTCTCTTAAAAATTAGCATGGTCTGTATAACTTTGCTTCTAGCAGATGGGGAAATCAGATAAGTAGATTTCTTTTGTCATACGCAGGGATGTGGGCAGGCATAACTGAACTTGAAAGGAGCCATGCTTCTGATTCTTGGCCTCAACGCAGATTTGTGTTTCAGTAGCAAGCAAGAGTCAAAACTAATTAGAACTCATAAGAGAGCTGAACTTCGATTAATTACAACAGAGAGGTTTAAAATTCTCAGCTGTTACAAGGAAGGAACCATTTTGATATGGCTCAATATAAATCAGCATGTCATGGGCTGGCATAAAATGCAGAAGAAGAGTCGCAGATGATCTAGGTAAGGTTAGTGACAGAAGGGGACTCACAACATTTCCCTGAGCCACATGTGAGAAAATTTTGAAATTGGCAGCATAACTATCCTGTTGCTATATCTGCTTATTATTCATGCCTATTTTGTGTATGCATGTGGGCACATATGTGGCCAATATAGTGCAGTTGAAGTGACAGTGTCCAAGCTAAACCTAGGTTTCAAGAATCCTTGCTCTCTTATTAACCTTACCTCCAACTAGACAAACAAGCTCCCACGCTGTTAGTAGTTGAGAGACCTCATGAATCAGTTTCCAAACTGCCTGGCTGTCCCACAGAAAGAGAGCGCCCAAACCAGATCACTAGATTCACCTACAGAATCCACAGCTGACTGTGATCGGTCTAGCTGAGACCAAACAACTTGTGAATGATGATAAATGGTTGTTGTTTAAACTACTGAATTTTGGGATGATTTATCAAGCAGTAGTAGATAACTAATCACTATTCATGTGTGCTGCCTGCTAAATTTACAATCTTCTTGGGTAGGTAAAGTGAAAACACTACACTGTATAATTCTGACTACAAGGAGGAAGCAAGCAGAGTGGGCTGGAGTATTAAAAGCATACACAAATGAGATAAGAATTTGGGGCAAGCCTCAATGACCATACAGGATCTAACTAGGCAGGAGGATGTTTGGTAGTAAACCATTCCAAGCAGTGGGAAAACACATACAGATGTATGGGGATAGGAATGAGAACACAGTGTGCTAAGTTGAACAGTGGCAAGATAGCATTCCCTGGGATGGGTGGCTTTAGGAGAATATCCAAGTGGAAGGTAAAGTGTGTGTGTGTGTATGTGTGCACATACACAATGACACAACTGAGCCATGACCAATCATACATAAAATGGTGTGACAATACTGTAGATCTAATCTCTGTTGATAGTGTTTTCTGATAATTCAATCTCTTTCTGAAATGTCTTATCAAGAGGACTTGTGATGGGCAGTTCTTTACTGTCTATTTGCGTGCATTTTCCTAGGACTGTGTAAAGCTGGTCAGACCATCTCTCCAAGGTAGACATGGCTCTTTGTGCCAGGAACGTCTCCATTGTGAGGATTACATCCTTGTCCATTTTTGTTTGAGGACCTAATGGTAAATCACAGACTACTTCCATGCTTTTATGTTTTGTTCCTGTAGGCATTCAGAGATGGAAGTGGAAATAGAGCTGCTGGTGCAAGGTATTGGAACTGCCCACTGCACCTGCTCTGCTTCCCTGTCAACTGCTGTTCCATGATCAAGCCATCAGCAATCATTGATGACCAAGGCTTGTTCCTCTGCCCATAATCCTCCCGAGTAGCATCCTGGTAGCAGGGATACCAGAAAAACTAACTCCTTACATTATTTTTCAAAAACAAAAGTGTTTTTCTCTCCAGTGTCAATGAGAACACAATCCAAAATGGCTCCGTGTTCTTGCAGTATGATCCCACCACTCTGTAGATTTCTTCATTGTCAAATTAATCTGAATCTTTTTTCAAAGGCAAATTATTTGACATTAATATATAAAATCAACATTGTCCATTAGTATAGATATATTTCATTCCAAATGTAAGCAGGGTCAGCTGGTAAATTTGCTAACTAGGATTCTTTCTCCTGGCCACAGACAGCTTATGCCATTGGTTCCTTTCTCTGCATTCTCCTTGCACTGCCTCTTGCTATGGCGGCATTTTTGGGAACCTTTGGGAAAGGCAGTCTCTAGACTTTGCCATTATTTTGATAATCTAAAACCATTACCCTGAAATCTCAAAACAAAAATAGCAAGAGGTTACTAGGATGGTAGGCTTCAGGGAAGAGGAAAATATACCTCCATGCTGTGTATACGTGGGGAGTTCTTTGCCTCAGTGTGGTGTGGCCTCCATCTACCCCAGCTGCAGCTCATCTCCCAGCACACTACCTGTTATTCTCTGTTTCAGCCACTCTGGCTTCTGTGCCTTTCTACAATGCTTTAATCCCTCCCGCCACGGGCAGAGGACTGAAATTCTCTTCCTTCCTTTCATGCCCTCTCACTCTTTATGTAAGTAACTCATTTCTTCAGATCTCAGCTTAGTCATTACTTTCTTAGTACAGCCTTCCTTGACCCCTCTGTAGAGCCAAATTTCCCCTTTTAAGCTCTCAAAGTACCACTTAATTCCCATTTAGAACATGTACCACATTTTCAGTTTTAAGTTTATTTGTATTTGTCATCTGATTCATGTGATTCATGTCTGTCTCTCATATTAGACTGAATGATCCATGAAGACAGAGACTATCATTTTTTGTTCATTGTTACATCCTTTGTGCCTAATATAGCGCTTGGCACATAGAGGATGCCCAATAAATATATGTTGAATGAACGTATGAAAGGATGGATGAATGAATTAGAGGATTTTATCTGAGAAAGTGCATGAGACATCTGCTGTGATTGAACTTCTAGGATTTCTCCTGCTCCTTGCCATGACTGTCTCCTGATGACTGAAAAATGGTAAAGGTATCTGTATTTGTTCAGGAAAACTAGGTTTTATTTACTGCTCAGGATGTATTGGTGGAAATGTTTAAGGGATGAGGTTTATAAACTCATTTCTTGAAATATTTGTGGTGAAAAAAGTGAATTCTGGGTTTCCATCTCCCTTGAACTGTGCTTTTAGCTACTGATTTTTCCCTAGAGGATTTGGATAATGGAAATTTCCCTTTAATCTCTGTCCCAGCCCTTCTAAATTTCATAATATTGAATGATGTAATTCAAAATGTAAATTCCAATTAATAGAAATTATGGAAAACACTTGAAGTTAGAAAGAAGAATGAGCTCCATAAGCTAAAGAAATTATATGTTTTAATTTCCTAGTGTGATTGAAAATACACTTGCACTGTGAATTCAACCTTCAGGCCGACTTTTGCACACAAAAGAGAAGGACTCCTTCCTCTGTATCCTCACCTTTTAGTATTCAAGGTTTCCTTTGAATAGCTCTATCTGTGAGTAGTCAGGAGTATTTCTGCCCAGGCACAGTCTTGTTAAGCCATGTGGCCTCCTCTAATGCATCATTGCCACTGTCACTGACTCTGAGCAGTGAGCTCCCTAAAACCTCTACTCCCTTAGCCTGGACATTTTGGCAGTAGTACTTCCAGGGCGCCCTAACACTGACCGATTCTCCTCCATTTTCTGCCTTGACACTTAAGCACGTAGGACATCGAGAAAACTCTCAGAATCATTTGATGTTCTGAGAAAACAATTAAAAACATGGTACAGAACCTCCTCAAAGACCACACAGGTCAAGGGAATGGGCAAGTTCAAGGTTGAGGAGCTTGTCTTTGCCTGAGCGCCCATCTCCACTATTGCCTCAACGCCCCCTGCATAGTAAACCCAAATGCTCTTCCTCTGGCAGGTGGAGAGTGCAGGAGGGCAGCTTAGTTATTTTTCTCCTTTTGTTCTATGTGGCTGCCGTCTGCTCCTTGCACAAACAAGTGCTTATGCTAATAGCAAGATAGAATCCAACCTCAAAAAGGGTGTAGTGATCAGTATCCATCATCTTTCCAAGTGCCTTGTCACTACATCAATTAATACAATTGAGCAAAAAATGTCACGGGCCTGGTGGAAAAACCTTTTCACAGCCTTTCAGGGAGAAGTTTACTTCCAGCTTTTTTTCCTTGCATTAGTTCCTGTCATCTACAAAACAACAGAACCCAGTGGTGTCAATTATATTTGATTGACTGAGTAAAGCACACGCACAAATAAGCGAAAACAATGGACACAAAAATCTATATATGACTCCCCTTGTCAAAGAGAATGCTTGTCTTCTCCATTTTCATGCAGCACAGTGTCCTGCTGCTCCTGGCTTAAATGTTTCCTTCAGCCCCCAAACTATCACCAATTAAGTTAGCAGGGTCTTCAAAGGTGTCAAACGACTCCCTAGGCAATTGGCTCTAACTGCTGTTCAATAAATGAGGTCTAATTTATCAGTTTAACTTCACTTCTAAAAACCTAATGCTTCACAGTGCTGGGTGCCATTTACCTAGAGCTTGAGGCACTGCCACAGACAGCAGCATGGGGAGCAACTGCATGTTTTGTGGTGCACATATTTTTTTTCCCCTTTTCCTAATTTCAATGTGCACTTTCGAACTTTAGGCTTTTATGTGCTTAGCACTTGTTGTGTACACAAAATTTCCAAGAGGCAAGATAAAGCTGAGTCTGTACTATCTTTAGTGCCAATGGTTTTAAAAATGGTTTAGGAGAAGCAGAACCTTTCTCTCTTTTTCATGTTATGCCTTTGTGTTGTCACTATGTAGATCCTCGGGTTTTTTTTAAAACTCCAGGGGGTTAACTTTGGCAGCAGAACAGAAGTTAATGCGTGATCAGCTTCTTGACATAGAAATGAATATATAGGCTCATGTTCTTAAATAAATTAAACAGGTACAGATTTGGCAAACAGACATTTTAGTATTTAAGTAAAGTGTCTTACAAATAAATGGGCCATAAATTTTAATTAATATGTCATGAGTAAGAATCAAATATATCAATGAGACTAAAGAAAGTTATAATTTAAAGGTAAAACATTCTAGCCACATTATAATGAAAATGGTTTATATATTTTTAGAAAGGATTTATTTTATTTATTTATTTCTCCCCCAACTTGTTTTTTGTACTTGCTGTCTGTTCTCTGTGTCTGTTCATTGTGTGCTCATCTTCTTTTTAGGAGGCACTGGAAACTAAACCCAGTACCTCCTATGTGGGAGGGACGCACCCAATAGCTTGAGCCACCTCCACTGCCTGCTTGTTGTATCTCTCATTGTATTTCCTCACTGTGTCTCTTTGTTGTGTCATCTCGTTGCGTCAGCTCACTGTGCTAGCCCATTCCATCAGCTTGCTGTCTTGCTCGTCTTCTTTAGGAGGCACCTGGACCTTAACCTGGGACTTCCCTTGTGGTAGGTGGCATCCAACTGCTTGAGCCAAATCTGCTCCCCAAAATAATTTATCTTAATATCAAAGAAAGACAATGAGCAAGATAGTTAAACTATTTCCTGATGGATTTTGACATAGATTTAGATGGAGACTTAATGGGAACCCACCTACCCCCAATACCATTGTAAGAATATGGGTTTATTTACAAAGTAAGGCTCTATATAACATTTGGGCTCAAGGGAATGGGCTGTGCCACATATAAGCAAGGTAACGGCAATGTGCCTGAGTATATGGTTATTGTGGAGGTGCTTTCATTTTAATGGGAAGAAATGTTATATGCAAATACTCCTAAATTTGCAGTTCTTTCTCCACTAAGGAGTAATAAGAATCTGAATAAAATTCACATCTGTAAGTAAATTTACATCATTCTGGCATCTCAACATTTTCCCACGACCATGCAACATTTCTTAAACACATGGCACATGATAGGCACTAGGGCAATATTTTATTAGTAGTGCTTTCTCTGTTGCCTCTGTGAACACATTAACTTTGCCCAATCTTCCTGAGGAAAATTAGTATTTGGTTACAGAAAGAAAGCTAGTGGAAAGAACACACTCCTCAGCTTCTGTCATGCAGAATAGACCTTTATGCAGGAAGAATAACCATATAAACCAGTCTTGAGATGGTGTCTTAGTTTGCCAGGCTGCTCTGACCAATAACACACAATGGGTGGTCTTAAGAATAGGAATTTATTTACTCATGGTTTTGAGGATAGGAGAAATCCAAAACCAAGATATCTGCAAGGCTTGCTTTTTCCTGAGTCTGTAGCTGCCTTCTGGTGCTGACTGCCGGCAATTCTTGGGGTTCCTTGGTTTGTATCTTTGCCTCCCATTATATGGCAATCTCTTTCTCCTTTAGTCAGCCCTTCTGCTTTCTGCTGACTTCCAGATTCTCTCAGTAACCATCTCTAACTTCTGGTTTCCAGTTTCTTGTTTTTGTAAGGTCTCCAGTAAGATGGATTAAAATCCATCCTCATTTGGTCAGATCATATCTTGGCTGAAAGTAACATCTTCAAGAGGTCTATTTACAATTGTTTCATACCCACAAGAATGGGATTAAGATTAAGAACATGTCTAAACTCAGGTGCACATAATTCAGTCTATCATGGATGATATTTTATGGATTCATTTGTTTCCCTTTTAGAGTGGTAAAAACCAGGCCAGGAGGATGCAGCTTGCCAAGTTTCCTTCTAAGGTATAGAAAAGATTCCTGTCTTCTATGAAAGCTAGGAATGTCCTATGGTATTAGCAGAGAAGACAAGGAAAAGCTCTCCCTCTCCCTCTCCCTCTCCCTCTCCCTCTCCTCCTTCTCCCTTCCTTCTCCCTCTTCCTCTCCCCCTCCCCTCCCCTTCCCATTAGAGAAAATATGTAAGAAGAGAGAGAAAATTTGAAAAGGGAGGTAGGTAAGTTTCCCTCTCTATGCTTTGGCCAGGAGTGGGGGTGGTGTGTGAAATAAGAAATAAAACAGTGAGGAAAGACAGGGACAAATGCACAAATTAAACTGTGTGAGGGCAACATGGTCACTTAGAAGGAGGTCAAGGTCCTGAGATTTAGATTTCCCAAGCTTTCTTCACTTCCTAATTCAGTTCCACATCTGCTGTGTAGACCTCTCTGGTTGCTCAAAACAGTAGATTCCAATCTCCTCCTGACCACACCCAACTCCTCTTGCTCTTACAGTCAATTTCGTATAAGATTGGGCTCGTTTACTTTAGCTATGGTGGTCCTGAATCTCCAGCTAGCTCCTTTAGTTTTTTTTTTTGAATCTTGCATTTGGTGTATGTAACCCACCTCAATATTATTATTATTATTATTATTATTATTATTATATCATTTATACATGAACATAACCTGTAAAAGTTGTGAACTTACAAAGCAAGCAAGCATAACATCACACAGGGTCCCATACATCAACCCACCACCAACATCTTGCATTGTTGTGTGACATTTGTTACAAATTATGAAAGAATATCATCAAAATCTTACTACTAACATAGTCCATATCTTATATTTGAAACCACCCTATTATTGTTTTTTTAAAAAATATATTTTTAGAACAGAAGTTATGAACTTACAAAACAATCATGCACCTGTGTGCAGAATTCCCATACAACTCCCCTGTCTCAACACACCACACTGTGATGGAACATTCATTATAGATTATAAAATAATATCATCAGACTTTTACCACTCACCATGATCCATAGCATACACTGGCACACTATTTCCATACTCCCCCATTAGCAACACAGTACATCTTTGACATAGATGCATGAATATTACAGTATTGCTGCTAATCACAGTCCAGAGGTCCCTCCAGTTGTATTTTTCCCATGCTTCCACACAATCCCACCACCCTGCAGTAGTGCCATACATCTGCTCTAGCTCACAAAGGACACTTTTGCATCTGTACTATCAACCACAATTCTCATCCACCTTTGGGTTTACTGTGTTATTCAGTTCCTAGACTATTCTTTAGCTTTCTTTCAATTGACATTTACATCCCTAGACTACCCTTTCAAGCCAACACTCCCATTTATAAGCCAGTTGTTACTTAACTATAAAGTGTTGCCATCAACTCTATACATTTTCACACTTTTACAGTAAAGTTAATTAACTCATCCATTTTGAGTTCATCCATTAACTCAAAATGGATGAAAAACCTAAATATAAAAGCAAAATAATATATTGCTTTTATATTTAGGTTTTTCATCCATTTTGAGTTAATTTTTGTATAAGGTGTGAGATGGGGTCCTCTTTCCCTCCCTCCCTCCCTTCCTTCCTTCCTTCCCTCCCTTTCTTTCTTGCTATGGACATCCAGTTCTCCTCATACTTTTTGTTGAATGGACTGTTCTGACTGAGCTGGGTGGATTTGACAGGCTTGTCAAAAATCACCTGACGATAGACATAAAGGTGTGTTTCTGAACCATCAGTTCAGTTCCATTGATCTATGTGTCTGTCTTTATGCCAGTACCATGCTGTTTTTACTAGGTAATATGATTTGAAATCCAGAAGTGAGAGTCCTCCAACTTTGCTTTTTCCTTTTTAAGATGTTTCCGGCTATTCAGAACCCCTTACCCTTCAAAGCATATAGGAGGCTCATATTTTCTTATTCTTTCTGCCACTCTGTGTCTTTTGATTGGGGAGTTTAATCCATTAATATTCCATGTTATAACTGTAAAGGCAGTTCTTATTTCACCCTTTTTGACCTTTGGGTTTTATCTACCATATTTTATTTTCACCACTCTTTTGACACTTTTAGTTACTTTTACTGATATAATCTTCAATTCTAGGCTCTCTTCCAAGCCTCTGTCCTATCTTTTCTTTACAGACTATAGCACATCCTTTAGTATCCCCTGCAAAGTGGGTCTCTTGGTAACAAACTCTCTCAGTTTCTGTTTGTCTGTGAATATTCTAAACTCACCCCCATTTTTGAAAGACAATCTTGTTGGATATAAGATTCTTGGTTGGAAGTTTTCTCTTGCAGTATCTTAAATATATCATACCACTGTCTTCTTGACCCCATGGTTTCTGATGAGAAGTTAACACTTAATCTTATTGGGTGTCATCCCTTTTATGTTATGTGTTGCTTTTCTCTTACTGCTCTTAGAATTCTCTCTTTGTCTTTGACATTTGACAATCTGATTAGTATGTGTCTCAGAGTTGGTCTATTCAGATTTATTCAGATAGGAGTACATTGTGCTTCTTGGACAGGGATATCTATGTCCTTCAACAGGGTGGAAATTTTCTACAATTATTTCTTCAAATATTGCTTTTGCCCCTTTTCCCTTCTTCTTTTCCCTCTGGGACACCCTTAACACATGTGTTTGCACATCTTTGGCTGTCATTTAGTTCCCTGAGACCTTGTTCAACTTTTTCCATTCTCTTCTTCATCTGTTCTTTTGTATGTTCACTTTTGAAGGCCATTTCTTGAAGCTCACCAATCCTTTCTTCTGCCTCCTCAAATCTGCTGTTATATGATTCCAGTGTATTTTTAATTTCATTTATTGCACCTTTCATTCCCATAAGATCTGCTGTTTCTCTGTGTATGCTTTCAAATTCTTCTTTGTGCTCGTCCAATACCTTCTTAATATCCTTAATGTCGTTAGCCATCTCATTGAATTTATTAAGGACATTTGTTTGAACTTATATGATTAGTTGTCTCAACTCCTTTATGTCATCTGGAGGCTTACCTTTTTCCTTTAACTGGGCCATAGCTTTCTGTTTCTTTTTATGGATTGTAATTTTTTGTTGGTGTCTTGGCATCTGGTTTACTAAATGTATTTTTTCCTGGGTGCAGTTTCTCTCTTCAGGTTAGGGCTTTCTTGCCCTTTCTTCCTTGCTGGTTGTATAGTAGGAGCCAAGGATGTAGTTGGTGCTTTAAGATGTGGAGGCTTAAGTTGCCCTCATTGCCCCAGGTACTGATGAAGATTCTCTCACCTTTCTCCTTTGCCAGGGGTCGGGACAGAGCCACAGCCATATATAATAATCCAAGTTGTGTAGGCCTAGACTGCAGTTGTCCAGAGAGATCAATGAAGTTTCATGTAGCTTCACCCCTGCCCAGTGCAGGGATGGAGCTGCAAGTATGAGTGGCAATCTATGCCATGTGGGTCTAAAATGATCATGGTTGCCCCAGTAGATTTCCAACTATTCAGTCTGTGCCAGGTGAATGTACCTGAAGTTACCTGGAGAGGTTGTTGCAGGTCCTGCCAGCTTCCTTCCTGCAAGAGTTGGGGCTGAAGCCTAGTCTGGGGCTGCAGTCCAATCTGGTTAGAAAGAAGCTGGTGCCTACTGTCACTGTGCTTTTCAATCAGCCCAGCTTCCCCTCATGCCAGGGGTGGAGTCAAAATGGCAGCTACCAGAATTTTACCAACTTGGACAGGTTCAAATTTTAGCCATTCTTAGGGTTATACTTTAGCCAGATGAATTTACTAATCAGTTACTGAAGTCAGTGACCAACCATCTCTTCCTCCCTTGATTTGGGAAATGGAACTTCCAACTCCAGCTACAGAATGGCTCCTGAGGCGGCTTCTGCTGCCAGAGAAGGATGATCACTGGCCTCCATATCATGACTTGTATTTTCCTAGAGAGTCTGGCACAGGTCCCCCCAGCTTCCATCCTGCCAGAGGTGGGGCTAGGGTGTAGGCTAGAACTGCAATCCAATCTGGATGGAAAAAAGCAGGTCCCTACCAGCCCTTTGATTTTCAGTCTGCTCTGCTTCTCCTCGTGCCAGGGGTGAATTTCAAATGGCAGTTATAGTTCTCTTTCTGACTTGGATAGGTTCAAACTTTAGGTATTCTTAGGATTATACTTCAGCCAGCTGAATTTACTAATCAGTAGCTGAAGTTGGTGCCCAACCTTCTCTTTCAACCCAGTTTTTTGGGAAGTGGAGCTTCTAGTTCCAGCCATGGAAGAACTCCCAAAGTTGCTTGTGCCACCAGTGGAGGATGGGCACTGGTCTCTGTGGCATGTAGTGCTCTACTTATGAATCTTCTCTGCAGATGGGCAGTTTATCCCTTCCATTCTTATAAGGATATTGCAGGATGTTTTTCTGGTCTCCTGGAGCTCCAAACAGGTGCTTTAGATAGCTCTGGGTGATTACTAACTGCCCTGTAGCATGAGCTAACTCTAGGTGCTCCTTACTCTGCCCCTATCTTGTTGGTTGTCCCAGCTTCTTTAGTTTTTGATAGCAGAGATTATATTTCATGCTGTTCTGTTCCAGCAAGGCTATGGAGTCAAACGGATCTGTGTTTGAGTCCATACTCTGCTTTTTGTTAGCTGTGAAACATTAAACTTATTTCCTCATGTGAAAACTGGAATAATACTTGCCCTATAGTACTGTTTTGAGACTTAAGTGAATTAATTTATGCAATGGACTTAACACAGGAACTCATATTTCTCCCTGCTCAGAAAAATTTGGTAGCTTCTCATTTATTCAAAGAAAAGAAGTTAAAAAATATGAACATGCGTGATCTAGCCCCTGCCTACCATTCCGGTGCTGTCTACCTCTCTTCACAAAACTAAACACTGATCATATTATACTTTCCACAGGTCCATGAATGTGACAGGCTGTTTCATGCCTCTATTCTTTTTCTGTTCTACTCCTTCTACCTGGCAAAACTTTTTAGTATTGTCTTTATGAAATGACATCTTTCCTAATATAAACTTATGCCTCCCCTTTACTGCTCTCCCATAACCAATAACTGCTCTACAGAACTTCATCACAATCCTTTTTCTATGTGTCTTTCTTGCCCTTGCAGGCTGTAAACTCTCTGAGGGCAGGGACCATGTCTTGGTCATCATTTTACCTTGACTATACATTATTTAGCACACAGTACATTTTCAGGAAACATTTGTTTTATGAAAAATGGTCATTTCCCATATTTATATCACTCATGACCTTGGTAAATTCTCAGTTAATATTTGGTTGGCAGATAATCCTTTCTTATTAAACTTGGAACTAAACTGGTTGTGAAATGACAGAGACATATTCTCATGACTTTTAGCATGTCAGATTTCAATTTTTTAATATTTACCATCAATCAGTATTTCAAGTATTTCAAAGACCTGTGCTTTATTCCTCCATAGAGTAAATGGTATCACTTCAGTAAATTCTTGTAGGAACCTGTTTGTTAATCCAACCTGGTATTGATTTGAAGTTTTGATTTAATGTCCACATTAATAATTTTTGGTGCTATAGTTCTCTGCATTCTATCAAGACTGACTATTGTTTAGCATTGGGCTTTTGAACTGCAAAGCAAAATGCCAAAGGTGTGATCAAATTTCATGCCTATTTCTTGAATGACTTGAGACCATGTCTTCTACATCATTAAGAAAAGAGGAAAAAACAGATGGCATTTTAGACAAATAGCTGTCCTCAAAAATTTCTTCAAATTTAATAACATATTCATGCTGCAAAGGTTAATGGACTCCAGCTATGAATGATCATGTTGGAGGCAAAGTTTGGAGTTCCATATTGGCTTTAGAGATTTTTGTGGGCCACAGAGCAGGACCCAGAGCAAGAGCTCAGCTTTAAGTGTAAACCTCCATCCTTTCTCTGGTAGAAAAATTGGGAAAGAAACTGATCCTGGAGAGATGCAAGACCTGGGCAGTTTTCAGGCAAAGATTCTAACCCAGAAGAACATGGGTAGGATTGACTAATAAGAATCAATGGGGGGAAGTGTACTTGGCCCAATGGATAGGGCGTCCATCTACCACATGGTAGGTCCACGGTTCAAACCCCAGGCCTCCTTGACCCGTGTGGAGCTGGCCTACGTGCAGCGCTGATGCGCGCAAGGAGTGCCCTGCCACGCAGGGGTGTCCCCCGTGTAGGGGAGCCCCACGCACAAGGAGTGTGCCCCGTAAGGAGAGCTGCCCAGTGTGAAAGAAAGTTCAGCCTGCCTAAGAATGGCACCACACACACAGAAAGCTGATACAACAAGATGACGCAACAAAAAGAAACACAGATTCCCATGCTGCTCACAACAACAGAAGCGGACAAAGAAGAACATGCAGCAAATGGACACAGAGAACAGAGAACAGACCCCTGGGGTGGGGGGGAGGGGAGAGAAATAAATAAAAATAAATCTTTTAAAAAAAAATCAATGGGAAGGTCATCAAAGATGGCAAGATAAAACAGAGCCGCCCAAACTTTAACAAGCATCTATATCCCATGGGGATCTTATTAAAATACAGATTCTGATTCAGTAGGGATTGTGACTCAAGATATGTATTTCTAACAAACTAACAGTGATGCAGGTGATGATGCTGCTACTTTGAGGGGAAAGACTACAGAACCCATGTTGCAGGCTGGGGAAACCTGATTTACTCAATTTGCCTTAATTCATAAGGTAAACTTGAGCATTTAAAGGTCAAAGAAGGATTGCTAAGATTATTCAGTAAAAGTTTTGCCAATTCTAGACTTGGTAAGGGTTCTGGACTCTTTCTTTGGTGTTGAGAGTATGGGTGGAGAGGAAATGAGAACACGCTCTAGTTTCTTCCTGAATTTTTACTGGTCAGGTGAAACGTGTGGAGCTTTTAAAATGTACACATTCTCCTAGACCAGGAATCAGAATCTGTGAGGTGAATATTCATATTTCTATAGTTTCAAACATAACTCTGGTAATCAGCCAGGTTGTACTAGCTAAACCCCACTTGGATGGGAACAGCTGAAATTAATACCTTGGTCATTGTGCTGGGAAAGAAGGATGGGGGCAAATGAGTGAGGAGAGCTTGGCATTCTGGTGTTTATTCTGTGCTTTTACTTTGTATACATTAACATTTGACGTCAGCAAAATAATTATTTTAACTCTTGGATTTTTTTGGGTTTTAAGAATTAATATGGACTTCTGGGAAGATGGCAGACTAGAAATATACAGGACTCTCTTCTCTCCCAGAAAAATAGCTAAAGGATAGGCAGAAATGGCCTGGAAAAAATATTATAGGGCTTAGGACACCAGGGGAAGGCTAGACACTACCCAGAAGAGAGAGGGGCACAGGAAAAAATCTTAATGGAAAAACTGAATAGAAGCTGCAGCTGTAGCAGCTTGTACCCTTCCCCCACCCTGTGAACAGATAATTTTGAATTCTCCAGCCTAGGGCTGGTGGCTACAGACAGAAAGCTGCAGTGTTCCACCTCCCCAGGAAACAGGAGAGAGAGGAATGCAGCTTACGGCTGATTCAAATCTGGCCAGCTGGTCTTCTGTATCCCATGAGCCCTTCCAAGCTGTACGGGCTGTACCATTGCTTGCCCTGGGAGTCGGCTTCGGAGTAAAAAGATCTGACCCTCTCAATCACCCTCCCTACTGACCAGGACTGGTTGTTGAGGGAGCAGAAGGGAGTGGAATTATTTCCTACCCAAGAAATGGGAGTAGGTTGCTTGCAAAGGTACAGCCTCTGAGAAAGTTTGAATTCTGATGTTCTGAATAGTCTCCAGGCAGGATCATCTGTTACATGGTTCCAGTGAACATGCTCCAACCAGGCTTTGCACTGAGAGGGCTGCTGAATAGCACCATCTTCTGGTGGACCAAGGAAGTGCATGTGCGGAAATTGAAAGAGTAAGAGGTTTTTTCCCAGCTTTACAGCTTCCCTACCCAAGGCCCTTGGAAGCAGATCTGTAAGCCATTACTGGGTCATGGCCCAAATTCAAGTAACTAACAGGGATAATCCTAAAGACCTAGAACAGATTTAACCAAGAATCAAAGAATGACAGTAACACACGGTCTCTTGCCATTAAATCCCTATGAAAGAGAGAGAAATTGGGCATTAGAGTAAACTCACCATCTATGATGGTTAGACTAATGCGTCAATGCAAACAGGCAAGTGTGCCCAGTTGTTTGGTCAGGCTAGCACAGGGCTAATTGTAATACAAAGATGCATATGAGTTTTAATCATCAGTGAGTTTACTGCATAGATTGCTAATTACATCTATAATCAACCAGGGAGATTGCCTTCAACAATGAGTGACATTTCATCCAGTCAGTTGAATGCCTTAAAAGGGGAAGTGATTTCAGCATTCAGAGAGAATTTCCTCGCTTGTCTTTGGACAGCTAACATCTCCTTGGAGCTCATCAAATATCTTCATCGGACCTTAATTGGAGCTCCAGTTTGCAGCCTCCTGAGGAATCTGGACTTCTGCAGTCCCATGGTCATGGGAGAGAATTTTATAAAATCTCGTACTATTTAGAGATATCTCCTATTGATCCTGTTTCTCTAGAGAACCCTGACTCATGAACCAGGAGTGGTTCTTGAGGAACAGAATCTAAAGCATGGGAGGTCTGAGGTGGTTCTGGGAGTTTTGCAATTGCTCTCTACTCTAATTGAACTCAAAGGTACCAATGACTCCCTTTCCAATAATTAAGAACCACTAACAATCCATGGCATGAGTTGGTCATGGAGACATGCAAAATACCATCCCTGGATTCCCCTGCTTCCACATTTATAAGAGGAAAGGATCTGGGTAAGAGTGTTTTCAATATCTTAACAGAGTTTCGTGGAATCAAAAGATATAATGATGTTGGCTGGCTCCTTCTAGATAGTCTGGATGCAGTTACAAAAGAAAGGGATGAGCTACAGATTCAAATTCATAACTTAAATGCCTCATGAATGATGTGAAAATTTCTGTGTGCTCTGAAAGAAAATCTTATTTCATGCAGCCACAGGCTTGAGATCTTTGAAAACCAGACACAGACTCTCATTGTACAAGTAGCAGAGTTACAAAGGAAACTAAAATCTCAACCTCTCAGGGTGTCTGCTGTTAAATTGAAGGCATTGATTGGAAAGATGGAACCCTGAGGATTGGGATGGAGACATATGGAATGATGATGATATGGGTTGGGACATTTGAACCCTAAATACTGTTGAGAATTTATCAGATAAACCTGTGTTGGTCTACCCTGTGGAGACCACACAATGTCAACCTTGTATCACCCAGCCTCCAGCCTGCCCCAGGGAGTCTGGACCTCCTCCAAGCCCTGAGGCAGGTACCAGCCAAACTCCAGCATGCACTGCCCAACCTCCACCCTGCCCTGAGGAATTTACCTTCCAAACCATGCCTGAAAAGGGGACTGACCCCACAGAAATAAAAAGGATCATAAGAGGAAATAATGAGATTTGTATGCCAACAAACTAGACAATCTAGATTAAATGGGCAAATTCCCAGAAACAACCTACATTGACTCTAAGAAATATAAGATCTTAGCTAACCAATCACATTAAAGAGATTGAATTTATCATCAAAAGTCTCTTTACAAAGAAAAGTCCAGGACCAGATAGCTTCACAGGTGACTTCTACCAAGTGTTTTGAGAAGAATTAACACCAATCCTGTTTAAACTCTTCCATAAAATTGAAGAAGTGGGAAAATTAATCAACACATATTATGAAGCCAGCATCACCCTAATACCAAAACCAGATAAAGACAATACAAGGAAAGAAAATTACAAACCAATCTCTCTAATGAACATAGATGCAAAAATTCCCAATAAAATACTTGCAAATAGAATCCAACTGTATGTCAAAAAAATTTTACACCATACTAAGTGCGATTTTTTCCTGGTATGCAAGGGAGTGTCAACATAAGAAATTTATTAACACATTAACAAATTGAAGGAAAAAAAACCCACAATCATCTCAATTGATGCAGAATAGGCATTTGACAAAATTCAGCATCCTTTCTTTTTTTATGAGCATTTTTTATTGTATTTTTTGAAGATACATAGATCACAAAAAATGTTACATTAAAAAATTAAGAGGTTCCCACATTCCCCTCACCCCCTCTCCTCCCACATCAACAACCTCCTTCATCATTGTGACACATCCATTACATTTGGTGAATAGAGCTTGGAGTACTGCTGCACTGCATGGATTATAGTTCACATTGTACTTTACACTCTCCCCCAGTACATTCAGTGGGTTATGGCAGGATATATAATGTCCAGCATCTGTCCCTGCAATATCATTTAGGACAACTCCAAGTCCCCAAAATGTCCCCACAACACATCTCTTCTTCCCTCTCCCTGCCCTCAGCAACTACCATGGCCACCTTCTCCACATCAATGCTACAGTTTCTTCCATTACTAGTCACAATAGTTTCATAGTAGAATACCAGTAAGTCCACTCTGATCCATATTTTATTCCTCCATCCTGAAGACACTGGGATGGTGATGTCGACTCCACCTCTAAATCAAGAGGGGGCTTATATCCCACATGGTTGATGGATGGAATTCTCCTGCTTGGAGTTGTAGGCACCCTCAGTTCCCTTTTGTGATGGTTGACCATCTTCACCTCCCTGTTAGCTGACCTGGGTAATGCAACTCTGCTGAGATTCAGGGTACAGATGGCACATGGCCAGTCCAGAGTTTCAAGTCTCCTGGGTATACATCAACCTCAGCATCAACGACAGGTTCAGTAAAAGTGACAGAAGAGGTATGTGTAGAAAGGTCACATCTGGGTCCAACTACATCACACTGAGGAACACAAATTCCAAAGTGGGGCCCACTGACAAGGCACTGAACTCCAAAGCTAACAGCCATGACCATAGAACCTGTGTGTCTCGGTAGCCCTCAGGAGCACCAGGACCTGGGATTGCATCTACTTTGGCTGTCTCTGGGATCCTGGTGAGGCATGTGAAAGCGCGACCCCTCTGATGATCTCCCGACTCTTTTTTGAAGACTCTTAGCCATATAAACTCATTTGTCTTTACCACTTCATTCCTCTTTTATTCAAGGTCTTTTTCTAGATGAATCAACAGTTAGTGATTGGTAGTAATCCCTCAGTGCCAGGGAAGCTCATCCCTGGGAGTCATGTCCCTTGCTGGGGGAAGGTAATGCATTTACATGCTGAGTTTGGCTTAGACAGTGGCCACATTTGAACAACATTGAGTCTCACAGGATATAACTCTTAGGCACCCTGTAACTCCAGACCTAGCTGAAATTTCAGGCACATAGGCTCATAAGCATAGTCATCAGTATCAAGGGCTCATCATTGGACCATCCTTCTTCATTGGTCTAGTCTTTGCCCTTGCACTTAGGGGATTGTTGCTGTTTCATTGGGGAATGTGACAGCTTCCCTCAGCATCCTTTCTTGATAAAAACACTTAGAAAGATAGGAATAGAGAAGCAGATGTGGCTCAACTGATAGAATGTCTGCCTACCATATAGGAGGTCCAGGGTTCAAACCCAGGGATTCCTGACCTGTGTGGTGAGCTGGCCTATGCACAGTGCTGCCATGTGCAAGGAGTGCCATGCCATGCATGGGTGCTCCCTGCCTAGGGAAGCCCAATGCACAAGGAGTGCATCCTGCAAGGAGAGGCACCCTGCATGAAAAGCACAGCCGACCCAGGAGTGGTGCCACACACACACAGAGACCTGACACAACAAAAAGAGACACAGATTCCCCGTACCACCTGACAAAAATGTGAGCAGACACAGAGGAACACAGTGAATTGACACAAGAGAGCAGACAATGGGGAGAGGGGGGAGAGAAGAGGAAAGAAAATAAATTAAAAAATCTTTAGGGAAACGGACTTGGCCCAGTGGTTAGGGCGTCCATCTACCACATGGGAGGTTCGCGGTTCAAACCCCGGGCCTCCTTGACCCATTTGCAGCTGGCCCATGCACAGTGTTGACGTGCGCAAGGAGTGCCCTGCCACACAGGGGTGTGCCCTGGGTAGGGGAGCCCCACGCGCAAGGAGTATGCCCCGTAAGGAGAGCCGCCCAGCGGGAAAGAAAGTGCAGCCTGCCTAAGAATGGCACCACCCACACGGAGAGCTGACACAACAAGATGACTCAACAAAAAAGAGACACAGATTCCTGTGCCGCTGACAACAACAGAAGCGGACAAAAAAACAAGATGCAGCAAATAGACACAGAGAGCAGACAACTGGGGTGGGGAAGGAGGGGAGAGAAATAAATAAATAGATAAATCTTTAAAAAAAAAAAATCTTTAAAAAGATAGCAATAGAAAGAAAGTTCCTGAATATGGTAAAGGGCATATGTGAAAAACCCACAGCCAACATCATACTCAATGGGAAAGGTTGAAATCTTTCCCTCTAAGATTGGTAACAAGACAAGGATGCCCACTGTTGCCACTGCTATTCAATTTGTGCTAAAAAATGGAGCTAGAACAAGAAAAAAAAAAGACATCAAAATAGGAAAAGAGGAAGTAAAACTATCGTTATTCACAGATGATATGATTCTGTATTTGGAAAATTCTGAACTGTCTATACAAAGCTTTTTGAGCTAATAAACAAGTTCAGCAAAGTGGAAGGATATAAGATCAACATACAGAAATCAGTAATATTTCTGTACAGTAGTATTGAACAATGTGAGATGGAAATCAGGAGAAAAATACCATTAACCATAGTAACAAAAAGACTCAAATAACTAGGAAACAATTTAACCAAAGAAGTACAGAACATATATGCAGAAAACCAGAAAACAGTGCTGAAAGAAATAATTGAAGACCTAAATGAATGGAAAGACATTTCATATTCATGGATTGGAAGACATCATGGAGATGTCATTCCTACCCAAATTGATTTATAGATTCAATGCAATATCAATCAAAATTCCAACAGCCTACTTTAGAGAAATAGAAAAGGCAATTACCAAATATATTTGGAAGGAAAAGTGTACCCAAATAGCCAAAAGCATTCTGAAAAAGAAGACTGATGTGGGAGGACTTTCATTGTCTGATCTTGAAACATAATACAAAGCTGCAGTGGTCAAAACAGCATGATATTATCATAAAGACAGACACATCGATCAGTGGAATAGAATTGAGAGTCCAGAAATAAACCCTTACCTGTATGGCCAACTGGATTTTGACAAAATTGGCAAGTCCATGTTAACAGGACAAAAGAGTCTCTTTAACAAATGGTGCCGGGAGAACTGGATAGCCATAACCAAATGAATGAAAGAGAATCCCTATCTTACTCCCTATATAAGAATCAACCCCAAATGGCTAAAAGACCTAACTATAAAAGTCAGGACCATAAAGCTACTAGAAGAAAATGTAGGGAAACATTTAAAAAACCTGTGGTAGGAGGTGGTTTCTTGGATCTTGCACCCAAAACACAGCAACAAAAGCAAAAAAAAAAAAAAAAAAAAAAGAAGATAAATGGGACCTCCTCAAAGTTCAACACTTTTGCACCTCTAAGGACTTTGTCAAAAGGATGAAAAGGCAGCCAACTTAATGGGAGAAATATTTGGGAATCACATATCTGATATGGTTTTAATATCCATTATATATAAAGAGATGCTACAACTCAACAATAAAAAGACAAATTACCCAATTTAAAAATGGGCAACAGACTTGAATAGACATTTGTCCAAAGAAGAAATACAAATGGAAAGAAATACATAAAAAATGTTCAACATCATTAGCAATTAGGGAAATGTAAATCAAAACTACAGTGATATCCTGCATCTGTCCCTGCAATATTGAAGCAGGCTAATAAGATAGAGAATCAATAGACAGATCTGAAACCTGGCAGAGATTCCACGTGAACATCAATAACCATCAAGGTGGCTGATGCAAGATCCCCACCCCCAAGATTCTGCTAGTCAAAACAAAGACTTCTGGAAGCCAGGAGAAACCCTGGATATTCCACAAGGACTTTATCATTGGGCCCTCATGGGGAATTGATGGGTGGGGTAATCAATCAAAACAGCAAACAGCTGGAAACCCTCCCCTGCCATTAGCAAAGGAGTGGAATAATTAACAGTTTAAAAAGGCAGGCACAGAGCCTAAGCACGCTCTCGCTCTCACTCTCTTGCCTCTGGACCTGTTCCTGCCCTCTGCGAACCACTCTCACCATTTTTCCTCTCCACGTGGCCACACAAGTAAACCTGGGCATTTATAATCCATAATGGGGAAATGTAGCTTGTAAATTAGCCTGCTTTATCACTTTTCAATCCCTTCTTCTCTACCTGGGACCCCTGATCTGTTATTTTCTCCCATTTCTCATCCCTCCCTGCCTGAATAAATTACTGGCTTAACTCACCTGGCATGCTCTTGAAATTCATTTCTGCGGCATAGCCAAGAACCTAAATAAAATCCGGTAACAATATCATTCAGGACAATGCAGGATATCATATATACTGCCATAACCCCCTGAATGGACTGGGAGAGAGTGTAAACTACAATGTAACCTGTAATCCATGCGGTGTAGCAGTGCTCCAAAATGTATTCATCAAATGCAATGAATGTGCCACACTGAATTTGGTAATGTTGAAGGAGTGGGGGGAAGGGGAGTGGGGATATATGGGATCTTCTTATATTTTTTAAGGTAACATTTTGTATGATCTATGTATCTTTAAAAAAAATTAAAATCTATTAAAAAACACAATAACATTTTAAAAAACCTACAATGAGATATCATTTTATATTTACTAGAATGGCCACTATTAAAACAACAGAAAACTACAAGTGTTGGAAAGGATCTGGGGAGATAGGAATGCTTATTCAGTGTTGGGGGGAATGTAGAATGATTCCCACTGTGCAGGACTGTTTGTCAGTTCCTAAGGAAGTTGAATAAAGACTTGGCATGTGACCTGACAATATCATTACTAGGCATATACCCAGAAGAACTGAAAGCAGTGACATGAACAGACATCTGCACACCGATATTCATAGCAGTGCTATTCACAATCACCAAAAGATGGAAACAACCTAGTTGTCCATCAATTGATGAATGGATAAACAAACTGTGGTATACACACATGATGGAATATTATGCAGCTGTAAGAAGAAATGAAGTCGCAAAGTATATGTCAACATGGGTGAACCTGGAAGACATTATGTTAAGTGAAGTAAGCCAGACACAAAAGGAAAAATACTGCATGACTGTGCTATTATGAACTAAATACATTGTATAAACTCATGGAGTTAATAATTAGAATATGAGGGTAGAGAATGGAAAGCTGAAGGTTAACCTGTGCAGAATTGGTAAAAAGATTGTTTGTTAGTCTTTGGAAATAAATAGAAAAGGAGAAAGAACAACATAGTGTTTGTAACTAAGAGTGCTTTTATATGGGTATGATATAGATTGAAAGGGAAAGTCTAAGGTCATGTATATTATTAGAAGGAAAGCTAAAAAGTGTAACATGGGACTGTATAGCATAGTAAAACCTTGTATGAAATATGAATATGGGTGATATTTCATATATAAGATTGTTTTCCTTTGACACTGAATGAATGTATGTTAATATTATAAGATCTTAATATCAGGGGGGAAAAAACTATGCTAAGTGAAAGAAACCAGACACAAAATACTGCATATTATATGATTCTATTTATATAAAATGTAAATATAAATCAATGTATAAAGATGCAATTAGATCAGCGGTTATGCAGGACTGGGGAAGGGTAGAGGGATTGCAAGTGACTGCTAAGGGGTGTGGAGTTTTTCTTTCTGGAGTAATAAAATTGTTTTTGCAGTGATGAATGCACAACACTGATTATACAAAAAGCCATCGATTATATACTTTGGTTAGATTATATGGCATATGAATATATCTCATTAAAACTGCTTTAAAAAAAAGAATCAGTATGGTTTACTTTAGTTTCCTTTAGTTCATGGTTAGTATATGTATGCACATCCTAACCTGACTTGTGTACAATTTAGAGTCCTAGTAAAAAGACACTGAGAGCTTCATGTTTATAGCTGAAGTGATAATTCTGAAAACTTAGAGCTATCTAAATTTTCAGAAACAACTAAGAAACAACTCATCCAGAGAAGCCCAAGGCAAAGGGATGATATGTCTTGTTTGTTTCTTGCCAGCTACTTGGTCCCATTTAATCCAGAGACTGATTTCCTGCACATAATTGAGGCATAATTGAACTAAAAACAGCCTGTTACTTGGTAGGAGCAGGTTATGTGAGCTGAGGGCGAGCTGGGATCCAGGAGGCATTTTCTGAGGACTTCTTATGAAGCTATTACTCAGTTTTTCACATTAAAAGACATTGCCTAGATGGAATCAGCAGAGACAGGAAAAGACAAAGAAAAATGACACGGTAGTTCTCGAAGAAAACAAAACCCAATTCCAAATGTTGCCCATCAGCTCAAGCCATTCATCTTCTCTGTACTTTCATGTCATCTTATTTTATTTCAATCGAAAATCCACCAGGCAGGGATATACCTTCTGAGTGATCTGGATAGCAACATGGATCCAACTGCTGTTCAGTGATTCAAAATAAAACTCAAGGGAAAAAATAAATAAAATGACAAAAACTTGTAAAACAAAACTCAAGGATAAAGAAGAACCAGAGAGAGACTGGCAAGTTAGGAGAAATATTTCCAGATCATTATTCGAGCAAATAGAAATAGGAATTGGGGAAGAAAGAGAAAGAAATGAACAAAAGTTAATTTGAATTAGTAGAAGATGAAGATATTTATGTTTTCATGAAAAATGTGATATGTTTTGGATATTAAAGTTTTGTTTTTCATTTGGAATTCAGGCAAAACAAACTGGATATTTATGTAAAATCCATATTTATCCAACAAGTCAATCAAGGAGAACCTCTCCTCTGTGCTCCCATTTTATAATGTGAACTATAATATATCTTCCAAGGGTAGTTTCAAGTGTTAAGAATAGATATATATAGCATTTAATATGGTGCCTGATTCAGTGTTGGTACTCAGTAATTGTTAGCTATTTTAAAAGCCATTTTAAAAGATGCTTCAATGCTGAAAAGCAGCAGAAGATGAAAGAGCAAACTTTCTCAGTACCTTAAAGCAAATATACAAAGTTTAGATATATTCTCAACATTTCAGGATCTGGGGAGTTAGGCTGTAAGTTTATAGATATTCATTTTTCATTCAACTCATTTTTTAGCACATATTATTTCATGTAGTTCTACACAAAAACAAACAAAAAACAAAGCAAAACAAAAAACATTGTGTCCACCTAATATGCCTGTGAGATAGACTAAATATATAGTGGGATAAAAGCAATGATAGAGGTACATACAAGAGTTTATGAACCTCCCAAGAAGGGGCATCTTAGTCAAATGCTTCTTGGAGGAGATAAAGTTTGAACCAAGTAAATCTTGACAGGAAGAAAACTTACAAACTGAAGAATCAGCATGTGGAAAAACACAGAGGCATAAAATGCACGATGCATTCCAGGAAGCGAAGTAATTGAGCATGGCGAAGGAAAGGCTGCATGTACAGGTAATACCAGAACAATAGGGAAGGGTGGGATTCCTGAAGCAAGCTAAAGTGCTTGAAGTCTTTAAATTACAAAAATGACATGCTTAGATTTGCATTATAGTAACAACAAGCAGTTGCGGTATGGAGGATGGGCCGGTGCTGTCAGTCAGCCATGGAGGATCACAGCAGTTATGTATCTGTGAATTGCTGTGCATTTGTACTTTGGTTCATTATAACATAATCAAGGTGAACGTTTCCAAGTTGATTGTTCAACAATATGTCTAAGGACATCCAGATCATCATTCTGAATTCAGTTTAAGCAAGTATGTAGGTGTTTGAGTGGGTGTTTGAGGAAATTCTTACCTGAAAGCCTCTATTTTCTGAGATGTAGGTAGCCAGGTCATTTATTAAGAGTGCAGTATGTGGCATTTCGGAGTTTAAACATCTGACTAGACCACTGAATTAAGAAGGGCAGGAAAGTACTCATCCAGCTCTAGCTCTAGCACTTGTGGTAACATAGAGTTATCAATAACTTCAGAGATCTTCAAATCAGGGTTACCCTTGGGTCCTCTGAGGACAGCTGGAAACCTCATTCTCTTTAGGTACACCCTGCAGGCTCCTCAGTCATGAGTGTTTACTGTAAACAATGCAGAGGCCAAGGAACTTATTTTCTACTTCAGTATTAAATTGAATCATATAAAATTGCTGACTTTTGACAAATTTTTAACTTCAAAACAGGCTATTTCATATGGGTCAATCTGTTATATTATAGATAGATGATAAATAGAATCTTGAATATTTTGGAAGATGGAGTTAGAGGTAAATTCACACTGAGAGATAGCTGCAGCACTCTCCTCAGCTGGAAGTGGTGGGGGGCTCTACATTTCTAAGCCTTTCACCTTGAGACTGTTCAGAATGTGTTTGCTAACCACGAAGAAGGGCAACCCAGCCCAGCCAGAGCTGCCGCCAATCCTGTGGGTACCCAAGTGAACGCCAGGTGGCTTCTGGTTACTTGCTCCTTGCTGTTGACTACTAATCTCCTGACTGTGGCATTCGAGCTAGTCAGGGTTAATGTGCCTCCCTGCCTGCCTGCAGCTGGATCCTCTCAGGCCTGAGAATCTCCCACACATCATCAGGTCCAAATCCACCCTGCCTCTGATCTCTGTTCTCACGGTTCACCACAGGCTCCTCGGGTCATCTGCTGTTTCCCAATCGCACAACCCCTCTCATCTCTGCCACCTTCTCCATCAGTCCACGCCCTTTCCTGCCCTCCTGCCCAAGGAAGCTTCCTCTCACATCAGTCACCTTTAAACTGGATGGACCAGTCAATCCAATTTAAGGTGTGCATAGTTTTAAGTAGCCTCACCGTGGTCGTCATTCCAAGTTACGTTTCTCCTTCTGAGTCTGTTTTAGAACGTGTAGGAGAAAAGTTATGACTGACACCTCAGTGACTCCAACGAAGATGTCCCTTCACTCCTCCCTTTGTTCCCCTTATTAAAAAACCCCTTCAGACTTCACTTCTCTTATTGTCCTGTTTAGAATCCATGGTGCATCATTATACTTTCTCTATTGAAAATACCCTTGTTCCTTGCATTAACAATATAATTTGGTCAGAATGATAAATCTGTTATTATCTAACTAAGGAAAATTTAAATCTAGGAATCCAATTTATCTCTCATTTTGGGAAAAAGAGAAATAGGCAGAAAGATAATCAGGGACACAAACGTTAGCTGAAAAGTGACTTTTTCTGCCAGAGTCTTGTATTTTTAGATAATATTCTCCATCTTCACACCATTAATGATGGGTGGTTTCACAATTTCCTGAAGTATTGCATTTCAGTTAAACACCAAGTCCTGCAGCCAAACCTTCAGTTCTTCTTTCCCAATGGTTTCTCTACTTTCAAAGTCTTTTGTGGGTAAGTCAAAGATCACCTTCCAGAATGATGAGAAAAGTAGGAGCCTGACTTAAATTGGTTTGGGGCCCCAAAACCTCAATGTCTAGCATTCCTAAAACTGTGGTTGAAAATTATGCTAGTTGCAAATCATTGCCAAGGTACATGGAAGTTTTCAAATGAAAAATTCTAGGACACCCATGGCTTCATGGTCCTGCCTAGGTTACCAGGAATGGAGCTGTCATACCCTGGCCAGACTTTCCTCTAATGTTACCATAAGGCCAACGTGCCTTAAATGGATCCCTTAGTAAAGTATTAGCTATAAAGGCATGACCACAGGAGAGTAACTCTCTGCCCCTTGTTCATACTTTGTCAGCTTTGTCAGGAGCTGGAGACTCATTTGGGCACAAAGTGGGGGTGGGAATAAGGGTGGGGGTGGGTGGCAATGGGGCAAATGGGAGGTGGGTTATTTCATAGCCTTTCCTCCTTCTTGGTCTTACTTCCATACAACTGCTGGTCCTGACACAAAATATACGTAACTAGAATTCTTATCTGTAGTAGAGAATGTTAGCTGTTTATCAAAATTAATACTCTTCTTTCCATACCAGATAGAACCTGTTTCCCTGACTCTTTTGGAGATGAGTTTGGCCATGTGTTTGCATTCTAGACAGTAAAATGAGAGGAAGTGCTGTGCTATTTCTGTGTCATGGCTTTTAAGAAGTGCTAGTTTTTCCTCCAGTATTTTTCCACTTTCAATGGCTGGATGCAAATAACAGTAAGGCCCCAGGGGAGGGCAAAAGGGAGGTCCCAAGTCACCAGGTGAAGGAGAACCCCACCAATGAGCAACACCTTCTTGGATTCTTCCATCAGCGAGAAGTAAGCTTCTATTATGCTGTTCTTATACATTGTTGTCTCTGTGGCTGTCCCTGAAATCATTCCATGTGTTCGCCACATAAACTTGAGGCCTTAACAGTTTAAAAGATCTCTAGTTTTTACTTGAGAATATTTTGAACAAAACACGAGCTGTCTGTGTAGGAGGACTTTTCAAGACCCCAGTTCTTGCTGTTTAGATATTGCCATTCATAGTACTTACACTGAACTACTTTTTCTGCACAACTATGGTCATATTAAGAGCTCATATATTTCACTCTCTACCTAATATTCCTTATTTCAAATTTGTTTAGTTATTTCAATTGCTGAACCTGTTTGGGTTTTTTTTTTTTTTTTTTTGGTAAACCAATCCTAAAAGGGAAGGCATTTGTGTAGTCATGGTACATATTCTCTTTTATAGAAATGGCCTCTGCCAAAACCATACTGTATGAAAAGCACTGATTCTTGTCAATTGCCTGATGCTCATCTTTTTATTTGTGTATGATTTGGTGAACTTTGAGGTACAGGGAAAGGAAGGGATATGAGAGCTGTAAAACCCGAACCCGAGTCTCCTTTATCCAACTCCAGAGGGCACAGAAACATGCCCCAGCACCTCACGGTAGCATTAGATCTGTTTGCTTAGAAAGTGAGCTAAGGCAACTAAAATTTCAAAGCCCTTTATGAGTTGTATGATTTTATTTAATCCTCACAACAATGAGAGGAGCTAGTAGGAAGGCTGTTTTGATTTTGGTTTTGCATCTGAGGAAACTGAGGTGCAGAGACAGTAAGCGCTGTGCCTCCAGTACTGGGGCTGTACCGCACGCGGCCGGAGTCCGTATCCTTTGTTTTTTCGCATTATATGATACAGCAATTTGCAGCCTCCAAGGGTATGTTCACATTTATGTTCTTTGGCATAATTTTCTCTAAGGTGAGGAATGTGTGAACTGATTTCCAAAGTTCCTTCAGTTCACATATTCTCTGACTACATTCTCCTATCTGCCTTCCTGTAAAAAGTTTCTAGGTTTTCATTATGCTGAAGGCCTATAGTTTTTCTCTCCTCTTAATTCTGTCTTCACCATGTGGAAAATGATTCAAGCTTTATTTGCTGTTCTTTTCTTCTTCACTTAATATTGATTCCATGCCCTTAAGTATATTACCTCTGAAGCTGTGATTTTTTTTCCTTGGAATCAAGCCAGGAATGAAGTTAATCTCAGCCCATTACACTACTAATGCTTATCTTCACCTCAGGATGTTTTCCAAACTGCTTATAAGTCATTATCCCTTATAGGACCTAGCACTGAGTTTCCACTTTGTTTAAAATTAGCATGACCATATATATTTTTATTATCTGAACCAGGATACCTTTACTGGGAAAGCAGGCTCTACAATACTTTTGATGGGCTATCTGGCATTAATTGTATGTCCCAATCAAACAGGCACATATATATGTTCACCCTTGTTAAAAGCATTTCTAGGTGATAGGGGGCCTTTTCTGGCTTTACAATCTAACATTGGTCACTCTTGTTATTGGCTATGATAGCATCCAATAATTGTTTTTCATGATAAGAGCACATTAATTTATATACTTTAAAAATGTCTCTATTCCTCCCTAAACTCTTTGCTCTATAAGGTAGACCCCCACACCTAGCATAGCACTTACTAGATAAGAGTTGCTCAATAAATACTGATAGGTAAAGAAATAAACAAATGAACCTACTGCTCAAAGGCAGCTGATTGATCACCCAAGAACTTGCCAAAATAAATAAATTTTTTTGTAAAGGGATGAAAATACCAGAAATGGTGTGACTTTGGTGGACTTCAGACCTAAACACTTCTGATTTGTATTTTTTGTATTCTCGAATAATTACTACACTATTCCCACCAAAATGGCATAGTAGATTTTGTGCTATAAGTAATTCAAGTTGCAGTGGCATGTCAAAATGTACTAATAGTGGATGTAAAAGGTATAATAAAGTATTTTCTCTTGTATTTGAACTTATTAAGAGTTCTGTAAGGAATGCTGTAAGTGAATGAGCCCAAAGAATGGTTTTCTGACTGTTCCTCCAGGTCTACAGGTGACAGTGCTTCAGGGACAGCACAACAGCTTCCAGGACTGCTCTTCACTTGCACATGATCAGCAAATAAATTCTATCAGATCGCTAAATTGGTCAGGTTTTAGAGGACTGCCTTGTGTGAGTCCAACTCAGAAGAGACTGATTAATATAGACTGAATACCAACTTTCAAATTTAAAAAGAAAATTATACCATACATTCCAGAATGCTCAAGTCTCCTGGTCAGTACAACCGGTCTTGCTGAGAAATGTGAATTAGCACCAAAAGGCTCTTCAGGAATACAGAGTCCACGTGGGTAGACCTAGGATCTGAATGCCGTTGGAATCAAGCTTTGAGAGTCAGGTGTGTGCATGTTCTCCTGGGATGTAAACTATATCAGGTCCTTGGAGATGCACCTTCCTGAAGTACTCGTCTGCTCTTGGAGAAAACTTCTCTCCTGTGTAGTGCTAGCCAAGCACAGAAGTTTTAACAAGCAATTTAAAAAGGTTTGTAATAACATACATGATAAACTATGATAAGATTTTTAAATTTTTAAATGAGAAAATAGGATACAAGAAGAAGAAAGGAGAAGGAAATATAACTTGATGTTTATATGCTTGACAGAGATGGTTTGTAATTTGAATCTGAGCTTTCCAGTAGCCAATAGAGAGACGGAAACTGATCAATTCTGCCTCTCCAGTTCCCTCTGAAATAATTAGTCAAAATGAGCATCTCCTCATGCCTGACATGTTGCCAAGTAACTGGGTAAGTAAGCTACATTCTGGTTTCAGAGACTGGACTGAAAGACTACTTAGTTTCTCCAGGTACAGATGACAACCTTCTACATATCAAAACATTAATCCTTCCTTCAATTCAGAGGGTGTTTGTTCCTTAGGCTTACTTCCAAACCTTGAAAAGTATGTCCTACTTGGCAGCTGTAGATCCCTGAATACTGACTACCATCAATCACTTGATAATAATTATACAAACATGGTATTTTCTTAGGTTAAGATTGATCAACTAAGCTTTCTAATATGTAAACTACAGATTTTTTTTAGAAAAGGAAATTTTTTTTTTTCCTGCCACATATACTATCTCCTACTAAAATTGAACTCTCTCAATTTTGGCATGGTGATAGAGTGAAATTCCTTCCACGATTAGTGCAATACCTTAAATTTACTCTCAAAATATGAGATGGACCACAAGAAAATATCATTTTGCTACAGAATAGTGATTCTCAAAATGATACCCCCTGTTCTCCACCATCTTCCAGCCAGATGAGAATCACTACTGTGGTGTTGACATGTGTTATATTCCTTAGGTGTGTTGGGGTTAAAATAGGTTGAAAATCATTCTATGTGGGCAAAGACTGAAATTTTAAATAAAGAAATTGCTTTTACTCAAGCCATTGGCTGGAACTTGGTAATGTTGTTGCTTTAGTGAGTTTATAGTTGTAACCATGCTTGTTTTATTGTGATCTAGACTATGTCTGAAAACAGAGTTAGCAAAAATTGACATTTTTCCAAATTTTAAAACACTGAGTTTAATAGCTGTACATGTACATATACAGAGTCCAGCAGCGAGACAAAGAAGAGTCTATGGCTTAAAATATTTCTAAAAACATGATTTGTAGTATGGAAGGTGGCATAATTGCTAACTTTCCTCGCCAAGGATGAATAACAACGTTCATGATGTTCAGAGATTGCATTCAATTAGGCATCCGATAATTCCATCCCTCATTAGAGATAATCAGTGTCTAGAAATCAGATTGATAGATGTTTCTAAAATTTTGGCTAGACTTATATAGAAGGAACTTAACTGGAATTAGAAAAAATCATGAAGGAATTATTTAATGAAACTTTCACAACTGGCCTAAAAGTAAAATACCTCCTGCTTCCCAACAACCCCATCCCCTTCCCCTCTACCACTAGGGCTTTTTTTGTCTAAAACATATTCTTACTGGAAGCAAAATGTTGAAAGCTCTTATTTTAAAAATGCATAATTCATGTTTTTCCTCAAGTTTAGTATTCTCATTTAGCAAATGCTGAAGGTTGTAAAGGATTTAGCTTGACATTAAAATCTCCAAAGCCTAAGCTCTGAAACATTCCATTATATGACTTTAAGAAATACAGAGTTGTGAGTGTGTGCATGTGTATGTGTATTTTTCTGGGGTTAGGACCTTGGTTTCCATCAGATTCTCAGAAGGGTTTGTAACATTTAGAAGGTGAAGACTTACTGTTTTACTGGTCAATTTGGACATTTTTTTGTAGTCGCAGGGATGACAGGTTGAGATTAGGATGAGACAAAAAAATTAAAATTCAGAGGATTAGCTTACTAGTAATAGAGGAAGGTGCTTATTATGTGAAGAAGAAAGCACAGTACAGGCTCAGAAATTAAAACCTAGTAGGAAGTCCTTGGTAATGATTTCATTAAGCTAACATAGGAAATTAGTGAGTGAGAATTGGTTGCAGAAATTTCAGAATTCAGAGTAACGAAATTGTAGTGATTAGTTGGTGGTTACATATTGGCAATATATGCCAGGGTTTCTAATAGTTTAGACAGTTTCAATTCATAACAATATTTAGTAATTCTTGATTAGATTGGGATTTGCATGTATACTTTTAGCATCTGGGTAGATATTAGGAAAATAGAGACTGAGAAGCCTGCCAAATTAGCATCTGCTTCAGAATTTCATTTGAAACCATTTGGAATTTATCACACAAAACATCTGAAAATATTTTTGGGTCTCCAATTTGTGTTACACATGCTAGGATTACTATTTTCAGAACCACTCCCCACAAGTGAAGAGTCATTGTGCTTACACTCTTCTGCATATGCAAGGTTTGACCTTGCAGATAAGCAAGAAACTTCCATACCATAGAAATTGGGCCCAGTATAAAGATTAACTATAATTTTGATCCATAGACTTATGTGCCCAACCTATGTTAATCTTAGATATAAATAGGATTGATTAGTTAGGTGCTAACTACGGTGATCTAATTATCAATACACAAAGAGCCAGAGTCCCAGTCTTGGTCCTCAGTGCTTTTACTGGCTACTCATCATCATGGTAGTTATGCTCCTGCTCATAGATACAAGATTCCGAAGAGGAGGTGGCTGCATTTCAGTTGACAGCAAGGAAAGGCAACATGAAGTACTAATGTGATGGCTGATGATATGGGGTCCAAGACCCCTCAGCAATTTGGGGGCATTTTGACACTGAATTAATTTAGCAGTTCATCTAATCAGTTCTCCCAAGACTTCTCCTTTTGGATCAGGGGAGTCTGAAGGCTTGTATTTCCTTGCAGGGGGAGGACTATCCTCTTTAGGGAGTGAAATGGGGGAGGGGGTGCTGAGGGAACGCAGAAACCACCATGGAAAATGTGATTTAGGGAAAGAGGAAGGGAAAAACCAATTCTGTGTGTGTGTGTTACTTGTGTGTGAATTGTATAATTAGGAAAATAAGAACAATTAAATATATGAGTACATACCTTTTTAAATGATTATTTCTTCATTAAAATTGAAATCAACATCTTAATTCTAACTTTTCTGAAGATTTTCTCACTTTATCATTTTAATTCTAGTATTTATAAAGGATTTTTTTGTTCATTATTTATCATAAAAGTAAGGTTAAAAAATAGGGTATTTATCCACATGTATGTTTTATTAAACTCTGGTATATTTTTAATGAATTTATATAGGAAAAACAGATATGCAGGGTAACAAAGAAATGGAAAACTTTTATCTCCAAAATTTTAAACAAACATCACTTTAAATAGGAAAGAAAATGAAACCCTTCTTCCTTCCAAACTAATTAATGTGGATGGTGGGTTGGCTTCTGGCCGGGGTTACTCCTGTCCCAGATGGGAGTTGTTCCGGCTTTCATCTCTCAGAGTCTCAAGCAAGCTCTCACATTTACCTGTGAATGAAGAAGGTGTTGGCTATTACTATAGAAACAAGCCTTAAAAAAATACACAGGCTTTGTGTTCTGCTTCAAAAATAAGTTTGTCTGAATCACAAACTTTTGTGTGATTTTAAAAGGACCTATAATGAGAAAATAAAGACAAAACGAATCTGTGCCATTTATAGAATAAAATTAGTGAAAATATAGTGAGATCCCTTCACTGTGTTGAAGTGTCTGACACAGCTTAGATAATTAAACTTTAATTTCTTACCAGAAGCAGGTTAAAACGAATACAATTTCCTATAAAACCTCATAGTGCATTAAAGCAATTTCATGCCTCCAAGAGTAAAATAAGGTTGAGTTTAAGGATACTCACCGAAGGAGATGAGACTAACTCTATTTAAAAAGGTAGGAAACCACAGGAGAGCTTGTCATCCTTCTCAGCAGACAGACTAACTGAAGATTAAATGTGAGGACACTTCAGTGAAAAAATTTAGAATATGTTTAGAATAAACTTAAACAAGACCTTCCTCCCACCTGGCTAATGTCCTTTAATCTTTTTGCTTTTATGGTAACTCATTTAGAAATAACCACCTGACTTTGATCTTACATTTATTCAAAGGTTAATGACTATTCCAGTGCTTTGCATTGTCAAAGTATTTTAAGTCTCTCAAGGTTGCTCATTAAATACTGCCGTGGCTTGGGGAATATGGCTTTACATACAATTTTAAGCAAGACTGAATCAAAGTAAGTAGGATTTATACTTTTTGATTTTTACACTTACTACCATATAGTAACCCCACAGATGAGGAGTAAATCCTCAGGTGATACTGGCATTTAGTGCCAAATCTGCCATCATAAACCTGACTGAGCTATTGGAGGCTCAGAATAACTCAGCAATTATGGGGTTGTATGAGTTTCCTCTTGTTGCTATAACAAATTACCATAAATTAAGAGGCTAAAAACAGCACACACTTTTTATTTCATGGTCTGGGAAGGCAGAAGTCTGAAACAGGATTCACTTCCTAAAATCAAGGTGTTGGCAGGGCTGCTTTTCTTCTGGACGCTCTAAAGGAGAAAGCTTCCTGCCTTTTCCAGAGAATTCCTTGGCCCCCTAAATTCCTTGGCTCATGGCCCTTTCTTCCATCTTCAAAGGCAGTAGCATAACCTCTTCACATCTCTGCCTCTGAGTCTCCTGCCTCCCTCTTTTACTTTTAACGTCTCTTGGTATTACATTGTGCCCAGATGGATAATCCAAAATCCTTAGTCCCATCTGCAAAAAACCTTTTACCATGTTAAGAAACAGTCATAGGTTCTGCGGACTAGGGTATGCACACTTTTGGTGGGTCGGTTTTCTGCCTGCCACATGAGTATTGACAGCATTCTATTATTTTCAAATGAAAATGAATGCACAGGTCATATATAAATATATTCACTTATATAAAAGATTATAGATAAATCTAAAATCTCTCTTTCACTTTCTCCCCATGGCCCAGTCTTCTCAGACGTAGCCACAGTGGCTCATTTAGTTTTTGTTTTTTTCTATCTATCTATCTATCTATCTATCTATCTATCTATCTATCTATCTGTATCTATTCATCTCTTTATGCCCATCATCTACCAATCATCTATCTTTCTATGCACACACATTTATATTTAGCCAAAGAAGTACAATTTGGATCTTTGGCTTTCTTTCTTCTTCTTTATTGTTATTTTTAAAAACAGATCCTGTTGGGATTACTCTGGGGTAAGAGAGTAGTTCCAAAGAGACATTATCACCTTTACAATATGTAATCTTTCCATCTTGGAATTGCTTATTCTTCCATGTTTTTTCAGGTCTTATTTTAAGGATCTTGGTAAAGTGATGTAGGTTTCTTAAGAAATCATCCCTTTTAAGAAAGACTAAAATAGGTATGTATTAAGATAGGAAGGACTGTGGCCAAGAATGTAACATGTTACTTTAGTTGTTGAAAGAAAAAAATATCATGTCATTATATTTACATTATCCTCTTCTCTTTGCTGTTCATTTAGGACACTTCTAAATTTTTGGTGAAGCCACCCTGAATCATAGTTACAAAGATTCTGTTGCCACAATGAAAATACTTTATAATATGGCAGGCAACAAAAAGGAAGCACAAAGTACAAGATTTGCTATCATTCCAGGCATGTGAACATGTGCTTACATAGGCATGTAGACTGGAAGTGGATGGTGGAATTGTGTGTTTTTTCCTCTTTTGGAAATTATACATTATTGCTACGATAATTTGATAATGAATTATCAAAAGCTTCTCCTTGCTTAGAATTTATTCCTATTTTTGTATGTCTTCCTCCAATGTTTTTTCTCAACCCTTAGACTTTCTCCATCTATATACTTCTCCTTGGCATCCTCGTCTGCTTCTATTTTCACTTTTTAACAGATGATGTCAAAAATTTCTATCTCATACCTTTTCCCAGGCAACTTGTCTTACAAAGAGTCTTAGAGCCAGACAGATCCTACTGCTGCCACTGAGTAATGTTTCCACTGTAAAATGTGGCTAATAACACATAGTGGTGTGTTGCTGTCACAATGAAATGAGATGACATGTAAAGTGCTGGGCTTGATGTGGGCACTGAATTGGAGCTCACAATATCCATTCCTTTTTCTCTTCTTTCTTATGGAAAGAGGCAGAACGTAAATAAATTCAATAAACATAAAAACTTCCTGTCCCATACTTCATACACCTTATCTCTGTCTAGAGGCTCCATATTTCTAACTCTCTGCTAGACAGCATGCCAAGCTCAATATCCCAAAATGAATTTATTACCCCTACCTCCAAATCTTGACCTTTATCTGAGCATGTTTTTCTAGTAACCACAGCAGCATTCTCCTGGTGTGTGAGCTGCCTTGGCCCCACCATGTAATTTGGTCCCAATTCTATATCCACAATATGTCTTTTAAAATACTATTTTACTTTCTGTGATCACCATCTTAATTTAGAACTCTATAATCCCCTTTCAAGACGATTGCAAACAGACCCCTAGCTGCTTTAATTTCAAGCCCAATGCTAGATTAATCTTCCTAAAGCATAGTTTGAAAGTGACACTCTCCTAAGGAAAAATCTTGCTCCCTATCCTCTTCTAAATGAAATTCAAAACTTTTTAGGTTGACATTCAAAGCTCTTGACAAGCAGGGCCTAACAATGTTTTCAGAGTTAATACTCTATCATGTCTCTCTTTGTGTTTATCAAACTTTTGAAAGTGTGTGTGTTTGTGCATGCTTGATTTGTGTTTAGGCAGTTGTCTCATTTTTGCTAAGCTAAGTCTTATAGGGACTTCCCCTCCATCAATATATAAAAGAGTAAAAAGTAAATTTGAACTGGTTAAACTAGAGTAGAAATCCTCATCTGTCCTGATCAAACTCACCCTCATGCTCTCGTCAACTCCCGGGAGTGACAAATCCCCCAAGCCCTGCCCTAACCAGCGCTCCCCCTCATTCCCCAGAAGTGCCGCTTACTTGTGCTATTACTCCTACTGCTTTTTTTCTAGCACATCTTCTAGCAGCTTTATTCATAATCACCCCAAACTGCACAAATCACTAAAAAGTGGGAAAAAATCCAGGCCTTCAACTAGTGAATGGATAAACTGTGGTACATTTATCCATATCGTAGCATGCTATTCATCAATAAAAAGAAACAAATAATTGATAGGCAGAACAAATTAGATGAATCTGAAAGGCACTGAGCTGAGTAAAAAAAGCCAGTCTTCCCTGATGGAAGAAGCTCTTCCTGGATGGAAGTCAGGCTCTTCCATAGGTCACATATACTATTCCAGTTATAGGACATCCATGAAATGACAAAAGTATAGTGACCGAGAGCATGTTATTTGGTTTCCAGGGATTAAAGATGGGAAAGGGTGTGACTATAAAGGCATAATAAGATGGCAATTTTGGGGGCGATAGTACTGTTCTGTATCCTGACTATAGTAGCACTCACATACATTTATAAATGTGTTAAAAGTCATAGAATTGTACACAAAAACAAAAACATGACAATCTTTCTGTATGGTATTTTTTAAATTAAAATTTATAAAGGATTTTGAAAAGTCCATCAGCTTATTTTGATATATAGCTTAAGTCTAGATTCCAAAAACTCAAAATGCACTTAATCAATACTCCTATTTTGAAACAGCCATTGCTACCAGCCTTTGAGACTCATCTCAGCTGCTATTTCCTTGACGGAAGCTTTCCCAGTATGGTAGTCAAGTGCCATCTCCATCCCTGCCTCCAGCAGCCTGTTACTATCTTCCCAAGAACCCTTTAGATATTTCCTTTATGCTAGAGTCATTTATGTGTGCATGTTATTTTCTATCCTAGATTCTAGTTTCCCTTAGGACAAGAATTCTTAAATTTTAAAACTCATTCAACTGTTCCCCTCATACAAAATGTTTCTAAGAAAGGATGTTCAATAACATATTTTGTATCTTAAGTTTGTGGTATGTTGCTTATAATTTTGAAATTTTTTGAAACTCAAGGAAAACTGTGATAATCATACCACTAGTAATGATTTTGATTTCATATTTAGTATACCTGGAAATATACATAGATAGATAGGTAGATATAAAAATGTACACCTATATGAAAATACCAGAAAAATATTATAAAATATGTAAAAATTTCAGAATTATTCACTTATAATAGGTTCATGATTAGATTTATCTTTAAAAGAAATTTTAAAACTTAAAACAACACAAACAAACAAAAACCCCAAAGATCCATACTTCACCTCTACACATTAACTAATGACTTTTTTTTATTCTTGTAGCCATTTTTGGTGGTGCTTCTTTTTGGTGAGGCAGCAATGTTGCCTTCTCTCTTCAGGGGGTATATCCTTGCAGTCCTAATTTTCCAGTGCTCGGTAAAGAACTCCCAGACACTTTATGTCATTCTAACTTCCTGTGGCCACAGAGGCTTCTTCGGAGAAGAAACTTAAAGGCTTATTAACTACTCTGTGAAAAATCACTTTTGGTGGTACATTTGATTACATCTCTACCTTAGGAATTAAGTTTTTTTCCATTAATAGGATCAATGTTTTGAACTGCTTTCAATGCACAACCCTAGTTATTTTACCATAGTGTCATAAAAATAACTTGGCCTGCCACCAAAAATTATTGTTTTGAGGAACCCGAGATACTCATTTTTTAATTGTTTGGGTCTTTTCTTTCCAATATATAAATGAAAATAAGTTGGAAGTGGCTGCCTGAATCCCCGAAGTCTCTCAGAAAAAAATGAAATCTTCTTTTCCCAGACCACAGTGTGGTGAAATAAATTAGTATAATGATTTATGTTTACTGTTTTAGTCGATTCTGATAGAGATTATAGAGACAAAATGACAAACTGCCTTAGTGGTAAACTTAAATCATGTCAACCAATCTTTAGTTTTTCCTTACCCTAATTGCTCCTCCTGTTCATTTATCTTCCCAGGCAATCTTTGGAAGAAATACTAGTTCAATCAGTGCATGTGCAAACCACCCGAGATAAAAAAGTTTAGTCTAATTTGTCTCACTAAATTGTAATGCCTACAGTAAACAAATCTTGGTTTGAAAGGAGACTAACGAAATCTGAATAACTATGGGTACAAAATGCTCCCTTTTTGCATTTCTAAGGATACCATTTATATATAGGCTTCTCCTCTCTCCACTCCTACCTCTACACCTCTTTTTATTATTTTTGAAAATGTGTCATATTTCCAAATTAGAACCCAGAATTGTGGGCAAATTTTTTTTACAAAGATTTATTTTATTTATTTCTTCCCACCCCTTCACTGTCTGCATTTGCTGTGTCTGCTTGTCTTCCAGTTTTCTTTAGGAGACACCAGAAACCAAACCTGGGACCTCCTGTGTGGTAGGCAGGGGCCCAATCACTTGAACCACCTCCACTTCCCTGCAATATTTTTATTCATGCAATTCAGGGCCTGATCAAGATAAAAGTGAAAGATACAGACTTTTTAAAGGAAAATACTCCAGCAGGGCTCTGCATTTAAAAAGACTATGTAGAGGAGTGACTTTCATAGGGATAATAAAGACATGCTTAAAATGGAAAGAAAACTTCTAACCATGTGAATGCTTTGAAGAATGTAAGCTCTTAGCTGATGAGAATGGTGTGAAGAGTGTGAGTGCTTTGTTTCAACAGCAAAACTTTATAATGGACCTACTGTGTGCTAAAAACTGCCTAGCTCTTGTTATATTACTTTTCATTTAAGGGGAGCTGGGGAATCCAGGGAAATTGTTATTTATTTATTTATTTATTTTTAATTAATTTATTAAGTATCTTTGTGTTTATATTGAAGAGTTACAAACTCTTCAAACTGGGGCGATTATGGTAAAATTAGTTTTCTCCCTTTTCCTCCTTATGTAAAATAAGCCTGACTTCCCTGTGACATCTCTCTTTATCCACCAGATAGAAAATTCTGAATCTGAGCTCTTAAATGATGCCAGACAAGCTGGGTGGGCTTGTCAACAACAAGAAATTAGAAATTAGAGCATGCAGCAGCTTCCATCACTCTTGCTTGCCTGAGAATGAAAAAGTCTAAAGCTCCTGGTCGTCACAGAAGGGTCTGATGTGATTCCATGGGAGCTTCGGCACAGGGATGGGAGTCAGGCCAAGCTCGGCAGCACCCTCATTCCACAAAACGGGTGTTCATGCTTGTCCTGAAGTGTTAGAAACCACCTCTGAACTGAGAGTCTCGGATATATGGAGACACTGCAGTCTAGAAAGGAAAAGGAACTTTCTAAAGATCATGTGGGAAATAGGTAGAGAGCTGCGACAGGAACTTGGGTCAAACTCTGCCAGGAGGACTGACTCTAGACTCCAGATCCACACTTAGGAATGAAGAGAGAGGAGGCAAACCAGAGAAGCACATTGAAAGCCAGAGAAGATTAGAAATGTTAAAGCAAACTTTAATCTTTCCTTGTTAAAAGACCATTTCTACAGCCCCTATGAGACTGGCGCAACTAATATGCTTACTTTGAGGCTTCTCATTTAGAGGATTGATAAAACAATTAATTAATCCTGCGTACAAAATCACTCTGTTAGGTACTTAGAGCAATAAAGAGAAGGACAGGGCAAGACCTCAGGGAGCTTACAGCCCAGTGGATGATATGAATGTAAAAAATGACTAGCCACAATGTAAAGTCAAATAGTCAAATAAAACAAGGGCAAAACTATAGGTTATTTGTAACTAAAAAAATACTTATGAGGGGAGAGATTTCATGGATATAAAATATCTTTTCAATTCACTGGTGGATCTTAACTGTGCAAGCAAAAATAATTAATGAGTGAATATTACATCAGGTTGAAGTTACACACTTCAAGTGTCACAGTCAATTGTGCTATACAAGTACTTGTCTTTCTTTTTTTGACTCAGAAGAAAAAAAATGTGCAATTTATACAGATAAGAAACAGATCCAATGTTTCCTTATATTTTACCACTAAATGACTGATTTAATGTAAACATAATCATTTTATCACATTTCTTCTTTGTGGAAATTTGTTGAGGAAATGTACATCCTGCCAATGCAACATCTGTGGGGAAATCTAACATTGATCAAGTGCTTCTGTGCACCTGGTACTGTCATAGTCATGTTCATGTATTTTACTTCATGTGCTCATTACCTTCGTCCTGTAAAGCATTGTTCCTCTTTCCATCTTGTAGATGATAAAACTGAATTTTAGAGAGGTGAAGTAATGTACACCCATGGCCACCTACTTAATAAATGGCAGAACCAGAATTTAAACCCAATTCTGAAGGCTCCAGTATCCATGGTCTTCTCCTTCACCTCCCTGCTAAAGCACGGTGCTACAGGGGAATCGAGAAGGAAGTGATTAATTCCAGCCAAAGAGAAGGGAGACCTTTCAAAAGAGAGGGCTCAGCAGCAATAGGATTTTGGCAGTGTAGTGACAGAATAAAGAGAGTATGAGGAGGAGTATATGGGAAACCTCTATATTTCTAATGTAACAGTAAAGAAAAAAATACAGAAAAAAAAAAGAGAGAGAGTATGAGGAAATAGTGTGACACTCAAAGGTATGAACACTGAGACTGACCATGTCTTCTATCTTTTCCTGTCCTGCCCCTGTGCCAGAGAAGCATTTGCTACCTGAGATCATTAGTGCTGAAGTAAAATAGATTTTAGCCCCTTTCCCTCAGTAAATTGAGGTGGAAAGAGGGAGATTGGGAGGTTAGGTTTGAGTTAGAATCACATTTACATGCAAGCTGGGCACTTTTGACAGAGAGGTCAGAGGCAAAGCACAGCCTGAGTGGCTAGGCTGCTTAGAGGGGCAAAGGGGGGAGGGAGCAGGAACATTCACATGTGCAATGCATATTACCAATGCCCAAGTTAGATGGCAATTGTTAGCGTTGGCCATTTCAGTAACAAAGTGTTTTTATGGAGGGAAAACAACTTCAATATTTAATAAGGAATGCTATCTTTTATTAAACACAGTATCAACAGCAACAAAATGAACAAAACCACCCAAAAAAACTTGAAGAAGAAAAGGATCCTAAAGCAAGATGTTTTGATACCAGACAACAGCCACAAAATGTTTTGTGAACTCTCTCTGTTTAGATAGGAAATATTGTTTTTGTAATTAAGAAATTAAAGAGTAGAGATAAGAGAATCTTTTCTCCTGTATGACTGAAGACATAACTCATGCCAAGCCCCTGAATTCTTATCACTTTCCCATTATAACCATTTATCATGGCCATCTATCTGCTTAACAGGCCTGTGCGAGGCAAAACATCAAACAACACAAGCAATCTGGAGCCCTTGAAGAAACCACGATACTGGGCATGACCCTTCAAAAGGCATCATCATCAACCAGAAGCTATGTTAACTCTCTCACAGGGCTAGAGAGTATGATGCTGAAGATTAAAGACTTGATGTTACAGGGAAAACAGGAGAAGCTACATTTAAAAGAAAGAGATGAATTTCTTCTTTTTTTCTGAGTTCTTTTCATGATTGTCCCTGTAATCCACTTTATACTGAATTGCTTGGCTGCAGTTTTCTGACAGAAAAGAAAAGCTTAAGGGAAAAATATCTTGTTGGAAATTTAAAGGATTATTTATTTGTGTTATTTTATTCAGGTTCTCAAAACTTATCTGCCTAGCTGGAATGCTAAAGTTCGAAGACAGAAGAATGAGAAGGAGGTGGGGAATGGTTCAAGAAGGCGCAGAGGGGAAAGGAAAGTTTTGGACATAGGATTTGAGGTGACATGATTGGGTACATCATAGTAGAATTTCAAAACCTTAAACCAGTTCCCGTGTCAGTGGCATTTCATAGAAATCCATAGGTTGAATAAGTTGTTCTCAGCTTTTATTGCAAGGAGCTCTTTTCTAAGACCATCTGTATATAACTGAGGTAGACATTGAGTGGAAACTAATTCAGAAGCCATGTTCGAGCTCTTGGTACCAAGGGAATGTTCTATAGCATTATGCAGAAAGGGCAATGATGTCCACAGATCTATATAGCTTCTGCTCCAACAGTGGATCTTCTCAGCAGAGTTATAAAACCTCTGTTTACCATGGCCTGTGGAGGAACTCATCTTGCAGTGAGGGATGGCGGGTACAGCCTGACAGATGGGGAGATGGAGATTAGCAGCAGCATAGAACAGCCACATTTGCAGTGCAACCTGAAGAGAATCTTAGTCTTCTGTGAATATCCTCTGGAGGAGCTAAGAATATGTCTCAACTAAGAGCATGAGAAAAACAAAGAGTAAGAAGCAGAAGGCAGGGAGGCCAGACCTTGGAGGACATAAAGGAGGCTCTGGATTAACCCAGAATGACCCAAACCAATCTGCTCCACCATCCTAGATAAAGGTTCATCTGTAGGTTCCTTAGTGGGGAGAGATGGCAATCGGCCATCTGCATCTCTGTGTCTTTTTTAGAGTATGAGGTCCAAACCTGAGGCCAGGGTACCCAAAGGGTTTTCATGGATGGGCTTTAGGAAGAACAGGAATCTTTTGAAACTGCATGAAAAATGTTTGCTTTTTTTTTTCTGTAGAAAGGAGTTTCAAATGTGTCCAGGAACCCCAAAAACTTTAGTGTTTGTTATATACAAGTAAGTATTCTGTCCTTAGGCAGGATTTGGGATGAACCATTCCCAACACATCTTTCATTCTCTTAATTTTTGTAAGATTCTTCTTAGTTGTGTCATATTATTATACTGAAAAGGGAAGGCCCTCCTTTGTGAGGGGCAACAAAGTTTTGATTTGGAGTGTGGACAAAGCTAGAGAAGCAACTCCCTTACTGAACTGACCCCATTTGGATATGCATTAGATTACAGGCAAAGGTTGCAAACTCAGATGCCTACAGGGGAGGGACCAGGCAGCTTACAGAAGTGAGTGAACAGATCAAGGCATAAAATGATAAAGGAATCTGAGCACTAACTTGGGGAGACCATGAGGAACTGTCAGCACATCCACGGGGCAGTCATGACTCAGCTGGTGGAATGCCTGCTCAGGGTTGCCAAGTCTTCCAGATTTCCAAGAAGATCTTGAGATCTCAATTTTCACACAAACATTTCTGTGATATTGTGGATATCCAGAAAAAGCACTATAAAATGTGTGATCTCTATCTACTTTATGCCTGACTGAGCCGTAAGTCTTGGTTTAGGGTAAAATGGATTAAGTGCTTTCAGAACTTTTCCGAAACTTCTCTTTGAGGTTTACAGAAAGTCTAAAAATATTCTCACTTAAAATGTTAATATTAGAATAGGTAGGTAGTTGGAACATATTGCTCTTGTTTGAAAATGTAGTTGATTCTATTATCTAATAATATAGAATGACATTAGGGCTGAGCCCCGGAAGAACATCCCTTCAAGTGCCTGGAGGAGAAGAGAACTTGATCCATATTATCCAAAATGGACAGATAAAAACTGTGATATTACTATTAATAAGTCTGAAAGGAGCTGATTTCTTTTGAAAGGAAGGTTTTCTGTATGTGGATAGAGAGATGAGGTAGTAAAGAAGGAAGAAAAAAACAAATGAAATTGCATAGAGCCCAAGCTGGAGATATGTTCCTTCATCTTGAGATGGGAAGAGCAGGGCCTCAGAATTCAGAGCAGCTATAGGAAATTGTGGGGCACTCATCCAGACAGCAGAGATGCCCCTACTAATAGGAGGGCTTACTTTCTAGTGTGCACTAGGACCCCGCCAAACCTAGACATACAAATACACCAAGTCTGATAAAGTCACACTCCGAAGACATGGACTCACCCAAGTGCCATTCTAATGGGCAATATTAGAGGAAAGACTACAATGGGATTGCGTGAGCTCTGCATTTAGTTCTTGTTGAAATTCCATGCTTACATAAGGGGCTGAGTCCACAGTTGCCTGACACACAATCCCTTTGCCTTGGTCCCAATCAGAAGAGTTAAATGTGTTTAGTTGGTTCTAAGGAGATTGTCTTTGTGGAGAGAAGTATGACATTGTTTTCTGTGGATTAGTTCTCTGTTCTTAAGGCTGATAATGCCATCGTAGTGTCTCTTGTGAGGGCTGTGCCTGAGAGAAGGGAAGTCCTTATGATTACTGTAAACTACTATGAAATAAATGACAACTTTATTTTGCATACTATTCCAGTGTGATGAATTTTAACTGCTTTACAAACAAAACTAAAACTGGGGATGGACATGACAAAGAAACAACTTATATTAATTTATTGCCTGTAAAACTTAAGTTTTTAAATTTCAAACTCAAATCTTGGATTCCAGTTTTCACACATTTCTTTCTGACCTGAGGAGATGAGGTATCCAGACAGAGTCTTCCTAGTAGTCAGTGAACGAGGTTCCTATGTTGTTTTATCCCCAATAGCTGCTTGTACTCTTTTTACCTTCTTAATAGTGGCCAGTTAGTAGAAAATGAAAGGTCATTTACTTTTTCCTCTTTAACAGGAGAATCATTTGAAATGTTTACTTCTGTTCGATTGAAAATTAAAAGAGAATTTCTTTATCCTGTGTTGCCATTTTCTAGAAAAATAATTGATTTTTAGACCTCCGAATGAGATAGATCCCTAGATTAGCACAGAACACTTCTTTAAACTCTGAAATATAGACAGCATTACTCACGATCTGGAAACTGACTCATTCTGAGAAAAATTTTAAGGAAAATAATTTATTTGTAGAAAGAAAAAGTAAACTATTTACAAATTTGCTTACAATTGTTGATCTTAAATCTTATACAAAAGTTGGGAAAATAACCTGGGTTTTTGTAGCTCTTTTTTGTATTCATACATACACAACATTGTGGAAAGAAGACCTGTAGTTTGAGAGATAAATCTCAAAGTTAGAGTCTTAGGCATAGGGCATAGTAAATATAATAGGAGCCTGGAAGTCAGAAGTCAGACTGGTTCCAGTCCTAGCTCGACCACTTATCCCCATCTGCAAATAAAAAAATTAAGTCATATGGGTATGTTAAGGATTAAAGAAGATAATACATGAAAAATACTTAGAATAGTGCCTGGCACATAACACAAGTTTTCCAAAAAAGGGATTTTCAGGATTTGGTTTTTCTGTTTGTTTGTTTTTTGTTTTCTCCATTCTAATAGGTAGGTAGCAGTACCTCATTGAGAGTTTAATTTGCATTTTCCCATGTCTAATAATGTTGAGCAATTTTTACTGTCCTTATTTGCTTCCTGCATATCTTCTTTGGTGAACTGGCTGTTCAAATCTTTGGCCCATTTTTAAATTCCAATAGAGGTATTGGATCTCCTTGCTTCATCATGGCCTGCAGAATGAAGAGTCACCCTGCAGTGGCAGGATGGTGCAAACACGAATCCCTTAGAAAGGATGGCTTAGAGCTCGCTAGCAACCAGCTACCAGCAGCAACTGATGCCCAAGAATTGGGAGATGCTGATAAATCAAATCTTTCCTCTCTTAGAATGTGCAATTGACTTGTCACCAGAGGAACTTTTAGTTGAACCTGATAATGGTGGTGGTATCTGAGCACAAGGATAATATCTACTTCAGGGGCTAAAGAGAAGGGGCTGCCAGCAGTATAAACAAGGAGATACCCACTTTGACCTCAAATAGTGTCAAATTTTGGTCACTTTAATTTTTTTTTCTGGATAGGTCAACTTGACTAGGCTACAGTTCCAATTATGCAATCAAACACTAATACAGGTGTTGCTATGAAGGTATTTTGTAGATATGTTAGAGAACATAATTAGTTGACTATGAGTAAGGGGAATTACCCTAGATAATCTGGGTGACCTGATTCAATCAGATGAAAGGACTTAAAACAAAGCTGAGTCTTCCCTGAAATTGAGCAAATACTGCCTGTGCCAGCATCTCCAGCCTGTGCCTAGAGTTCCAGCACGTCTTTCCTGATGGCCGATCTTACAGATTTCAGACTTGCCTAACCAGCCCTCCCAGTCATGGAAACCAGATCCTTGCAATAATCTCTGAATTTATATATCCTACTGATTTTGTTTCTCTGATTGAACCCTGATTGAAACAGTCACTCATTGACTATCTTCATCTTGCATTATACAGTCTTGTCCTCATTTTTCATAAGCATGGCACATCCCCCAAACTGTATTTTAAACAAATTAGACATAGTTCTGTTTTAACAAACCAAAGACAGAGAGTTTAGCCAAATTTTGGACTTTATTATAAAAATAGATGTTTTCTTTGAATTTTGGCTTTTTAATTTTGATGTATATTTAAGAAGCGTGCATTAACCTGCAGCCACAGAAGCCAAGGCTTACAAGAAGCATTGTCCCTTTACATCTCCATACACTTTAATTTTGTAGGAAAATATCTAAGCAGACAAGCTGCTCACTCTAATTTGTTCATTCAGTTGAGCAAAATCATTGGTTTGAACAATTCCTAGTACAAGTGACTTACACATGGTAGATGCAAGAAATATTTTAATTAAAATTTCTCTTAAAAAAACTACCTTTTTGCCATCGATTTTAAAAGTATAATTGCATTGTGGACAATGGACATACTTTGTATAATATCCTTTGAAACTTATTGAGACTTTCTTTTATAACCTTAAATATGCTCAATTTTCATGTGTACTAGAAAAGAATTTATTGGTTGAGCACAGGCTATCTTCCTCTATCTATTAGACAAAACTTTAAAATTGTTTTGTTCCAATCTTCTATAATTTTAATGTTTTGTTTGATCTATCAGTTTTTGATAGTTTTTAAATCTCTCATTACAACTGTAGATTTATCAATTATTTCTCATGATTCTCTCAGGTTTTGCTTTATCTATTTAGAGTCTTTGCTTTTAGGTGCTTCTAAGTTCCTGGCTATTAAAACTTCTTGTATAGGCTCTTTTATCTATATTAGTGTTTTTGCCTTAAATTCTATTTTTACTGAAAAGTTAATATTGCTAGAGCAGGTAACTTTTGGTTAGCATTTTCTAGGCATATCTGTTTCCATTTCCTTATGTTTAACTTTTCTATGTTTTTTTCTTCTTTCAGATTCTCTCTTGTAAGCAGCATATAGCTGAGTTTTATTGGATTGTTAAAACTTGCTTCATTTCTCTTACTGTTTCCCTTTGCTCTGGCTGTGTTTGTTCTATCAAAAGTTTCTTCTATACAGATGTATTTATATTTCCATTCAATACCATCAGGCCTTAGAATGGCTTTGGCTTTACAAACTGAAATCATTTGCTGGTTTGTAATTTGTGGATATTCTTTTTTAAAAAAATCTATATTCATTTAACAAAATATAGAGGTATTCAGTATTTCTATCTTTTTCCCAAACATGTAGGGTTTAAATACTATTGAAAGCTCCTAAACCAAATATTATTTTTCTCTAGAGTTTTAGTTTTATTATTTATATACATACCAAAATTTCATTTAGACTTATTTTTATAGGAAAGTTAATTTTTTTTTTTTGCTAGGGGCCAGGGATTGAACCTGGGACCTCTCATATCACTGAGTCAATTAGCATCCTGAGTTGTTTTTTCCATTTGTTTTGCTTGTTGTTTGTTTTTGTTCTTTCAGGAGGCAGGGAAGTGGGCACGCAATCGCTTGAGCCACGTCTGCTTCCTGAAAGTTAATTCTTTTCTCCACCATTCCTATATGTTGGAGCCTCGTATATGTGTGTGGTGTGTGTGTGTGTGTCGTATTTATATAAGGAGCCATTTTGATCCTCAATTTAACTTTTCATTACAGATTTTTCAATATTTAATATGATCTCAACTAATTAAGAATCTCAAGATAGGTCTTAAACAATTTAACTCAGAAATGATGAAAGTTTCACATGCAGAAAACCCACCAAAGGATGATGAAGAAAATAAATTTTAAGTTTTATTCACTACAATTTCCAAAGGGACATCTGTACCTATTCATTACATCCTAGAATCTCATACCGCAGCATCAGAAAAGAATAATGAAGCATCCACAACTGCTTTAAAAATATCTAGAAACAAAATGTTAATGATGTGAGATGAAAATTTAATGTAATTTAGACATGAAACTATAGATTATGCAATATAAGACAGCATTTAATATGCAGAAAGAAGTTCCTTTTCCTTAAACTTTTTTCAGAGGTATAAAATCACCCCTTAATTAAGAGTCAATTTTCAAAAACACTACTAATTAAACCCATCTTGTTATTGAGAAAGATTGCAGTTCCTGATGCATTGATTTGCACAAAGTAATAGCCATTATTACACTGAATTCAAACCTTCTGGGAAAGCAGAATACAAACCCTGAACTTAAATAAGATTCAGAGTTGTTCTAAAAATGGTGTAAGTCAATATTTAATCAATCAGAACAAATCTGTTTTTGTATGAAAATTTAAACACACAAAATGAACACCCTGAGACACTTTTGGAATATATAAAGCAAAGAATTTCCAAATAAACACAGTCTTAGCTTGTGAGTAAAGCCCTCTGTTGTTGTGGGCTGCAGAATGGCAGTGCAGTGTAGACAGAGCATGATGGGACAATAGATCACAGTAATAACATTTGCAATAAACAATAACAGAACAAAGCAGACATCTATAAGAATCCCACAAGGAATTTACGTTATCCATAATTTTTCTTTACATTTGAGAAAATATGGCAGGAAAGGCCATTACATTCAATGGCACCAATTAATTTCTGCAACTTTTAATGACATCTTTCTGAGTAAAAACCTCACATAATACCCTGGGCACATGATTGATAGCAGCTTGTGTTTGATTTGTACTGGATTCCTGATTTTTTTTAGTATTTTTAAAGAGTCCCTCTGCAGCCAATCAAGCAATCAACATGAAATACTCAGATTCTCTCTCGAAAAGTACAAGAAAACAGAAAAGACAATGTGACTTCCTTCCCTGACCAACAGACAATTGGTGATGTTATTTAAATAGTTTTCTGGATGATGGATTACAGAGATTTTTATTCCAAAGGAAAATGATAGTCAAACAAAACTATTTAATTCTTGTTCTATTCAGGATGTCAGAGTATAACACTAGCCTTAAATATGGGTTTGCAATACACGTTTCCCTTTATTGACTTCCCTAGACTTTAGCAAAAAGTATTTCTTCATATCCTAGAAAATATCCTCAGTTTGTAATATAAATCACAGGATTTAAAATGAACAAATAGGACCACACAAGAATTCCCATCTGTTTTCAGTGGTCATGATCATGGGAAATGAATCCTTGATTAGAATGTGGTTTGGATGGAGCGTCTCTCTCCTTTAACCATGGAAGCTTCAATCAAATTTTGGTTGAGTAATATCACTAAACTAGCCTGCCATCTAAAATGATGAGTGTGTCTACAGGTGTCCTCTTAAGCACAAGGTTCCTACCCTCAAGGTATTTATTACTGAGAAAGGTGTTCTGAATAGAAACAGAAGAGCCTAGAGAAAAAGCTGCATAGCATGTGTGCAAATAGTATTTTGGGTAGCAAGAAGGACTCAGTGGATACCAGAGCTTGCCCAAACCATTTGCTGAGTGCCTAGGAAGGACAGAACACAACTTCATTTTAGAAATATATATTGAGTGCCTATTATACCCAGATATTGTGCTAAATTCTTGTCCTTATGGAATTACAGGGCAGAGGGAGAAAAGCTTAGAGATGCTAAATGACTTGCCCAAGGGCATAAAGTAATTAATAGAGTTGAGATAATCAACACACCCCCAAATCCTAGTTTCTAACCAATGTACTAGTCTATTATGAAAATAACAAATGGATGTTGGAGTTTTCGACAGCGAATTAAAAGGAAACCATTGAAAAATTACCTTGATAATTTGTGGCTTAGATAGTTCTGTACTACTTCAACCATAGAACTTAACCACATTAGAAGAACTTAATTCTTATCCAAAAGGCACTCTCTTTAACTGTTAGCTGCCTCCTGTTCGTAGTTAAAGAAGAATCAATGCCTAGCTACTTGGGCAATAAATGTACTCGTGCCTTTAAATTCCCATGTTTCCTAGAATTATCCAGGTTTCCTGGAACGTTCACTAACCAAGAATTCTGGATAACCCAGAAATCACTCAAACCCCATAACCTCTGCTGACAAATAAGGTTATGGGTGAAACTACAAGACAGTGAGCTAGATTAAAGATGACAAACTTCAGATTTTTCCATGACTGTCAATACTGTCACCAACTCTGTGATATTATATGAGAGCGAGCCATAGGCTCTGTTCTAAGTTGTGTGTTTCATGCAATCTCTCTTTCAATCTGCAGAAAACTATATGGAATGGAATGACTTGTTATGAATGGGCATGTCCAAGTTTTACTTCCAATGTTGCCTTTAGTTACAAGATTGCTGCCTAGCTCTTGACTTCTGGAATATTATCCATGAAGATAACTGCTGAGGATCATTGTGTATTAAGGAGGATCTAAACCTAAGAGATAAGAAATTCTAATCTCCTCATTTTATCAATCCAGAGATTGAAGTTTGAAGGGTTAAATGACTTGTTCAAGACCACTGGGGAAACTTGTGGCAAAATTAAGATAGAACTCAGGTCATCAGACTCCTAATAAATGACAGCAATATTCTCTGATCACTCTACATAATCACTGAAGTTGGGATAAACAAGAAATAGGGTACTGAATTGCTTTCGTTAAAACATTTTGTGGGCCCTGTTAGAGACTGAAGCGTTCTTTTCCTTCCCCTCTTAAAGAGAGGCAAACTAAATCTTGCTCAGAAACATCAAGATCAAAACTAAAATTATTTCCCAAGTATACATGTAAATATTCTGAAAAGCCAGTATCAATCACATCCCCCTTACCAGAGACCGAGGGTCTTATTAACTGCCATCTACCTTTTCTTTTTCTGAAAAACAAAATGGACCCATTGTATTTGAAAAGGTTAATTCCTTATTTTACTAAAGCAAGGATGAGAAGTGGGGAGAGGAGTATTGAGAAAACCAAAGGAGAAAGATAGGAGGAGAAATAGCAAAAGATGAGTATAGGAAAGGCAAGAGAGCGAGATGTTTAACTTAAGAGTATTTGGGAGAAATTTGTGAATTGCAAAAAGGTAAATGACCCTTATACCCCAGTATTCACTGTAAAAATTCCTTTCAAGTAATATTCATTTTCAGTTCCAAAACAAGCAATTGCTTTTTTCAAAGACAGTGGTCTGGGGGCAATTCTGCTTACTTTCCCCACTGGCAATGGTTAGTGGCCATTAAACTGATGCTTTCTTTATAGCTTAGAAAAAGTATAAAGGATTTCAGAATAAGTCACCCTATGTAGTCAAAGTATTTTCCCCTGTGGTGTACAATATTTGCTTTGATTATTTTTATTTAAAAATAAACAGCTGAGTCTTATTTTTGCAATACTCTTTCTGATCGATCCAAAGGCAGCAAGAATGAAATATTTGTTCTTTCTATTCCTTTCAGTTAGTTTTTCTTTAATTACAGGAAACTCTCATTATAAATATGCTCTGGGTTATCAGACAGCATCCACTATTGGATACTTATCCTGGCTGACAAGTTTATTTTAGTCTTTAGAGCTCCTATCTTGCATGGACATTCCAATTTCTCCCATTCCCTATTAGAGACTGGGTAATGCCCAAATGGCAAAGGATCACTATTTATTAAATGATGGAATAAATTCCCATGAGCACAGACGATATGAAGCAATTAATTTAAGATATTTTAAATGGTGCTTGTTTTTACTGGCAAAATATATAGTATTTTTTTTTAATATACAGTGTTTTGAGGTAAATGTTTCTTTTATTACCACTGTAAGAATATCATATAATTATTACTCTCTTAGATCTTGGGAAGCTGCTGCTAGGTACAAGGTCCTTTACTATACTGCTGTAACACAAAGGGCTGCAAGACATGGTCCTTGCCCCCAAAGGATCTTAACATTTATTAGAGGCACTGAATGGATAGAGGTTGGTTAACCTGTTTTACTCAGTTTTATAACTGGAAATGCCAGCAACAGTTCTGCCATCAATATAGTCAAAAATTGCTTCCCTTTAATGTATCTCTATCTCTTATGTTGTGAGAATGGAAACCATCTTACTCCACCAGCTTAACTGTTGATATCAACATGACAATAGCATAACTTTACTTACCCTGATTGTTCATTATAGGAACTTTCTGAAAGACCCATCCAGTCTTCAAAAGAAATCGTCAACTGGCAACTCATAACCAAGATTCACTGAACCCCTTACTTCAAAATGCTTGATATTTCTGCCAATCTCTAGCTATTATATCATGATCCTTACCCAAACCTAATCAAGTCTCCACTTTAAACCCAGACTTCAAAATTTCAACTAATCAGGCCTTGCTCTTCCCTCAGAAATCTGTGGTATTTATAATAGCCAAAAGGTGGCAACAATCCAAATGTCTATCAATGGAAGAATGGATAACAAAATATGGTATAATACAATGAAATATTATTTAGCCATTAAAAAAGAACAAAGTACTGATATATGCTGCCACATGGATGCACTCTGAAAACAGTATGCTAAGAAAAAGCAGCCCAGACACAGAAGGCCACATATTGTATGGTTCCATTTATATGAAATAGCAGGAAAGGAAAATCCATAGAGACAGAAAAGAGATTAGTGGTTGTCAGGGACTGGAGAGAAGGGGAACTATATCTACTTAAGGGGTATAAAGTTTCCTTTAGCGTTGATGACAATGCTTTTTGGAGCTAGAAAAAGAAGACTGATGCACAACTGTGTGGATGTTTTAAAAACCATGGAGTTGTATGCTCTGAAGTGGTTAATTTTATGTTATGTGACTTTTACCTCAGTTTAAAAAGTTTTTAAAAATATCTGTAGAATTGATGTTCTCTCTTACCACAATAAGCAGTAAACTCAGTTGTCTTATCTATAGGTTGTTCTGGTGATATTTGGGGAGCCAGCTTTGGACAGCAGCGTTTTAAGCCAGAGACCATCGACCTACTCCGGTTTTGAAAACAGATGACGATCCCTTAGGTATAGGCCCTCAATGACTTCCAAAGATGGAGCTCAGTTTCCTCCTCTGTCTTCTCTTCCTGTGAGTAAATGGACCCTTTTGACACCATGTTTTATCCTCATATGATTCATCTTCCTATACTTTAGTGATCGTCAAGATACCATTGAATTTGAGGCACTCTTATTTGTAAATCTCAACTCCTGATTGGTCAGCTCTACATTTCTATCTCATAGCTTCTTCCTTATGACTCCTCAATCCTTAAAAAAACAGTTATACTATTTTCACATATCTAATTTGTTTTGATTATTTGTAACTTTTTCTTTGAAAGTTAAATTCTTGTGTTGAAAGTACAGAGACTCTCTCAAGTCATCTTAAACAAAGAGGTCTGTTGAGGCCCCTGTAGTCAGGTGAACTGGGCTAGACCTGGATTGGCAGCACCTGGGCCTGGGCTGGTCTCTTTGTTTCCCTAAGTAGGGGTAGGAGAGATGTGAGCATGTCAGGAAATTCACCCTCATTCTTGTCTCATTTCTCTGGGCTTTTTGTTTCCCTCAGATGTGCTGATCCACACCGACTTTTTTCCCCATTTTTTTCCTGATGGCTTCCCAGATTAATTAAAGCATAACCTAGCCAGAAAGGAGTTATGGGAACAAGTGTAGTGTAAAGATGCCTCATGCTTGCCTTTGGATTATTGTCCATTCCTTCTCACATTGCAAATACACTCAGACCTCAACATATTTGAAGTCATGAGGAATTTGTATAAGTATGTGTCTGCTTTATTCAAAGACAACTGTTTCGTTCCAAAGCCCAGTTCAGTAGATTTATCTTCCACAATTATGGAGCTTTGATCACCCTTGAATAGGTGATGTAATGTGGTATGTAGCTGTCCTTTCCCGGTGCTCTTCCCTTATCAGGATACATGTCTGTTGATTTGTGAGAAGCTGGCTGTTTTTCGTTCCTGACAAACCCCAGTGATTAAAATGTAGTGGCTTGCTCTTGTTCCCCTGATAAAGGTGACAGCTGCAGAGTTTCCAGTGGTGGTGGATATCGTCCATGCAGATTGCTTTTTAATGAAAGCAATATATTATCTTACCTAGAGACCTTGAAGCTTTACCTTGTTAATGTATTCTAGCTTGGCACCACATTCATCTATAAATTAGTTGTATTAAATGCACTCCTTACTATTTATCCAGCCTTTAAAGAGTTTTTCTAGTGAGAGGATTTTGTCCCCTTTCTTTACCTTAAAGATTGTTATACTCAATGACAACCCCAACGATAATTTAAAGTGTAACGTTCCTAAACAGGATGAATATTACTGCAATTACTTTTATACTCTACATTATAAACTGTAGTCCTTCACCACATTTAGTCATTAATATGAGTGAAAAGATGGAAGTGGTTAGAGCACCAGTCTTTCATTTGGGTCTCCTGGAAGTGTGCAAAAATTCTGAAAGCAAAGCCCACTAAATAACATGGTTAAATAAGTCAAAAAGAAATCAACTTAAAATTTCAGCTGATATAAAGCTTAAATATTGAGGTTATAGGAAATCTTCAATCCATATGTAGAAAAACAAAAATAGAACCCTGTCATAATTTAATACTCAAACAATCCCCAATAGGCAACTTTTTAATAACCCCACAAAGGGTATATGTAATATGTCAGTTTTACCGTGAGTGATCACAATTCTTGTGGGAATGAGTGACATCTATTGTCCTTCTCTTAGAGGACGAGTCCACAGCGAGTTGCAAATTTCATGCTGTCTCTGGAAATAACTACAACACCAAGGCCTTGTAATGACCCATGAACCAAAATTGGAAACAAACAACTATTTCCCTGAATGTGTCCTCTCTGACCTAAATCTAATATTAAACTTTTTACAAAAATATAAATCAAATCCATTAGAAACAAAAAACCCAGTGAACCAGTCTGAACTAAATCCAAGCCTACATATTTTCCAAAACAACTGAACTGTAACAAAACGAAAACATCAAAATATTCTCCAACCTGAATCGATATTTCATTTGGTTCAAGTCTCTGAACCATATTTTCTATTTCAAGACAGGATTATTGTTAAGTGTTAACCATCATGTTAAAGGGGAAATAAAAAAGGGAAGTTAGCACCTTATCTAGTACTTGTATATAACTAAGAAAGGTATGCAGTAAACCATGTGAAAAATACATCCATCCTACATATAATTGAAGTAAGCACCCAATTGTTGAAAGAAGAGTGTCAAATAGAAGGAAATGCAATAATCAAATTTGTGAACAGTTAAAAAGGCACAAGGGAACCAGTACTCATCACCTTCAGGAAATGGCAAATTTCATGAGGTATGATTGGTTCCATGGTAAAGGAAACAGGCAAACAAATTTATATTAAGCACCGCAACACCAACGTACATTTTAGACTCCCGGGAATTATACTCACTCTTGTGAGAATTTTGCTCATTTCTTAGATATTTTTTGTTGATTATGCATGTTAAAGGACTATGTAAAGAGGAATAAAGAATTTTGGAGTGACTTTTGGTCTGTACAAGCAGGAAATGACAAAAATCAGAAGTATATTATTTGAGTTGTTATCCTAGACAGGTTAACATTTTTTGACAGTTTTTAAAAAGCAATTTTAGTCAAGGAAATGTTTCTCTAATATATAAAAAATTTTTAATTGTCCTTTTCTAATGTAGAAACATGAATGTGCCTCTAAAAGACATTATTTTTAACTATGCTTTGGTATATACATATATATGTACACACACACACTCATTTATCTAAAGAATTCTGGCATCTCATCAATGGTATATTTTATTTTATTTTATTTTTTAAGATTTATTTATTTATTTCTCTCCCCTTCTCCCCCCATCCCGGTTGTCGTTTCTCCCTATTTGCTGCATCTTCTTTGTCCGCTTCTGTTGTTGTCAGTGGCATGGGAATCTGTGTTTCTTTTTGTTGCATCATCTTGTTGTGTCAGTTCTCCATGTGTGCAGCACCATTCCTGGGCAGGCTGCACTTTCTTTCGTGCTGGGCGGCTCTCCTTATGGGGCGCACTCCTTGCGCGTGGGGCTCCCCTACGCGGGAGACACCCCTGCATGGCATGACATTCCTTGCACGCATCAGCAGTGCGCATGGGCCAGCTCCACACGGGTCAAGGAGGCCCGGGGTTTGAACTGTGGACCTCCCATGTGGTAGAAGGACGCCCTAACCACTGGGCCAAGTCCGCTTCATCAATGGTGTATTTTAAAGCTAACATGTTTTAGACAAATGATCACAGTGCAGGGAGTATGCCTATCTATGATTTTTCCCAAGTTCAAGTAAGCCAAGATTTCCACTAAGAATACTAACATATTCAACCCATCTCAGTGTTCAGAATCTTGTAAAATAATAAAATTATTCTCTACATCTGGAAACTTCTCTTAAAAAGTAATCATGATTGTAAGAAGATTTACCCAGGAGGATTATCTCCAATCAGTATGTGGCAAGAATGATTTGTTAATTACAAGGACACATAGCTAACCTCTATTTCCCAGCCTCCTTTGTAGTTAGATGTGGTCATGGGATTAGGGTCTAGAAGTGATGTGTGATGTGCCAGCTCTGGGTCTGTCTCCTCAGTGATTGCTTATTCTCCCCCCACCTCCCTTCCCATGGAGACCTTGTAAAATAGCCATAATATGGAGCCATAGTATGGAAAGGATTTGGATTCCTAAATCACCATTTGAAGGAATGCCACCTGGTGATCAGGAACATTGGTTTGAACTCTAAATAAGTTATAAATAAAATTCTACTGCAATTCCAGGGGTTTATTCTTAATTACACAACATTTTTTAATAATAGCAAAAATTTGGAAACAACCTAAATACCCAGTAAAGTTCAAGAAGTAATCTGGCATAGTGGGGATAATTTTGATTTTCTTCCTTGTGTTGTTAAGAATAGTTTTCATTTCCTGCAATACATGCATATAACATTTGTAAAGAAAACAAAGTGTATAATTCTGATATTATACAATCAAATTAAATATGTACAGGATGATGGTGTACAGTTTTGTTGGCTTCCAGAAATGATGTATTCTTTTAATAGAAGGAGAAAGGAATTTTATGCTCATAAAACATAGTAAGTAGTTGGGCCTAAGAAAAGGAACCCTTTGCATTTTCCTCACAATTCAATTTGGCTATATTCATTTGAAAATGTGACAGGAGGGGGTTGTTATTGGTTGATTCCTGCATATACACTTGTCTTAGTTTGCCAGGCTGCTATCACAAATATCACACAATGGGTTGGTTTTCACAACAAATTGGTTTTCACAATTTTGAGGATATAGAGGTCCCAAATCAAAAATCAAAAAGGCTTGCTTTGTTCCAGTGTTCTGGTGCTGGCTGCCGGCCATCCTTGAGCTTTCTTGTTTTCTATCTCTTTTCCCCAACAGGCAGTGATGTCCTCTCTTTTCTTGCTTCTCTGACTCCCAGTTCTCTTTATAAGGCCTCAAGCACTCCAGACTAAGATCCACTCTTATTCAGTTGAGCCCATTTTATCTAAAAATCATATCTTCAAGAGATCCTATTTACAATGGGTCCACAAGGCCACGGATTAAGAACCTGCGTTTGTTGGGATACATAATTCAACCCGTCACAACACTGTTAAAAGTCTTTATTTGTGTATGTGATATCTAATAGGAATCCAGTCTAGACTTGCTCATACAAATGGCAATAGCATGGAGGCTTTTTAACACTCCTAAAAATTATATTGAATGACTGCCTAGTTGCCATGGAAAATATAAAGAACCAACTATTATTGGGGGTAAATCTAAGGATGGAAGAACATACCTAATTTACTTTTATGTTGACCAAGTTTTAATTTAAATATTAACTCTGTGGTTATCTCTTTTGATGATAGTTACTATTGTTTATATTATCCAATCAGCTTTAACTCATTTACTGTTATTAAGGTTAGGTAAATAATACCCTTTATTATCATAGCATGTGCTGTCTTAACTGAATTGTATATAACCAACTTAACCAGAATAACCATGTTCTTCTTTCAACTAAAAATCAATATTTTGATTGAAGTCCATGACACACTGAATGCATGCAGTAAACAGGATATATCCCAATACATCTGTGCATTTCCAGATCCAGCAGTTAAGCTGTATGCTTACAGTTGACTGTTGGCATTGAGATTTTATTTTTACCTTACTTACAGGTTAATGTTAGTCTGATAATATTTCGTTGATGCTGGCAGAAGACACAAAACTCCTTAAGCAGAGATAAAGGATTTTTATCTTTCAGGGAAGAACAAGTAGTAGAACTATATTTGGTTCTGTTTCCCTAGTGTTCAAGTGTCATGAGGGTGTTATGATGGGCCCAGGAGGATGCTATACCTGCAGTTGGTTTGCATTGCAGCTGAGGAATACTGGACATGGGAAAACTACCTCTTTTATGGTAAGCAGTATGGCAAATGGATGTATGTTATATGTCTTAAGTTAAAAACATTTAAGAAATGTATTTTTCTGACTCATGCTTAAACTACTTCAACAATTAGTTGTGGTTCCAACTATTCTACTTTTCTTCCTTTTTAAAAGCCATTTATTATCCAATGGTACTTTGTTCTAATGGTTTGGAATTAGATTCTCTCTGTGTTTTCTGCAGAGTGTACCTCACTCAGCAAAGAGTGTTATAGCCACATGATGTCTAGAGTCATGTTACCCATTTTCTGAGAGATTTCCTTTCATAGACCACTTTTCTTATTTCTCCCTTAGTTGGCGGGGGGGGGGGGGGGGGGCTCTTTTCAGGGTATTGCAGGTAATTACAAACCTAGCTACTTAAGAGCTAGTTTCCAGTTTATGAGTCTTCCATGAGCATGACTCTGTTGACAACATGACAACTTCCAGAAAGAAAGTCCACTACAGGTTGAGAAAAAAGAGTCTTAGTAGTTATCATATATATTTCTTTTCTTTTTTTTTTTAAATTCATTTATTTATTTCTCCCCCTTCCCCTCAGTTGACTGCTCTCTGTGTCCATTTGCTGTGTGTTCTTCTGTGACCGCTTCTATCTTTATCAGCAGCACCGGGAATCTGTGTTTCTTTTTGTTTCATCATCTTGTGTCAGCTCTCCGTGTGTGCGGCGCCATTCTTGGGCAGGCTGCACTTACTTTTGTGCTGGGCGGCTCTCCTTACGGGAGGCACTCCTTGCACGTGGGGCTCCCCTACGTGGGGGACATCCCTGTGTGGCACGGTACTCCTTGCACGCATCAGCACTGCACATGGACCAGCTCTACATGGGTCAAGGAGGCCCGAGGTTTGAACCTTGGACCTCCCATGTCATAGGCAGACACCCTATCCATTGGGCCAAGTTTGCTTCCACCATATATATTTCAGAATGGAATTATTTATGTTTATCCAGAGTTTTTCATGTAGTACCAGCTGCCTTTGACTAAGCTGCTGCTTTTTTTCTCTGACCATTGATAGGGAGCTCATACCTATTACCCAAAAGGCATGTAGCTTGAGGTCTGAGTTTACAAATGGGGGGGTAGATGGCCTCATGTCAAGAGTTTCAAACCATATCCATTAACATTATGCATTTTTTTTTATTGGTCCATTTTCTTTTATTAGGCACTATCTATGTTCTTGAGGAATACTTATCCCTCTAATTGAGGACATAGCAGGACTCCCCAGGATGGAAGTTTAATATTTCCTTGTTTATTGTGTGGGTGTCCACCCACTGAGATAACATACTATGACAAGATGAACACTCACGTAGTCCACAGACGCCTGCCCCAGGTGCTCCCTATCCCGCATATCCCCCCACACCTGATGCCCTACACCAGTCACCCTCCCCTGCCATATTTGCCAAAAGAATATTCCCAACATTGCAGTTTTAACCACAGACCATGAGCACTTCAACTGTGGCAAAGCCTAGAGGTTTTACAAGCCTGGAGGTCTCGTAGCAGCCCATAAACACAAAGGCCTATTTACACGAATTACTTCAAAAATTTAAAAACTTATCTAATGTACTGCATAGAAGAGACTGGAAATAGTTTGCTCTCAATTCATACTGAAAACAAATTTTGTTGAAAATAGCACAATGCAATCCAAGAGTGGCAAGTCAGTGATTTGATCTGAATTTACATTATGACAAGAAATATTAGGAAATAAAAAGTTCTTTGTGAGGAAAAATATTGGCCATGAGTTTTTCCAACAATTACAAAATTCCACAGAATATAGGTAGGCAAACCTCCAGAGCCCTGACTAACCCATTTATCCTCAACCCATACCAGTTCTTACTTTGTAAACTCTTAACATGCTGAACTCTCCTTTCCTTACCTCTTTTTTTGGGCTCATTTCTGTTGTATCCAGATATTTTGATTGACAAAGATGATCATCTGATGCAAAAAGAGCAAAATGTCCAGATTTAGATTACTAGGGAAAAGAAGGAGATTATCAAAGATCTAAATAATGCAACCAATAGCAAAACATCCTAGTAAATCATAGTAGCCCAGCTAAATTAGATAGCACTGTCCATATACAATTACACTGGTTGGCTCCCATGACAGCCTTTAAATGTGACATGTTATTTGACATGTTTGCAATTAGGGCTTAGGAAAAAAAATCAATTTTTTTCTATTCCACTTAAAATAAAAAATGTACTGTTTTCCGATGAAATGTACCTTTTAAAATTCAAGACAGACAAAAAAAAGTAATGCCAGAATAAAAATATCACAGCTGCATTATGAAGATAGACATTTAAAGCCAGTTTTATTAGATTTTATGAAAGGGCAGAACCTAGAAGTAATTACTGGCATGTTGTATTTACTATCACATCATTATCCTTATTCACTTTGCCCCTAGGCTTTGAACAGGCAGTGAGGTAGATGCACCAGGCACTATTCTAAATGATTTAAGTGAACTGTCTTATCTGATCTTCACAGCTAACCTATATTTTTATTATGATCACCAGTAAATATATCTGCAGTTATCAATAGTTTAAGAAATCCCAGCAATAGCTTCTGAGTAAATCTTTATAATTCCTGGTAGTTACTTTAATGCAAATAGGGTGCTATGATACTTAAATTAATTCTAAGGTGAAGTTTGGAGAAAACAAATCTAGCAATGTGAGAGATGGGTAATGGCACTTCAAAGAGGTCCTTGTCCTGATCCCCTAAATTTGTGAATATATTATTTTACATGGCAAAAGGAACTTTGCAGATGTGATTCAGTTAAGGATCTTCGGATGGGGAAAGAACCTTGGATTATCTAGGTGGACCTAGTATAATCACAAGAGTCCTTATAAAAGGTGGCATGAGCATCAGGCTAGGGGAGAGACTAGAATTTCCATTACTGGTGTTGAAGATGGAGAAGGGGCCAATGAGCCAAGGAATGCAGGAAGCCTCTAGAAGCTGGAAAAGGCAGAAAACAGATTCTTTCTTAGAGCCCCTGGAAGGGACACTGTTACCACGATTTTAGCCCAGTGAGACCACTTCGGACTTCTCATCCGCACACCTATAAGATAATAGATTTGTGATGTTTTAACCCACTAAATTTGGGGGTAATTTGTTATAGCAGCAATAGGAATCTAATCTAAGCATGAAGCCATATATAACGTGCTGCTTGAAGAAGTCAGGAGAATCACTTTAAAAGAGGCCACACCCAACTTGGTTTAAAGGGTGACTGGAAATTTTCCTTTGGAGCAAAGGAAAGGCAAAGAAGGAAATCCAAGACAGAGAAAACATGGTAAACAAAGGCACCAACACTTGTGGGATCTTCAAAGTAAAAGCTTTCAGGCAGCTGAAGTTGTGGGCCCTGGAGGATGGGAGTGCCTGGAGAGGACCCTGATTGTCAAGGCCTTAACACTATATATTAAGGAGTTGGGATTTTGAACCAAGAGCAAGGGGCACTTGAAAGATTTTTCAAGAGGGACTGATTTGAATGAAAAACTCTTTTGTAATGGAAATAGTCATTTCCTAATTTATGCTTTATGAGTTCAGGCTTTTGAATATTGGATTTCTTTTTTAATAGGGTAATTTGTATTTACAAGGAAGGAGGAAATTATCTTTATTCTAATGCTGACAGCAGAAATAGACAATCTGCTAAAGCCAGGCCAGGCCAGGCCAAGTCCCAGGGTCCCTGACAGAAACTTGGGCAAAGGTAGGCCAGCAAGGCTTTTGTGTCCCACTCCTAGCCTCTACCCCCACTTCTTCACATCATCTAAAAAATGCATTGCAACTGGTAGAAAACCCAGTGCTTCTGGGATGGAACTAGCTTGGGGGTAGACTTCTAGATAGCATATATTAGCCCAACAAGGATATCTCCAGAGCTCCCAGAGCCTCCTGGAATTATTTATTTAATCTTTGTTTTATTGCTTGCAAAGGTCTCATTCTGTGATGGCCAAGGCCAAAAGAGGATCTGAAACTCACTATTTTCCTCCATGCAGCTTATATGTGCCCATAGGGCTTCCCACAGAATCCTATTATCTCTCATTTCTTTTCTAGCAGCAGAGTTGTTTCTAAACACAAGCTAACTTGAGGGCATCTTTCAAATAAGAAAATTATATTAGGTGCTTCCTATAGAGGAAGGACTACAAGATTTCCATACCTAAGAACATGGCTGAAGTACTTGGTTCACTTTTTGTGTGAATTTGGTCATGTCACCTGGCTAATTTTAACCTGTGTAATGAATTAAACAATGATAATTTTTTTGGAGGGGTCCTTACTTCATAGTTTTGTGAGGCCCTGAAATGCCAAGGTAGTTGCAACTGATTGTACACGTGAGTTTGGTTGAGGAATACACACTGAAGAAGATAAGAGAGCTCACAATCTTCGTAATGTGTTTGTGTAATAGCCCTGCAATGATATTTGAATCTGAACCAAGAATGTTGCCTTAAGTTGTGAATATTACCATGTCTTGAGAACCAAACCTCTTTGAGAATCTAAGGAAAGCTATGGACTCTCTCTTCAGAATAGAGCCTATACGCTCATGGTCATAAAATGTGGGCTTAATTTACAGAGAGATTTCAGAGCCTGCTGAAACTGTTCATGGACCTCTCAGATAGAAAGCTCTGGTCTAGAAGAGCTTCTGGGAGAAAGAGAAAGTATAAGACCGGGGCTTTTATTCTCAAGGGGCTTAAGATCTAATTGATGAGACAAATTACATAGCCACAAAGATAAGTCCTTGTGTAGGATTGCTAGATTTCTCCAATAAAAATATAGGATGCCCACTTAAATGTGAGTGCCAGAGAAACAACAAATGATTTTTAGTATAAGTATATCTCATATATTGCATGAGGCATACTTATACAAAAAGAAAAATCACTCACTGTTCATTTGACATTCAGAGTTAACTAGACATCCTGTATTTTATCTGGCAACCCTACTCAAAGGCCAAAGGGGAAAACAAGATCTCTTGGGATTCAAAACAAGGAGGGTGTCAGCGGGTTCTCAAGAAGCAGAGGCTGGGGAAGCAGACTTGGCCCAGTGGTTAGGGCGTCCGCCTACCACATGGGAGGTCCATGGTTCAAACCCTGGGCGTCCTTGACACATGTGGAGCTGGCCCATGTGCAGTGCTGATGCTTGCAAGGAGTGCCCTGCCACGCAGGGGTGTCCCCCGTGTAGGGGAACCCCATGCTCAAGGAGTGCACCCCATAAGGAGAGCTGCCCAGTGTGAAAGAAAGTGCAGCCTGCCCAGCAATGGTGCCGCACACACAGAGAGTTGACACAGCAAGATGACAACAAAAAGAAACACAGATTCCCGTGCTGCTGACAACAACAGAAGTGGACAAAACAAGAACATGCAACAAATGGACACGGAGAACAGACAACCCGGGGGGGAACAGGGGAAGGGGAGAGAAATAAATAAAATAAATCTTAAAAAAAAAATAAAAACTTAAAAAAAGTTATTAAAAAAAAAGAAGCAGAGGCTAAGGCAGAGTTAGAAGAGCAAAAACTTTAATGTGTATTCACACCTGTGACAGGAAAAGGTACCAAGCTGAGTCTCTGCCAACCCAACTGAGAGCTCAGAACAAAGATTACTCATCAAAGAATCCAGGGTAGTGAAATAGTCAAATTCTTGTACCACCCGGTTGGTCCCGGCTGGTACAACTCATAACAGCTCACAGAGCTCTACTTGGGTTTAGGCTTTCCACTTCCCAGTGCTCCAGTTTTGAGCTACAGTGAACTTGTTTTCTGCTTTAGGCAAAGGTATACAATCTCCCACAAACATAATTTCCATGAGGTCCAATGAAAGAAATGAGAGAGAAGCTAAATACTTAAAAGTGCACAGAGCCTGAAATTACTGTTTAATTCTTTAGGCCAAATGCATTTTTAATCCTGGAAAACTGGGCAGCCCTGAATATTTGTGGTTTACTTGAAGAGCACAAGATGAGTAGATGGTCCCAATGCTTGCTGGCACAGCCTGCCTTCTCCCCTTGAAGGAGGTAAGTCCCTTGTTTCCATCAACACCATCCCAGGTGTTTCTCCTATTGTCAGATACTTCGGAAAAAGCTTCGTGACAATGTCCAAAAGGCTGGAAAAAGACATAGTTTAAAAAACAAATTTATATAATTTCTGACATATTTGACCACAAAAGTCCTTTTTTTGTTGTTGTTGCTACAACACCTACTAATATTAGGAAGAATTCATATTTGCCTGGATACCATTTGAACAACAGTTCATGGGTTGGCTTGAGCAACAGAAATTTATTGGCTCATGGTTTTGAGGCTAGAAGAAACTCAAAGTCTAGATACTGGCAAAACTTGCTTTCCCCCAAAGTCTGTGGCATTCTGGAAATGGCCCACAATCCTTGGGACTCCTTGGCTCTGCCATGACACGGAAATGTCCTTTTCTTTCTCTTCTGTTTTCCTGCTGACTTTCTGCTTCTGGCTGTGGCCTTCTCTGACCCTGGCTTCCAGTTTCTTCTCTGTATAAGGCCCCTAGTAATCCATATTAAGGCCCACCTTTATTCAGTGGGCCACACTGAAACTAAAAATAACATCTTCAAGAGGTCCTACTCACAATGATTTCATACTCACAGGAATGCTAAGTAAAATAAAGAAAAATTTTAAACCGGGGTACATAATTCAATCTACCACAAATACAAACAATAACAAAATGTGTTTTTGGCCCCTTTTTGAAGCAGATAGTGTGTTTCTGCTGACATATCATTACTGTTTCAAGACTTCTAATATTGAAGGAATGAGGGAGTCACTGTTGGGAGAAAGAGGAATGGATTTGGGGCTCTGGGAAACCACAATTCCACTCTTGGCTTTGCTGCTAACTCTCTGTGCTCTCTTGGAGAAGGTAGATCTCATCTCTGGGCCTTAGTTTCCTCTTGAATAAATTGACAATGGTAAATCACATGTTTTTTGGCTCCTTCCAGTTTTAAAGTTTTATGTAGCATAATTTCCCTAAGGTGGTCAAAACCATAAGGTAACTAAAATCAAAGTGTTTTAGCTCAAACAACAGTTCAAATGATTATTAACATTATTACTTTGTGTGTGTGTGTGGTAGCTGGCAGCATACAAAATGCTAGGTCATAGAGAAGGGACATTATTCCTGTTTTGTGATATAAATACCTTTTAATTTCTCTTGAAAGTGTGCATAGTTAGAACTTACTATAGGAAAATGTGGAATAATAGGAAGAGATGCCACCCCTTACTTCATACTACTGGAGAAAGGGATCTAAGCAGGTCCCTGGGATTATCCTCTTTAGAGATCTATACATCACTGCAGTGACAGGAGGCAAACCTGAAATATGCTGGTGGTTACAAGAGAGATACTCTTGGCTTTTATTTTATTTTTTTAAATAGAAGCTGGAAGAGGAAAAGAAAGAGTGGCTTCCTTGTTACTACTTTGCCCTTCTATTTTTAATATTTACTCTCTTCTTCATTCTAGGAACAAAAAGATCATTATACCATTTCAATACCTTGCCCTTAACACCATGAAAGAGCTAGATGTGGAATTTAAAAGGCATGTAAAATTTTACTCATCAGAGATATAGATGGCTAATTCATGAAATACAAAAACATCTACAATTACTTTGAAGATGTGTTGTGGATTTCTCAGTCCATATAAACTACTATTTTTAGCAACATTGTAAGAAGGAATTGAACCCTTGAGAAGAGAACAGAGAAAATGAAATCTTATTCAATTTGAATTTTTGGAGTTACTTCCCCGTTAGTATGAATCCAGAGACATTTTTCTCGTTTTTGGAAGAAGAAATAAGATAAGGTTGGAGAAAAATATTAAGTGGAGCCAGAAAACACCTGAATCACTCAAGAAAGATGCTTTCATTGGGGGAAATCAGTAAAAGAAGTGAAGATCTTCCACAAATCATCAAGTTTCCTTCTTCACTCTACTGGCAGAGAGGGGTATGTCTTCCTAGGAGCCCCAAGGAAAGTTCACATCCTGCCTATGTCTGATTCTCTACTCAATTCAGGATGATAGTCGTGTTATGATGTCTGAAACTATAACTTCTGTATTTGGTTATGAAACTTTGGACAATTATTCAATTAAATATGGTACTGAATACCTCCCATATGCCAGGCACGTTGGTGTCAATGATAAAAGCTACGAGACGCTCACTATGGAGAAGGAGTTGGAGGATAAGAAAAAGTCAAGTACACGATGGTTGAGGTGCCTTCCTGGAAGTTTTATATACCATTGTCCTCAAAGCAAAGGATTTGGAAGTGGGTTAAAATCAAAGTGGGTTAACATTTTAGCCAGATGGGAAGAAAATGTCAGCAAGACAAGGCCCACCTGTTTTACCCTGGGGGAGAGAGGCACTGGGAAGATTTTCTCAGGGAGGAAAATATTTAATTGAGTCTGGAGAAGGAGGTGGACAGACAAAGGAGGGTGAAGGAGCACCAACCAGGAGGGCCCTGCAGCAGCAGCACAGTCCTCAGTGAGTTTGGAGGAATGCAAATGGCTCCATCTGGTTGGTGGGCAAAGGTAGCTCTATAAGAAAGACCAACATGAGCCTGGAGATGAAGCAGGAGCTGATCTGGGTGAGTTGGCACACAAATTAAGGAATCTGGGGAGCCAGTGAAAGGCTTTCATCAGAGGGGCAGCTTGATCTGATTTGAATTTCAGAAAACGACTGTGACAGCAGCTCAGGGAATAGTGTTAAGCTTGGGGATTCAAGGAGAGAGGGAAGTCAGAAGCAAGGAGATAGACAGTGAGCTAATTTGATGGACTGAAAAGAGGCAATGGGGATAAACAGAAGGATGGCTTCTAGATATGTTTAGAAGGCAAATAAATGGAAGACTTGAATAACAAATCATATGGGTTAGATGAGGGTTCTATGTGATGGGATAGGGTAGGATTCTAGATTGACTCCCAAGTTTTCTGCTCAAGCAATTATGGCATTATTCACAAGATAAAGAATAAGGAGGAGGCAGATTTGGGGGAGGGGCACAAGCTTCTAATATGATGTGACTTTGAAGATCCACTATTAAGAGAGGAGTCTTCTTTGTTCCTTCTCCTTGAAACTGGGTAGGCCTTTGTGACTGCCTCAACCATCAGAATACGGTGGAATCAATGCTGTGTGACCTCTAGTGCTGGATCATAAAAATTCCATGCACCTCCACCTTGCTCTCTTGGGCTGCTTGAAATACAGCTGCCGTGCTGTGAATAAGCACAAACTGGCCCATGCTCACCCCATGGAGAGGCCTGTGTAGGTGTTCCGCCAACAGCTCGGCTGCTTTTGAGGCCAACAGGAGCATCAACCACCAGATATGTGACTGAAGACGTAGCCAGAGGATTCCAGGCCCAAACTGGCAAGTCATTTCCAACCATCAATCTCTGAGGTTCCAGACATAGTACATTACAGACAATTTGTGTCCTCCTTAAAAAAATCCTGGCCCCAGAATCTGTGGGCATGATGACACAATTGTTTTATGACACTAAGTTCTGGAGTAGTTTGCTGTATAGCAACAGTCCCTCGGGTCAGAGGCACATGAGACAGTCAAGGAACAAATAGTGATGTGGCTGTATCTGGAGCTCACAGTAGAGATCTGGGAACTGAAGCCATAAGATTTAGGTGACATCCCAAGACAAAATAGGTGAATCTGGAATCCTAGAGTGTACTTATATTTCAGGCATTTAGAAGAAAAGAAGCATGCAGAAGGGGGTGAGAATAATACTGCTCAGGGTTCAGACAGGAAAACAGAAACAACTAGAGGTATTCAAGCAGGAAGAGATTCAGGTGCTTACCAAACGATTGGTAAGGCTAAGCATCTGCTACTAGCTTTCAGCTTCACTGTCATGGCTGTGCTCTCAAGGCAGAGGGCTGCTGCTACCACCCAGAGGAGAGGAATCTGCAGGAAACTGCCAATCTCACAGATCTCCTCGGCATTGAGGCTGGTGATCAGTAGGGAGACCTGGATGCTGCTGCATACAACTCTTTTCTGTGTAGCCTGTGCTTCTGCCACCATTGCTGAAGAAGAAGTATAACTTCTACTTTCCATGTTCAATGCAATGCATCTCATTACAACCAGAATGCAAATGTTGTCCAGAGCTCTGGAACAAGGGAATAGAAAGAAATGTATCCCAGGCTTCTCCCAGAAGAAAGCATAAAAGTGGGGACGAGAAAGAATGCTGACTACAAAAACAAAACCAAACTAAACCAAAATACAGTCCAATGACCCTCCAAAGAAATGGGGCATCTTAATGTGCAGAATAGAGTTCAACCCTAAGGTCATGCCAAGGAGTGACACAGGGCTGAAGGGGAAGTGGGTTTTGGAGTCTAACAACCTCCAGTTCAAATCCCAATTCAGCCACTCACGTACAGGGCTCACCATCATTCCAGGCTGCAGTTTCCTCACCTGCCAAACAGGGAGCCTCCCACAAACACTGGAGGACTGTTGAGATAATTAGGAACAACCCGTGTACGGTGCTGAGCACAGAGATTGGGACACAGGCAGACGTCAGTGGTGGTTTTGTTATTCCCAAGTTGGAAAGTGAGCATGACTCAGTCCAGCAGTGTGATGGGCCCCGTCCTTTTGGGAGATACCTTGTTCATCCACCTTGCTGAATCAAAAGAAGAGCCACAAATGCAGTGGTAGAGCAGACACTTCTGAAAGGCGTTTCGTCAGGCTTTATTCTATGGTCCTTGACTTAACACTGCTCCTTAAAGAGCTTTAGATACAAGGTGGCCTCTGAGAGAGTTAGTTTCAGCACCTACTTTGAAGGGTGAAACAGATGAGGCCAAAATGAGAAAAACCTGCCTAAGAGCTTGGTCTACAAACTGGCTCCTACCAATCTGCAAGTTTCAGAGCTGACTTCACCCTTCCTTATGGCAAGTTCTGATCCTAGGGGAGGCGCACCTAGCTTCAAACATCTTGTGTCAGTCTGCCTCCCCTGCCACGTGGTTATTTCCTCTACTAAGTTATAGTCTAAAACACAGTGTCGTATCTTTACAAACTGCTTAGCCTAGTGTAGTAGAGAGGTCACAGCTGGATTTAAATCCAGGCTATGCTGCTTTTGAGCTGTGCTACCATTGGTCAATTCAGAACCCTTGAAGCTCAGTTTCCTATTTATATAATAGAGAAAACTACTGATTACTTGTAAGTTTGCTGTGAAGGTTAAACGAAATTAGTAAATGATGATAGATGCCGTTTATTGACACATATGTACCAGATGCTGTGCTAAATGTTTTATATACAGCATTATACTTAATTTAATGCTCAGAATAATCCAATGAGTTTTTAAAAAGGTCTAAACTATAAATAAGGCAATTGAAGCTTTAAAAAATTAAGTAAATTGTCCAAATCACACAGAAACTAAATGTGCTGAAAAGCCAGGAGTTGAGCCCCTGCTGATGGAAGCGCCTTGCATGGGGTTTGGCATGCAGGAAGTACTCAGTAAATGGAAAATGTTATTATTGTTATTTTTTCACTAGTCCAGTCCTTCTCATTTGATAGACTCCCAAACCAGTCACAGGGAGTGACTTGCCAAGGGGTAAAGCTGGAATTAAAACTCAAATCTCTTGATTCTGAGTCTAATGCGTTCTACATCACCCTAAACTGTTGTCCCAGAGTCAAATCCCTTTCTAAGACTACTGTAACTTGAAGCTCATATAGGCCGGGCAGGAAGGATCCCATGTGCATGACAGCAGCACCCTCTGCTGGCCTTAATGAGAACTGAGAGGGCCTCTCGGCAGAGTTTACCTCTTACCTGAAGGTTTACTTAACATTAAACTTTATCTCTCAGCAGCACTTGACCTTTCACCTTTTCAAAAAACCTGGTGGGGGCACTTTTGTGTCCTTAAATCTTTTATTTATATTTCCCAGGAAAGTCTTCCTAGTGACCCAGTCGGAGGGTGTGGGCCCTGTCTTCTGCTCTTCCCCATCCCCCAGCCCCGTTGAAACGTAAGACCTTGTTGAGTTCTGTAACTGGGGCTGGTGAATGAAAGAGTGAAAGGAGCACCTTCATACAAAGATAAGTTTATGGTGGAATTCGCTGTCATCTTCATGCTGCTGAAGTCATCTGGGAGAACCAACACGAGCAGGCAACACTGAATTTGACTCCAAACTAGGTTTTTTTGTGCTTTTACATACACCAGGATAACCAACACTGCATATGTCCCCTCAGATAGAGTCTCAGAATCACAGTAGCCTCAGCTGTGTTGCAACAAAAGCCCAGATTCAAACCCAAGGGCTCTAAGCATGATTTTAGAAAGAGTTTCCTTAGCATTGATTTAATGCTAAATAAATCTGTACAGTTTAGAAGAGAACTCACCACCTCACCACCTCTCTTCTCTCTCTTCTCTGCCTCCCATACTACAGTGGCTGTTCGGACGGTAGAAAACTTTAAAGGGGGTTGTTTAAAATGCATGCAAGGGGGAAGTGGATGTGCAGTTGGACATCCTCCTACCACACGGGAGGTTCGAGTATCGGTTCCTGGTGCCTCCTAAAAAGAAGACAAGCACACAATGAACAGACACAGAAAGCAGACAGCGAGCCTAAACAATGGGGGGGGGGGGGCGGACAGAAATAAACAAAATACATCTTTAAAATGTATGCATGGGTCAATACAGGGCTTCTAGAAAAAATTGTTTGGGAATACATTCTGTAGGGAAGAAGCCCAGGATCTCTTGGCACCTAACTGGGATGGAAGATCCCCGGGGTCAGATAGACTGGTGTCGGGTGACCAGTACATGTCCAGTTACTAAGATGTTGAGCAAAGGTTGGCAGTTCTAAATGATGAGCCCACTGATAGGCAAGTCCCTGCTCTCACTGAGGCATAATGAAACCATGCATATAATGTGCATTGCCTGGCGCCTGGCACACAGACAGCAATTAATAAAGAATCCCTGGACTAAAACAAAGCAAAACCACTCCATTCCCAGGACCAGCACAAGCTCTCTAATCTCATAAATTCCTTCTACAGATTGGTCACTGGCAGTTTAGGAATGAGAGTCTGATTGCCAAGCATTCCATTCCCAGCACCAGATACCTACCTCTTCAGCGGCCTTTGGTAATGCTGGAACACATCAGCTTCTCCCGCCTTGGGAAACAAACTTGTTATTTCAAATATCCTCTCCCATCAATCCTCCTTGCAATTACTGAGAATTTGCTTTCCTGCCTTTTGTTTTCAAATTAGAGAAAATTCTCTAAAGCATTTTCTTGAAAGCTCACTCTCTGGAACAGAGAAAAGGTAATTGAAAGATGAGTATCAGGGCTAGAAAGGCACTCAATTGTAGCACAGACAGAATCTGTGAGACCCACCTGGATGGGGCTTTCTATCTTATTTAGGTGGCATTTCCACCAGTAGGGACCAGACAAAATCCTAATGAGGTACAGAATCTGCAGAAATTCCTATTACTTTCTCAAGGCTGATTGTTTGTATATTCACTTTATTTAAAGCAGTTAATTGGTTTAGTGCTGAGAAGAAGACAGTCATGGGCCCAGGATCCATAGCAGTCACTTTCTAGCCATGCAGTCTTGATAATTTAACTTCTCTGGGGACAATAATAATAGAATCTCTTCTGGGAGCTCCTGTGAGGGTTTTATTATAGGACATACCGTGTAGAAATGGCTGATGACCATACCTGGCATAGAGTAAGCATTCAATACACTCATTTCGTCAAGGATCCAGCCATGGATGAAACAAACTCCCTGCTCTCAGAGAGCCTACCACCTAGTTGAGGGAACGGATGATGAATCTGTCAGGAGCTTGTGCTGTGAAGAGACATAAAACAGGGTGAAGCAATTTGATATAGTTATGAATTCCAAAAATAGATACTGGATTATGTTTGTAAACTGGACTGTACTTGGGCATGATTAAATTATGATTAGGGCTTTGTATGGGCTACATCAGTAGGGCATTGAGTTCCCGTGCCTTGGTGGGTGGGGATGCACAGATAAAAGGCATAGCAAAGGGCAAAGTTGGAGTTTTGAGATAGAGCCCAGGAAGTGAACACACAGGAGATGAACACAGAGGAATAGAGATAGCTTCTTAGACAAGAAAGAAGCCCCGGGGAGAGAAACAGAGCCATTTGCCTGATAGTCTACAGCTGGCCTTGTGGAGAAAGCAGAGGAGCTGAGCCTGAAGAGAAATGAGCCCTGGAAAGAGAGGAACCCAGGAAGCCTGAACACTGGCAGCCATCGGCAGCCATCTTGTTCCAACATGTGGTAAAAGACTTTCATGAGGGAAGTAACTTACCCTTTACGGCTTGACAACTGTAAGCTTTTACCTCCCAAAAATATCCTTTGTAAAAAAACAAATGATTTCCAGTATTTTGCATCAGCACCCCTTTGGCTGACTAATATACAGGTAAGGGGTAGGCGGTGACAAGGGGACTATTTTTGGCAGAGAGGTCAGGAAGGCTGCTCTGGGGGCATTTGAGAAGGAACAGAAAACATCAGGTCTCAAAGCAGGAATGTGCTTGGACTTTGGAGCAGCATTAGGCTGACATGGATGGAGTGAGAGGGCAAAGTGGAAAAGCCAGAGAGGGGGCTGGGACCCAGACTGTGCGAGGTAAGAGCTTGGAGCTGTGGGAAGGACCACTCAATGAGCAGCAGGTGAACAGGCTGGATAAAGGGTTAGGCAGGCCCTGGTCAGCTCAGGTTTTCTCCCTTCTTGGCTCTTGCTCATTCTCCTTTCTTTGTACCTGGAAGTCATGGGAGGATACCTGTGTCTAGTGGCAATCCTGAAAACCCTTCCATTTTATGACCATTATTTGACTTCTTGATTCCTGGAAAGCTTAAAGACTCACAAGAGCCAAAACTTTGGATATCCATTTTAGAAACAGCATTGAATAAATTCCATCCCAGCACTCACTCCTTCTGCCTTCTCTCTTCAGTAATATTATTGATATTATTTTTATTAATATGAAGTGCTTCCTAATAGTAAACAGAATTTATTCACTGCCCAGGAAGATTTTATATTTATATATTTGAAAAACTCTCTGATTAGTTTCCTTCAAATTAGTTTTGGGTTATTTGCTTATCCAACAAATATGAATGTCTCATTTACTTTTTCCAGGAACAAAAACTAAAGTTATTGATTGCTTCTTTCCTTCAGGACACAGAGCTAAATGCTTTATTTTCAAACTAGAAAAATAGTACAAAATAGAAAATCTTCCTGAAAATATAAGTGTGTCTAGGGAGATGGCTGGTGATATATATATATATTCACACACATACATATGCAAATTCACCCATAGGCATATACACACATGTGAACTATCAAAGCATTTGTGACCAGAATAATAAAACACATGCTTTAGAGTTCTTTCCACTAGTATTTACTACACTGAAATATAATAAAACATAATTAAAGAATACATTCAGTTCAATACACTTTTACATTTATACCATGTCAGCCACTGGGTTAGGTTCAGAGGATGCACAGATAAGGCATGGTCCTGCCTGGCCGTAGCTTACAGTTAAGCTTACAGTTGTATCTACCTGCTATCTCACCCCCATTTCATAGGCCTGGCAAAAGTCTTGATTCCTTATAAGAAGGTTCCTTCAGTTGGGGTTGAAAATTTGTATTTTCTGGCATTTGCTCTCATAAAAAGTCCATTGAGTGAAGTGATAAACCATGAGTTGAATCTAGAATATGGATCTAAAACACAATGATGATTGAGAAATCACCTCTCCCATACACCTGAAAAATTCCACCAGGTGCAAAGCAGTTATAAATGTTTAAGATGCCAGAGTAATATAGGACTATAGAGAATGGTTTACTCCAGTGCAGGCACTTGCTACCTGCCTAGCTGGAGGTAAAACAAAAATTATTCCCAGCCACATTGAAGTAGAAGCAAGGCAAATAGCTCTGTTTATGGAGAGAAGAGGGCCAAAGATAAATATATATAAATAAGCCAGAAATAAGAAGCACTGATATAATCAGGATCACTTTGTCAGATAAAGAGACCTGGATGTCTGCAAATTATATTTATTTAGCTAAATGTGAGTGCAGTATTGCTATAGCTTACCTGAATAGTCAGGAAGTGAATGAGACTAGAATTAAACCAGACATACTGGCCAGAATGATAAAGACTGTTTGGAAAACCAGTGATCTAATAAATATGGAAGACCAAAGCTCCTAAGAGCATTTTATCTCGAGTTTTAGCTCCTAGTCTGTGATATACATGTGCAGACATGGTGTCTAGTCGCCACAGAGGGCCTGTTCCTTAAGAGACTTCCGCTAATCTCCCAGAGCATGTAAGCCTATGCATGTGTCCCCCTTCTTCTCTAAACTCTGAATCCCTTGAGTGCAGTCTAATCCATGTTTCTATGCCCCAGCCAGCCCAATTCCTGGCACATATTAGATGACCAAAAACTGCTAATTGAACAAATAAATGATGAAAAGTGAAGGAGGAGTAGGAGAACATGTGTGAAACCTCAATACCATAATCCTCACCAGAGGACGGCCTTGTTGGACTTCTACCCCTACCTCCAGGAACCACATTCCACAATGTGACTACAGGTGGGTCCTCCTCGGATGGGTATTAAACTCTAAAGCTGCAAGACCTTGAATCTTGGACTGCATTTCTACCCCCTCTCTTTTGTCCACTTTTCCTCTCTACCCCCTTCTGTACTGGAGAGCTTATTCCCAACATATCTTCACCACGGCAGGGTGAACAGAGCAGAGGGTAAGGGACTTCCTGTCCCAACTGTCCTTCGCTGAGGAGTCAGCTGTTGCTTTCAGTCATTTTTGTCTTTTATTGACTGGCCAGAAATTAACTCAGCAGGAAATAAATATATCTCTAACTTATCCTACTAAACTTGTTTCTTCATTAAGTCTTCATTGTTAGAGAACTTATCTAAGCAAGATATTTTGACTGAGGAGGAGTTTTAATATAGGGTCATTTAAAAAAGATGCCTGTGGCAGTTTGAAAAAGAGAAAGATTATGTTTGTAAACTAATCTATTCCTCTGGGTGTGGTACCCTTTGATTGAATTAAATTCAATTGAGGGCCCTTTGATTAGATTACCTGCTATGACTGATTTAGGGCTTTTGATTCCACTATGTCATTGGGCATGACTCAGGTTGAGTCCCTGCCCCCTTGCTGGGTATGACATAAATGGACACTCACACAGACAGGCACAGGAAGAGAGAGCTCTGCTATTTTTGATCCTGCCAAGTGACAGAAAAGAAGAAGGTTCAAACAGCTGAGGCCCCAGGGAGTGATGAGCTATTTGTCTGATAGCTTACAGCTGAGATTAGAAAGAGAGCAGAACAGCTGAGACTGATATAGGAAGCCCAGAAACAAACAAGCCCTAGGCCAGGAGAGAGAGGACTACAGGATCACTTAAACAAGAAGCTGCAAGAGGCTGGGCCCACAGAGTTTAAGAGGAAAGGGTAAGCCCAGAGGGGAAGGCAGAGACCAGCCCAAGATTGGCAGCCATCTTGCTTTAACACGTGGCAATTGACTTTAGTGAGACCTCACTTCTTATGGTGCCTTGAGTTGGAGTTTTTATGGCTTTGGAACTGTAAGCTTTTACCTTAAATAAACCTCCTTTACAAAAGTCAACAGATTTCTGGTATTTTGCACTGATACTGCTTTGGCAGACTAATACAGTGCCCTATGAATTTGGAGTTATGGACAGATGTGCACTTTCCAACCATAACTCAAAGCACAATGCCATGGCCATGCCTAGAGCTATCTTATTACCATTCCATAAAAAATCTTAAAGCTTATTCATTAATTCTCATATGGCCTCTGAAGGAGGAAGCAGCCATTTTACAAAATGGGAAATGGAACTGCCATAAGTGTTTTCTTAATTTTGGACAGCAATGGCAAATAAATGACTTCTTCATGGCTGATATTTGCTAACCAATCATGGAGCTCATTTTTGCTAGGACTGGGTATGACCCAGAATCCTTTTCAATACAGCTAAATGTGGCTACAACCAGCTAAAGACATGTTAGAAAATATGCACTTGCCATCCCTAAGGATGCAGGGGGCAAAAGCTACTTGTGTTCCTGACTAGATTGTCCTGTAGGTATCTTATTAACTGGGAAACATGAAAATTTTTCAGATGAGTACCTTGAAATCAAAAGAGATTGCCAATTGACCAAGGTCATGAGGCAGGTGAAAGTCAGAATACAATTTGAATATGGAATGTCTAAAATGAAATTTTTTTTTCCTCCTCACCTCAATATTGTGTTCCATATTCTTAAATGATATCATCTAGGATAGACAAGTTGAGCTAAATCCTTAATATTTTCCTCATTATAGATTGCCCTTATTTAACACCATGTACTCAGTTACTTTTGGACAAACTCCTTGCTCCCTAGAGCCTGGAGTTCATAGTCTTACTTATACTATTTTCCACTCTTAACATATGCCCTATTTTCTAAACTATGAATCTCTATAGTTTTCATCTGAAACCCTTTAAAATACATTCTAGGATCTTGACTTAGAGACTATAAATAAAAAATATAAAAGACCAATGTCAACCTGAGAAGCAGCAAAATGTGAACCAACAAATAATTAAGGAAATTGATGAAAAAAGAAAAGGTAAGTCAAAACCTTTGATAGATTTCATCATGCCTCCCCCCCCCCCCCCAAAGCTGTGTTTAAGTCCTAATGTCTTGCCTTGTAGGCGTGGACTCATTTGTACATAGGACCTTTGGAGATCCTATCTGGATAAGGCCAAATTGAAAGAGGGTGGGCCTTAATCCAGTAAGGTTGAGGTCCTTACATGCAGAGGAAATTTGGATGCAGTGAGTCAGTAGAAAATCAGAGGAGAAGCAGGCAGTGGAAGCCAGAGAAGGAGATACTACCTTGTGAAGGAGGAGGAGCTGCATTACAAGCTAAGGGGTGCCAAGAACTGCTGGCAAGCCATCACCAGGACACTACAGACTCTGAGAAAGCAGGGCCTGGTGACAACTTGAGATAAGACATCCCTGCTGGTTAAGCCAACCAGTTTGTGGTGTTTGTCCTAGCATTCCCGGCAAACTAAGAGAAAGCCCTAACAGTTTTATAGAAGAGAGCTTACCAAATACATATTTTTAAAGCTATTGCAGAGTCAAGGAAATGTGAAATGTTGCCCACTTCATTCTATGTGGTAGAAAATTCTTTATAGCAAATTAGAGAAGATCACCAAACAAATAAGCAAGCAAAAACAACAATGTAATTAAAGCAAAAAAAACAGAGCTCTTAAATCTTTCATCTTGCAACCTCCCTGAGCTCCTCGCTTAGTGCTTCAGAACTTAGGGCAACCATAGAGCTCATCATGGGAAGCAGCCTGCTTTGGGATTCATCCTTTTGGTGGGGCAGCCGAGATGGAAGAGAAGGGAATCAGAGCTCAGCTGGCATCTCTGACCATTACAAAAATGTGTTCTTGGTTTCATGGGGAGAGCTACCTCTTCCAGGAAAATAATTCATTTGCTGAAAGACAGGGCTGCCACTCCCCAACAGGAGTGGAATGAGTGCTTCGTATATAGAAAGACTTGCATGTGGTTACACCAAGACATCTTCAGGCTAAGGGGGTGTTGTTACTTTAACAAAACTGACAGCCAGGTGGTATAAGAGTTGTAGAATAACAAGAATATTGAACCAGGAGCAGTCAGAACTACATACCTTACCAGCTCTTAGAACCTTAGCAAGTGATTTGCCCTCTGGGATCCCCAGTCTCTTCATCTGTAAACAGGAGATAAGATTATCTAAGACTTTTAGTTCCTTGGGGTAATGTTCAGTTGCAAATCTGTCTTCAAGAAATAAACGTTCTTTCAGCAGAATGTCAATCTAATAGATTTTTCAAATTGATATGTGTTAGAATTCCTGATTTCTAAAAACTGTGATTTTTAAAAATTGTGTTGGATTTTCCTCCATTCCAATGTATTACATCATAAAGTAGCATGCATGAACAGCCAGGAGTAGCTGTCTATGGGCATATACTATTACATGGTACTATATTGACAGAAATAGTTCAACATTAAAAATAAACCCCCAAATTTTAAGTGGTTATCCCCAGACATTCTATCTTTTCTCCCCCTTCCCCACAGACACACACACACTCACAGATACACACAGCCAACTTGCTGCTGTTGGCACCATCATTTTTGCTTCCTGTGAGGCCATCTGTTTTTGTGGCCCCACTCACACATCATCACTCCTCTAGCAGCCCTCCATGACTCTTCCAGCTCACCCAAAAATCAGTCATCTCTAATTCTGTTGGCCCTTTCCATGTATCTAAGGATCACCATGGGCACTGAGAATAAAATAGTATAACAGAAAAGGACTTTGGAACTTGTAGTATGATATTAAAGAGCACAGTTTGGAAAGCAGAACCTTCAAAAGATAGTAATTCAGCACATCCTTCATTATTTTTTAAGCTCCTCACCAGCTTGCAACCTTAAGCATGTTAGTTAACCTTTCTGAACCTCAATTTTCTCATCGGCCAAATGGGGATAATACTACTACTTCCCACCTAACAGGGCTGCTGTGAGGATTAAATTAATTAGTGTTTTAAAATGCGTGAAAGTATAAATGTTTATTAAGTAAAATAAAAATTAGATTAATTAACGTCTCAAAAGTTGTTGCTCACAAAATCATGGTTTTTTGGGTGATAAATAAGGCATCAATGAAACAGGATTTTATGCAATTTATAGTTCATCTTTTTCAATGTTTATAAGCCAGTTATTGCTGCATTTTAATCTTGCAGCAGTACCCTTCTCTACCTAAAAAATGCCTGTCCTGAACCACCATCTACACAGAGATGTGGCCGTGGGCTACATACTCATCAAATGGGGTGACAATACTCTAGAACTCCACATGTGGGCTCTAGTTAATTGTGGACTTCATTGTGGCATAAACACATGGAAGAGTTTTGAAGTATAGAACCTCTTTCATGTCAACCCAACCTACACCAGTGCATTGGACCTGAAGTCATCTTATTGAACTATTTTTGAAGTTCCATTCTGTTTGGCTTCTACCACACGTTTGCTTTCAACTTTACATATTTTCCAACAGTTACTTTCTCATTCAAGTCCTCCACCCCCCCCCCCCCCCCCATTTTTAACCTCCAGAAGAAATGCACACATTTTTAAGTTACAGTTTTGTGATCACACATTCTGGATGCTGCAGAAATGAAATATGCACAAAAGATATATTGTCATAGGCAACTTGGAACATGCCTCAAAATGTTGCCAAACATATTCAGATGTAATTTAGTTTTCACATTGCAAAATTAGCATCCCCCAAGCCATCTCTTTACAGGAAAGTTTTTAAACATTCCTGTAATTTGTAAATAGAGGAGTTCCGATTGGAGACACAGTTATTGGATCCATTTCCACAGTTTTAATGCTATTCTATCAGACTGACTAGACCAGAATGAATTGAGGTATACTTTAGATCCATCAACCGGCAATGTCTACCAATGGGAGGCTCATTTACACTGGCAGGACCATCCCGGAGAGGTGGGATGGTACCTGCTGAATGAGTAGCAGGGGACTGACATCCTTCCGGCCACCGCTGCTGAGATCAGAGCTTAACATTTGACCCATCCTGGGCCAGATTTTCAGTTTGGAGAAACTGGAATTGGGTTACAGTAACAGTCAGGAGCTTGACCTCAGAGGACACGTAGGACTTTTGGGGGCAGCCATTTTCTACCACACATAGAGTAAAGCAGATGAATCTGTTCTGCAGAAAAGAGAGAAGCAGATGTCCAGGGTCAGGAAGATAGACCATTGGGCAAGGAGGGGGCTGTGGTGCTGGAGACTGGGGCTGCTTTGCTTCCTAACTGCTTTGCTGTTCCTGTTTCCAGGCCTTGGAAAGGCCTGCTGATGCCTCCTGCCCTTGAGTTCTATGAAAGACCTCCGAGTCCTTCCCATATAATCGCTTCTCTCTGCGATTGGGATGGGTTGAGTGGGCTTTTGTCATTTATAACCAAATGATCCCTGGTTATGATGAGTGAGTAAGCAGAAAATAGGGGAAGAAGACTGAGCCAACTACTGCCACTCTTCTTGATTGTGGTTTGAATTGCATTGTTTGATTAGGTCCTGCTCTCATCACCTTGTCTTCTCAGATGGGTTACCTGGTGGTTTGGCGGAACTGTCCTTTCTTTTAGGTGTGGCTTCTGTACTGAGGACGTCAGGTTATCACCTGCCTGTCATTCACTAATCAATGTGATAAATATTTCATGAGCACCTACTCCAGGTTAACACACTCTGAGAGGCACTGGAGATATCTAGGGTGATAAACCAATTTCTTTCTCTCTGGGAGCTCAGTATAAATAGGCTGCATATCTTCTTTATCAGACCTGTGGATAAAGAGGAGCAAATTTTATTTTAATTCTGTTGATTTTTTAAAATACCTTTTCTTCCTATTATGTGGCAAATATTCTAACGAGAAGGCTTGAGAAAGATTAAAATCCAGAAATCTGATCTTAAAAGAAATCCAGTCTTTTTTTTTAAGATTTATTTTTTATTTATTTCTCTCCCTTTCCTTCCTCCCCCCAACCCCCCCCCCCCCAATTGTCTGCTCTCTGTGTCCATTTGCTGCGTGTTCTTCTTTGTCCGCTTCTGTTGTCGTCAGCGACACGGGAATCTATGTTTCTTTTTGTAGCGTCATCTTGTTGTGTCAGCTCTCCGTGTGTGCAGCGCCATTCCTGGGCAGGCTGCACTGCACTTTATTTCACGCTGGGCAGCTCTCCTTACGGGGCGCACTCCTTGTGTGTGGGGCTCCCTTATGCGGAGGACACCCCTGCGTGGCAGGGCACTCCTTGTGCGCTTCAGCACTGTGCATGGGCCAGCTCCACACGGGTCAAGGAGGCCCGGGGTTTGAACTGCAGACCTCCCATGTGGTAGACAGATGCCCTATCCACTGGGCCAAGTCCGCTTCCCAGAAATCCAGTCTTAAAAGTAATGACTTCTGAGGGAATGAGCAGGGTTTCACATATCTGTCATTTAAATAGAATAATTTGATACTTAAAAATCCAACTTAAATTTTGTGGTAAAACCGTACCAACTTGATTGATTGATTCCACATCAAACTCTCCTTTGCCTTGGCAGTGTTCAATTTCTTTCCTAAAAATATGCATATACCTATTTATCCAGTATTGGCTTAGTGTTTCTCTCAAGAGCACCAGGAGCTGACACAGTAGTTATGGAAACTTTGTACATTGGTGCTTTTTAATTCAGAAAGCAGTGCATTTTTCAAAGATTTTAGTTGCTAAGGATCTGCCCAGGAGATTTGCATTATTATTTCCTCTTTGGATAGCACTTTCTGGTAAAGCTGCTCCTTACCACTTAGAAAGCAGTAAAGAGGGAAGGAGAGCAGAAGGGGAAAAGAGGAGGAAGAAGGAAAAGAGGGAGAGGAGGAGGAGGAAAATGAGGAGGAGTGGGGAGGAGGGAGAGGAAGGCAAAGCAGCAACAGCAGAAGAAATGATAAAACAAAGGTTGCTTTCCTCCAGGCTCTGCGCTTTGCTGAATGCCTTGCTGCAGCGGGAGCCCCTGGATGGCTCAAGCTCTGTCTCCCCCTGGTGACCACTCTTATTATCTCTGCACTCCTGCACAGGCGGAGGCCATCCCTGTTTTTTCTCTGAGAAGTAAAACCCGCATTGATTAGAAGTGCGTACTCTTTCTCTCTGATGTCTTCCGTGCGCTTCATCTGCGTTAGGAGGGGGTGCCCTAGAGCCAGGCTGCCTGGTGGCAAGTGCCAGCACCACCGCCTGCTGATCAAAATACTGCCCAGGTTATTGAGCGCTCTGTGCCTGTTTCCTCCTCTGTAAAAAGAGGATGAGTGCTGCACTTACCTCAGAAGTTGCTGTGAGGGATGAACAAGATCATCCACGTCAGCATTCTGTAGGGTGCCTGGGCAGAGAGAACACATACTGTTGTTGCTCTGGTTTGTGCGCTCGCTGGGGGACCGTCGCCTCAGAGGGCTCTGGAACTTGGTTCAGTGAAGATATTCTTGTCATGAGAGCACAGCTTTCCTGACAAGTCAAAGCATCTGGAAAACGAGGCTTTATTAACTATGAAAGGATGGAGAGTGTGTATCTTAGGAGTCAGTTTCCATGTAGGGATTCACAATGTGTGCATTTAGAGCAAGTACAAGAAGTTACAAAGCATAAGAAAAACTTGTTAAGATTTTCCCAATTCCTGGTCACTGGAAGAATAAAGACATTCCTATCCCAAGATGATTCTGGAGCCTGAGTCTTTGTGTCAAATCTCGGTTCCATCACCTAACAGCTCTTTGACATTGGGTGAATTATTTGGCTTTTCGGAGCCTTAGTAATTGTACTCTGTAAAATGGGAGTAAGAGTACCTTCCCGCTCGTCAGCTAGACTCTAAGGAAGATTAAATGAGATCATTCATATAAAGAGCCTGGCAAATGCTTGGTACAGAGGAAGGCTGCAATATACGTTACAGAATATCAACTCTGATCCAAACTGAGCTTCTCACTCTCAGCACAAGGTTGAGCCCAGTATCAACCAGCCAGATAACGATAGAGTAATTTCCAAAGCAATAGGGTTAGCAGGAAGGAAGCCCATTTACCTTAAAAGACTGGTTCTCAACATTGGCCACATATTGAAGGCTTTAAAAAAGTCTATGCCGGGGCATAGACGGTTAATGTAATTGATTTTGGGTGTGTCCTGACGTTGGGCTTTGTAAAAAACTCCTCAGATAATTATAATGTACAGCCAAAGCTGAGAATCACTGCCTTAAAACCACTTTTCCACACACCTACATACTGTTTTATTTTTTGCAGCTTCATGCGAAAAATCTGCTAAGGTGTACACTAAAAAGCAATTTAAGAACAGAGTATTTTTGAAGTTAGAGGAGCAGGAAAACAATGGGAAAGCACATGTAACTCCCTCCAAGTATTTTTGTAAATTGTGATGCCCTTTAGGACCATAAATCTGCCCCCATTCCCTTTGACAACTGCTTTACTTAACACAGGAGGCGCTAGCCCTCTGCCATCCCTGGGCGAACAAATTTTGGGGTCAGTTGTACACTTACACTAGACAACTCAGCATCAAGGAAAGCTTCAAAGGGAGGCGCATTTGTGAAAAGATAAGACGGAACTCTTAGGGAAGTGATGGGGTGGGGTGTTTGGGTTGATGGGAAGAATCTGACTTGATATCTGCAGTGAGGGAGTTTCTAGAGGGAAGCCACCAGCATTCTATTTATCTGAGACCCTCAGGCTTTCTGGGAATGATTTAAGGGTTAGGCAGGGATTATTTATTGGTCAGCCTCCTGGAGTGAGCTACTGTGGGAGTGGGAATTTGTGGGGAGATATAGAAAGCAAGTTCTCCATTTTCCATCAAAGCACAGGCACATGGAAAGAACTAACTCCAAGGGGAGTGACACTGGGGACAGCAGTTAGCAATTAGATAAAGGGAAGCTTTCGAGGACAACATTGCATGTCACTCGTCTTATTTTCCAGCCTGGTGAAGTAGTTTGGTATTATTTATGAATTCCAAAAATAGATACTGAATTATGTTTGTAAATTGGCCTGTTTGCACATTAGATTATATTAGATTCAGAGGTTTCACTTTTACTTGATTAAATAATGATTAAGATTTTGATTGGGCCATGTCAGCAGAGTCCCCACCTCCTTAGTGGGTGGAGACTCACATAAAACTACCCGGCAGAGCAGAGGAGTTGGTTGGAGATTTGATGCTGGAGTTTTTGATGTGGAGCCTGGGGAAGTAAAGACACATAGAAGGAGGACACAAGGGAGTTTTTGAGCTGGAGCCCGGGAAGTAAACACACAGGAGAACACAGAGGAATAGAGACAGCTCTGTAGACATGGCAGAGGCCCCAGGGAGAGAGTCTACAGCTGACCTTGTGGAGAGAAGCAAGCCTGCTGGAAATAATCAAGCCCCAGGGAGAGAGACAAAGCCTAGAGAGCCTGATGGCCTATAGCAGACTTTGGTGAGGGAAGTAACTTCTGCTTTTATGGCCTGGTAACTGTGGGCTTCTACCTCAAATAAATATCCTTTATAAAAGCCAACAGATTTCTGGTATTTTGCATCAGCACCCCTTTGGCTGACTAATACACGTGGCATAATGTTTCAGAGCATGGGATCTGAAGCCAGATTATCTGGGTTTGAATTCCAGCTTTGCCTCTTACTAACTGTGTGACTTTCACATGCCATTTAAGTTCTCAGTGCCTCCGTTTTCCCATCTGTAAAATGGTGGTGACAGAAGTACTTATCACATAGAGGTGGGAAAGGCTTACTACATTAATCTATCGAGTGCTTAGAATTTGCCTGGACTATACTGAGTACTTTATTCAGTATTAACATTGTTATTTCCGATCCAGCTCTGAAAAATATTTTAGGTCTTAAAAAAAGGAAAGTATTATTAAACCAAAAGTGACTACAATGAAAGGGGCTGTGCAAAGAAAAAAATCTAGGAGAGTTATCCTTGGTTTGGGAGAATTCTTATGTCAGTGAATGAGGATCATTCCCTTAACTTTAGCAGTAGAAGTGTTGTAAAGAGGTAATGGCAGAGATTAAACTAGGAAATGAATGCTAATGTGATGCTAAAGCTGGCTGGTGTCCTCCAAGGTGACAGCATGAGATAACTCAGGATAACATGCAGGCAGCGCTGCAATCCTTTCACCTCCAAGGAGAACTTGATGTGCTACAGGGAGAATGCCTGGGCCACCCTGGGTCCAGGGATTGGGATTAATTTTCAGCAGTTTTGGTGTGGGAGTAGCTAAAAGTGACTATCTCCACTGTCAGTCTTTAACCTCTTCTTCCACTCAGTTATTGACCAGCTGGTCCCTGAAGCATGAGTCTTATCAGACCTAGAGGCAGAGTGATTATTCCAATCATATTTTGGTGGGTAGGGGGAGGCAGGGGTCTTGAAAGCTTTGGGGAATATGAGGTATGACGAAGCTCCTAAGGAAAGGCCCCAAACTCTTATCATTTCCCAGGACAAACCCAGAGACTCTGGCATGTCTCACACTGCTCTGGGGTGGTGAGCCTAGGTCCTGATTCTTTTTTTTTCTCCAGACTCAGATCAGGACAGTGAAACAGATATTTTATCAAGAGTATTAGAGTAACCAATTCTGGAAACCACTTAAGCAAGGATTTTATCCAGAAAATGTAAGAGTTGATAAACTCACCCCCTCCCTCAACAAGTAGCTTCAGTCCAGAGAATATTTCAGAAATGGGAATAATCAGATTCAAAGTGTAACATGATTTTTTTAAAAGGCAATTTCAAGGTCTCTGGTAATGAGGATATCACCAGAAGTTTTTCCAGAAAAGGATTTTTCAAAAGGTATCAAAGTTGTTTTTTTTTTTAATTAATTAACATTTCAGATTCAGCATCCCACAAATTTCACATCTGCCACTGATTAGGAGATGTTTGCACAGTATCAATTAGGACTTAATTAGAAGGCAGGGTGCATGCTAATGAGCAGCAAGGCTGATAGCCAGTGTTTACACCACCAGAAAAATCTTCCTCCTCATGTTTTTTTGAGCTTATTTCTGTAAGAATCCTATATGACTTCAGATACTGTTTCAGTTTCCTTGACTGCTCTAGCAAATACCATGCAATGGTTCAGCTTAAACAAGTTTGAGGGTTTGAGGCTAAGACAGAAGTCAAAATCATCATCAAGGTGATGCGTTCTCCCAAAAGACCATGGTGTTCTCGAGCTGGCTGCCAGCAATCCTTGGTCCTTAGCTTGTCACATGACAAGGTACATGGAGTTATCTGCTGATCTCTCCCTTCTTTCCAGGTTACGTTGCTATTCAGCTCCTGCTTCCTATGGCTTTCTTCTGTCTGAAATTCATTCTGAGTGACTCCAGTAATAGGATTAAGAACCGTGGTGACTGAGATGGCCACACCTTCAATAACCTCATCAAAAGGTCCTACTTACAAAGGATTCACACCCACAGGGATGAGTTAGATTTAGGAACATGTTTTTCTAGGGTTTATCATTCCAAATCACCACAGGTAATAATCCCCTTTGATAGTGTCGATAGTTTAGTAGGAGTTGTTTTCACCTACCCAATATTCAGAGAAAAGATGCATCTCTCTACAGTCTTTAGCCTTGAAATTCAATGGAGAATGTTGCAACCACTCAGTACTACTCCCAGGTGAAATCAGGTGAGACCTGGTTTCATTTCCATAGCCATCCAATAGTGATAGTTTTATTTTGGAATGCTTTTAGATACATATCCCAAAGGGTCTGTTTCCTTTCTGGAGCCTCCAGCCTGGCAGGGGCTGAACAAATTATCCCAGCTATCATGGATAGTAAAGCAGAGACCATACTTACTGTTATATGGCTTCAACTGTAGCTCCCACTATCGTTGCTCAGCCATTTTGTATTTATGATCTTACTCAGGCATGGAAGACAATTTAGAACAAATAAGGAGTATGAGCTATATGGCTAGTATATTAGTTTGCCAGAAGATGGCAGTGACATGGATGAGAACCTGCAACTCTTAAAGCAATTAGATACTTCTCTGGGATCCCTGCTTCCACATGGTTCTGATCCCTTTGTAGAAGGAAATTGCCACTGCACAGCCTGTCACAGGTCATGAATTGTTGGTCCCAGGTGATACCTAATATAACAAATGCCATTGTCCCCTCTTGGAGAATCCCTGTTCACTTTCAACCAGATCATCCTACAGTGATTGGCAACCTCATAATCATATCCTGATTCTTTAAGCCTGCAAGTATTCTCTCTAGCTTTATGGCTTTTGTCACATTCATGACCAGGTTCTTTGATCCAACATTGGTCAGGAGGTTCTCAGCAATTTCCCAGGCTACTCAACCATGTCGGGTTGCTTTGCACCAATATTACATACACCTTGCCATTACTGAGGCCAAGAGTTGTGAATTGAAAGTCTAGGGAGGCCAGGCAGGTAACACAAAAGATTGTGGAGACACTGGCAAATGGGAGAGCATAGGATCCTTCTAAAAAAGCAGCAACACTTGGCTCCAGCCACATGGGAACATGGACCCAGCATTGCCAGATGATCTGATTTTTCAAGAGAAGCTGGAACGGTGAGTTTGTACAGGAAATTTGCCAATTTTTAAATGCTAAAAACCAATTCCAAACTTTAAGAACTTGCAAGCCAAACAAAACAACATGAAGTAAAAAACTCATACTATATCCATGCTACATGTGGCCTGGACTGAATCCTCCTTAGGCTGATGTTTCCAGTCTCAATAGATACAAACGGAAAGGGCCAACAGAAGTTAGAGATGGGTGATTTTGGTGTGAGCTGGAAGAGTCATGGAGGACTGCAAGAGGAACGGTGAAGTGTAAGATGGACCACAAAACAATGGTGCCAACAGCAGTGAGGTGGCTGTTGAGTCTGTGTGGAAGGAGAAAAGATAGTCTCTCTGGGGGCCTGTATATTTACTTATTTATTTTTACTACTTAAAAATTGGGGATGTATTTTTCAAGGATGAAAAAATTCTGTCAATATAGTATCACGTAATAATATGTGCCCAAAGACACCTATTCCTAGCTGTTCCTGCATGCTACTTTATGATGTAATACATTGGGCTGAAGGACATTGCAACTCTTAGTCAAAACACAATTTTTAAGAATCAGGCATTCTAACACACATCAATTTGTAAATCTATTAGATTGACGTTCTGCTGAAAGAACACTTATTCCTTGAAGACATATTTTCAGCTGAGCATTACCCCAAGGAGCATATATATGAAGTAAGAATACCATAACATTCCAAAGGTAGTGATCATATGCTCCCTTTTGTACAACAGTGTGGTGATGCTTCTATAATAATATGTATTTTTTAATATGACATTGCTAGGATAAAGTTACTTTAAAATTTTTACAACATTCACAATTACATGTTAGAGAAAAGGGATTTATTTTACCTGGTGCAGTTTTTAGACTGTATTTTTCATTTTTAAAAATTAGGTTAATTTATATAAGTAAAACCCACCCTGTTTAGTACATAATTTTGTGAGTTTTGACAAACATTTATAGCTGTGTAATCTCTAGTGCCATGATTCGACATTGGGAGTCAAATATAAACTGAGTCTCAAACCTGGATTCATTAATTGCTTCAATTTGTTCTTTAGCTTTCATCCATTCAACTATTATTTCATTTCCTATTATGTACCAAGGATTGGAAATACAAAGGAGCAAAGATATGGCCCCTGCATTCAAGGAGCTTTCTGTTTTACAGAGAGGCCAGACACCTAAAATGTTACAATTGAGATTATTGCTATAAAGGATATCTGTACAGCTATCACTCTCATTCATTCATTCAACTAATATAATCTGACTCACTCATCAGTACCAGGCCCACTCCTAAGTGTTGGGAGTGCCACTGTAGACAAGAGAGCCCTGAGCAAGCTCAAGGTCCAGCAGTGGAGGAAATAGGAAAACAACCATGAGTGCTCTGCTGTGATGACAGAGAGCCAGGGGCTGTATGGGAGGAGTCCCCAATCTACACTTGGGTGGGGATCTGGACAAAGCTACCTCTAAACTGAGATCAGAAGGGAAGCCATGATGAGGAAGACTTGAAGGCTCTTGTTGAATATCCTGTGGGATTCCTCCAGCACAGCCCAATTCTTGATGGGTTTAAGGAAAACTTCACCAAGGGTTAAAGAGGTTGCTTAGAATATTGATTTATGGCTGGTTAATGATGAAGAAAATGTGTGAGAAAGTGTTTGCACTAAACTACAATCCAAGAAAGCTTCTGTTTTCATGCTCCAATCAGGCATAGAAAAATGGCTGTCTTGCTGACAGGGAGTCTATTCCTGCCACTGACCCACGTAGCGGCAGTGCCAGGAAAGCCATTTATTAGTGGCGGGAGAATGGAGAACTGCCTTGGGTGGCCCGGCTTCAGGGCTGACAACCAGAAGCCAGCCTGTGATGAAGTAGACATTGGCAGGGCTCACTCCCAGCCAGCCAACCACGGGGTGCAGAGATATGCTGACCTAATGCACTGCTTTGGCTGCTCCATTAATCTCAAGGCAGACAGATGATGGTCAGAAAGTAGCCAGAGCAAAAGGATCCCTGGACTGCAGTGTTTGGTTTTGTCCAGATCTGGTGGCTAGGTCTTCTGTATCCTCTGCCATGCTGGTTGTGCTCATCAGCTGATGGAGGGGACAGTTCACTGAAATGATCAGAAATTTATTTCCTTAATTTCAACTCCCTGCTCCCTCCCCACTCCTCCATGACAAATTAATGGAAATCTCCACTTCAATACAGTGACTTGCGTTTAGTCCTCCGTCACCCCTAGTCACACCTTCATAGTATCATCTAGGTTATCCTGTACATCTAGATGCTGGATGCTTGGCATAGAACAAAGTTAGACATAGAACCAGAGAGAACTGGGGTTCTTAACATTGGCACTAAAGGCATTTTGGGACGGATAGTTGTGTGCGTGTATATGTGTGTAGGGGGTTGTCCTGTGCGCTGCAGGGTGTTTAGCAGCATCCTGCTTCCAGTAGAACCCCCTCTAGTTGTGACAATCTAAATATCTTCAGGCATTGATTCTGCACTTATTGGCTCTGTGTCCTTGTTTAATTTACTTAGCCTCTCTGAGTTTCAATTTCCTTGCCCATAAAATATTTTCCTCCTATGGTTGTTACAGGAATTAGAAAAATGTAATGTTGGTTAACTCCTGACGTGGTATATCTTCAAAAGGCAGCTATTATTACAATTTGGGTATTCTGAGAATATTCCTAGATAATGATTTCTGTGTGTGTGTGTAATTCTAGATTTCTGGTGACCAAACAGCCCAAGAATTGTTGAACGGACAGAAATTTCCTTGGCTCTGTCCCTGCCACATGAGGAAGCTTGGCTTGGATTGCCTCACCTAAAAACATAGTTTGGGATCTCTCCCTGGGAAAGCTGCTGTTTTCAGCATTCCTGTAGGATGGGGTCAGCAGCCCCGAGAGCATGAAGGACTTCTGCCTTGGTACTATGGACTCTGGGGTTTGAATGGCTTCTTCACTTCCCATTATGAGCATGTAAGTCACTGATGGTTTCTGAGGCCCTGACTTGAATTCCTCAGCCTTTGGGATTCAAGACTTAGAAGAGATTCAAACTGATATAGTGGAGGAGTTTTTAAATGGTTTGAAAAGAGGAAATCATTTCTTGAGATAAGTTATACTTTGGAGAAAATGACACTTTAAGTTGTTGATCAGGGTCTAAGGAATGCCCCCTCCTACTCCCACCACACATACTCTTCTCTCTCATTTTGAAACTTTGCACATTTTTAGAGTGGTCTTCAATAAATTAATGTAAGAATAGAGATGGAGAAGGGGCATAGAAAGAGGAGATACATTTTGTAGTTTATGAAAAATACTAGGTAATTTTGTCCTCTATCCCCTTCCTTCCTCTTTTCTCCCTCCTTCCCTCCCTCCCTCTTTCCCTTCCTTCTTCCCATAGAAACCTTTCTTTTTGTTCTAGGACCTGCCATACATGATGATACATACACAGCTAAGACAATTATTGAACTGAACAAGAATCACACAATTAATTATTCAATTATATAGGAGTGAGCTGCATGTCCAGTGTAAGTGTATACTTTATTTGTGTTCAACCAGTGCTTAACAGAGAGAAAATACTCCATAAAAGTTAAAAGAAGGGGAAGAAGAAAAAGAAGAAAGGAGAGAGGAAGAAGGAAAGAAAGAAGGAAGGGAGGAAGAGAGAGAATCCTATAGGATAGCGTATATTAAGTGTCAAGTGTGGGGAACAGATAATTCATTAGGAATTTAGAGGAAATTCCTGGGTTTGGATTAGTCAGAGAACATCCCCTGCAATAGTCATGGAGAGACATGTGAAATGCCAAGGAGTTGAATAGAAGCGGAGGCCTTGGTTTGGCCAATAACGTAAATATTTCTGAGAGAAACATTCACCAGGCAACATTCTTTTAAATATGAATTCTTTTGAATTGCTCAACTTATATTCTGAGTGCCTCAAAATATCAAGTTATTAAAACATAGGGAAAAATTCTACAATACCACAACCTCTTAGTGTCCTAAACCATGTGTTTGTAGAAGATGGGAGCATGAGTTTTGGCTATACAGTGAGTGTGCCATGGCTCTGATGGAGAGAACAAAGCACATCTGGGAAGATGCCTTCCCTAAGGGCAACTGGAAAGAGTCAGAGACATGTCCTCAAACCACAGTCTCTTTATTTACTCACTCTAAACTGGTGGCCAAGAATTTCTCTCAATATGGGGTTTTAAGATCTTTCAGTCAGTACCTGCTATGTAAATAGTGATTCCTTATATGGTTCCTAAGTTTACCTTTTCAGGACTCTTTGCTTCATATATGAATCCTGAAATATTCCTTTTCCCGAAGAAAATCATCTCTGACTCCAAGTCTTTCTTTTCTGCATTGGCCAGTGCTGTTGGTTCTTGCCCAAATATGCAACTGGGATCAAATCTTCATTTCCATTTGCAGCAAAATGAAGAACTTCTTCTAGGTCTCTGCACATTTGAGATAGGGAGAGGACAGCAGATCTAGACTCAGATATTTACTTGTGCAAGGTGAATAACCTGATACCCCCTCACATTGATTTATTTAGCATTTATTTAGTAGGAGTGAGGAGAAATTGATTACATATTAATAAAAGTTGTATGCTTCATAATGTTCAAAATTAGGACATTGTTACATGTAAAATATGTAAAAATACTTTTTTCTTTAAAAAGTGTAATTGTTTGGAATTGCCCTTTTTTGGACTAATTTCTTTGGAAGCACATTGAAGTATTTAAACTTTAGATAATGAAATAGTCACCTGTTCTCGGTATACAGTTCTCTGCCATGAACTTTTTAAAAAATTGTTAACAAAATTTAAAGAAAGTTGGTAAACAGTAAGTTCAGCATCAAAACATGCCATTTACTTTTGGGCAAAATCATCAACATTTAATGTCTTTTCATATATGTCACTTCAAATAGGATGCAAAACAAGAAATATATAAAATCATAGAAAAATAATTTTGTTCTAGTTTGCTAGGCTGCTTAAAGCAATATACCAGAAATGGGTTGACTTTTAACAGTAAGAATGTATTAACTTGCAAGCTTATAGCTCTAAGGCTGTGAAAATGTCCAAATCAAGGCATCATCAGGGCAATACCTTCTTCTTGAAGACTGGCTGCTGGTGATCCTGGACTCTTCTGTTACACGGCACGGCAATTGGTGGCATCTGCGTCTCTCACTTCTCATCTTGATTTCACTGCTTCTGTGGTTTTCTCTTCCTGGACTTTTTTTCTTTCTTTTGTTTGAGAAAACTGTTACCTGGCAGGTTCCAAGATTGGTGCAGTTTGCACAGGACAACTTGAACACGTGCACTGCAAAAATACTCAAGGGAAGTAATGCCTTTTAGGCGGAGTGGTTTTTATAGTTATGCTCCAGGAGCAGTCTACTTGGTTGAAAGCCGGGTCTATTTTCAGTTTGCCCGAGTCCTATGTGTCCTGCCACTGAACCCAGCTTTCGAGCCTACCTCGGGCACTGTCACTCCAGGTCCCCATGCTGGTTATTCTGCAGCTCTTCTTGGTCTTTTCTTTGAAGTCTCACTCTTTGGGAATTGTTCAGGAGTGACTCACCTTCCAGAAGCAGCAGCATCTTCTTCTTCTTCTTTTTAATTAGGGTATATTCTTTGATGAAATAATCTGTAGGAATGAAAATTTAAAAATAATATTACAAGCAATATTGGGGATAAATCTTAAAAATATGCTGTGCACTTCAAGTTACCAGACATAAGTCAACACACTCTGTGTGATCCCATGATTCCATTTAAATACTTCTTAGGAGCAGGCAGAAGTAATCCATGATGCTAGAAATCCAGATAGTGGCTAAATTTGGGTAGAGATATTTGGTGATGAGAAGGAGGCATGAGGGTGGCTATTGTCTAAGTGGTTCTAACTTTGCTGATATTGGTGTGGTGCATATCCTGGAAGTTCATTGAACTTTAGGCTTTGATTTGTGCACTTTTTTTCTGAATGCATATTTTAAACTTTTTATTTTGAAATAATTCCCAATTTACAGGGTAGTTAAAAAAACAATAATACAAAAACAATACAGTTATCTCCACTATACCTCCTGTTTACCTATCAGATTTAATTTTTAACATTTTGTCACATTTCATATATGATTCTCTATCTACCTAATTATTTATTGATCTATATCTATTTGCTAAACATTTGAGGATAGTTTGCATACATCATGATCTCCACCCTCCACCTCCCACCCTAGGAATTGCATCCTGTTTAATTTTGGGTTTGATTTCCCTCCTCCTGGTGCTATGCTTTTCATGGGCAGAGCTATCCTTTCGAGGTTTTCCATGTGCTGGAGGGAGATGAATCTGTGGACATTGGACTGGGTCCTAATGCCAACCTTCTGGCATTGGGGGAACTTTTCTTTAAGGAAAGTTCGGGAAATAATTGACAGATACATCTTCATCATGATCTTCTTAACACTTGGTATAGTCATGAATATTCACTAAGAAAACGGACATTCACTTTTTTTTTTAATTGATTTTGTAAAAATATTACAAAAAATATGAGGTCCCATTCAACCCTACCACCCCCACCCCACCACTCCCCCCCCTCCAGCAACCCTCACTCCCATCATCATGACTCATCCATTGCACCTGGTAAGTACATCTCTGGGCATCTCTGCACCCCATGGTCAATGGTCTACATCATGGCCCATACTCTCCCACATTCCATCCAGTGGGCCCTGGGAGGATTTACAATGTCCGGTGATTGCCCCTGAAGCACCATCCAGGGCAACTCTAAGTCCCAAAGGCGCCTCCACCTCTCATCTCTTCCTGCCATTCCCCATACCCATCAGCCACCATGTCCACTTTTCCCACTCCATTGCCACCTTTTCTCTGTGGACCTTGGATTGGTTGTGTCCGTTGCACCTCTATGTCAAGAGGAGGCTCAGATTCCACATGGATACTGGATGCAATCCTCTTGCTTTCAGTTGTAGGCCCTCTAGACTCCATGGTGTGGTGGTTGTCCTTCTTCGACTCCATCTTAGCTGAGTGAGGTGAGTCCAATAAATCAGATTGTAGGAGCTGAAGTCTGTTGGGGCTCAGGGCCTGGCTATCCTATTGTCAGTCCAGAGATTCAAATCCCCTAAATATATCTTAAACCCCAACACCAACTACAATTCCAGTAAAGTAGCATGAAAATCTTGTGCAAAGAGATCCCATCTGAGTCCAGCTCCATCACACAGAAACACCGGCTCCAAAGAAGGGCCATCTGCCATGGCAGTAAACCCCATCTGCCATGACCATAGAACCCGTGGGTCTCTTTAGCCCTCAAAGGAACGAATACCTGGGGTTGTATCTACTTTATCTGTCTCTTAGACTCTGCTCAGTTGTGCTTAAGGGCAATCCTTCTGAAAGCCTCCAGACTCTTTTTTAGAGACTCGTAGCCATATAAACTCATTTCTCCTTTCCATTTCCCCCTTACATTAGGTCAAACAGCAATTTAAAGTCATGTTATTATATGTAGACAGTGATATTCTGCTGATCCGCATTGAACCTTCAATTCAAGGTCATTTTCCAGTTGCATCATCAGTTGGTACTTGGTAGTGATCCCTCGGTGCCAGGGAGGCTCATCCCCGGGTGTCATGCCCCATGCTGGGGGGAAGGCATTGCATTTACATACTGAGTTTGGCTTCGAGACTGGCCACATTTGAGTAACATGAAGGCTGTCAGGAGGAAATTCCCAGGCACAGTGCTGCTCTAGGCCTTGTTCTTATTTCAGGCATATAGGCTCACAAGCATCGTCATTAGTATCATGCTCTCACTGTTGGACCCTCATTCCTTCCTGGTCCTTACCGTTGCACCTGGGGGACTGCCGCTGCTCCCCTAGGGGCCATGACAGAGCACCCCTGGCCAGGAATGCAGTACCCCCCCAGCTTTAGTTTTTAATTGTTGCCACTATGAGTATATCCAAACATTACCATGCACCCTGGACATATGCCCTGTATAGCTCCCTGTCAGCCCTATATCACCTGTCAATAGTGTCCTATACCAGTAGCTTACAGTCTATACTCCATTTTGTTTTACTAAAGAAATTATAGGTATATAGAAACAAGCATAAAATACGGGATTCCTATATATCACCCTATTTTTTTATTTTTATTTTTTTGTCTTTATTTATTTTTTTAATATTACATTAAAAAAATATGAGATCCCCATATACCCTCCACCCCCTCCCCCCACTCCTCCCCCCATATATATCACCCTATTAATACCTTGCATTGGTATGGAATATGTATTACACATGATGAAAGCACATTTTTATAATTGTACTATAGTCCATGGTTTAACTTTGGGTTCACTGTTTGTGGTGTTCAGCTCCATAGATTTGTAAAAATAAATGTTTATTCTAATGCCATAGATACAACCTAATATTCCCCCTTTTAATTACATTCAGATATATATTTTAATGCTGCTAATTATTTTCACAATGTGCTACCATCACTATGATCCATTACCAAAATTTTCCATCATCCCAAATAGAAACTCTGTGCATTTCCAGCCTTAACTCCCTATTCCCTGCCCCACCCCAGCCCCTGTGAAAATGGATAACTATATGTTTACGTACATATTTTCTATGTAATCTACCAAATAGTGGTTTTAAGACAAAGGGCTTTTGTAATAACCACTACAATTGTTATGGTCTTGGGCAAAGTCTAAAGAAAAACTTACTCTGTGATTTACCAAAATGGTTAAATAATGAGAATCCCTTAGGGTCACCTTGATATGGCCAAAGCAGAGTCCCTCATTCTCACTTTGCCATTAAAAGGACTTTATCCTTAATCTAAGACCTCAAGGTCTGACAAGTGGGGATGGGGATGATGAGTGGGACTGATTGCTGGACCTTCCCTGGAGAGTCTTTACATTACTGAGGGAAGACGACTCACAAAAACGACTGTACTTTCTGTTAATTTGTCTCAGAGCCCTCATAATTTGGTGTATAAGTGATAAGAATGACATCTTTGTCCCCCAACTGTTTAAGTTTGAGAAGGGCAGTTATTAAAGAAGTAGGGCCAGTGTCCAATAGCAGCCCCAGAAACAAAGGGGGTTGTTGCACTTCAGCACAGAGCTTTGCAGCAGTGACTTAAAATCAGTGCAGCTGGGTTGTGAGAAATGAGTTTAGGCTAGAGCAGTGCATCATTTGCCTTCCATTTATGGCAGACCTAAGATTATAATTTCTACAGATAAGCCCCAAGAGTCTATTTTTAATGAACACCCCAGATGATTGTGATGTGCAGCTAGATTTCAGTTCACTTTTTGGAAGCACCTCTTCTCTTGGAGCAGACAAGGACCAAGGGATACTGTGCAGCTCCTTAGAATCAGGGAAGGCTCTGCATGAGCTTGCAGCTGTTGATTACAGCACACAATAGGTCTTGAGCAGCAGTGGGGCAGGAGTGGGATGATCTTTAGAAAACTTTAAAAAAATAAAATTAATTGAATTATAATTTACATGCAACAAAATGCATCCATTTAACTGTACAGTTTAACGAAATTTGAAAAATATCTACATTTGTGTAACACCCACCCTAAGATATAGAAGATTTCCAGCACACACAGCTACAAATTGTTGTGATAAATATCTTTATAAACACACTTGTGCAACTAAGAAAGTTTGTTTGTTTTTTTAGTATAATTCTCTCTAAGTACAATGTTGGGTCAATGACCTCCTCTCTCATGGCAGTATCCCCTTTTTCTAGTGACTTTTTCTTGGGCCTGAGACTGGATTTTTACCTCATGAATGACATTCTTTTCTTTGACAAATTTGTCCAATGTTTGCTTCCTCCAAGCCTTCTAAGTTTGTTGATGGATGTTTTTTCAGAAAATTTCATTGTTTATTCATATTGAATCAGGTAAAGAGATGAAATTTTGCTATATTTGTTGCTTCTCAAAGGTTATATATGTTTTGTTTTGATTTGTTTTTGCAGAGATGATGTAGTCCATGGATTATATCAGCACTTGGGCCTGGCTATTTGGCCTTCATACTGACAAAAAGTATTAAACTGCTAATGTCTAAACTTTGGGGAATGTCATATAACATCTGGATTTTCAGGATCTCTTGAAAAACTGATAACCTACCAACACTAGACCAGCATGCCTACATTAGATGAATTCGTAGGAAAGAGTACTTATTGCCTGTTTAGATAGGACATGTCCTTTCTACTTTGCCATAGTTCTTTCTCAGCCAGTGCCATTTGATTAGGACATAACTTAATCTTGTGGGCATTTTGGTTTAGAATCCCTGATTTGGTAGGATGGAACCTATTAGAAGACAAATGATAGTCACATATGGACAATTCCTCGATTTATCATTCCAAACGATTTGACAATGCAAGCATTGAAACTTCTATATGCAGGCATGGAAATTTTCCAGTTTCAAGGATGACATTCTGTCATGGCTTTCTCTTCCTTCTCCTAGAAATTCTAGATCTCCATTGGTTAGCCTATCAGTTTGATACCTCCAAAAGGAAATTCACTCTTTTCAGATACAGAACAGAGATCTCTTTTTCTGTGCTTTAATAAGCATGAGCTTCTCTAGACAAACATTGTCTCCAGAACCAAGCAAATATCATGTATCCACAAAATGTCTCTATGACTTTTCTGGTCTCATTTTTAAGAGTATATTGAAGATAAATATCTCATTCTTCAGTAGTTTTTAAATTCATGGCACAGTTAAAGTATATATGGTATAATCAAATCATTAATGTGAGATACCCTACCAAGCCCAAGAAAATTCTATAATTGCCTAATGAATTCCCCAATTCTTTTACTTGCTATAAAAAAGAGATTATTTTCTGGTAGAAGGTACTACATAATAAAGGGGTCAATATACATAATATAATAATACAGAAAATAGAGGGTGAGGAAAGCAGAGGAAAGAAAATGCTATGTTGAGAGAAGTTAGAGAATTGTGACTCAAAATGCTCTGGATTGTGTGGAAGTGTGTGGCAGAAGGGTGAAAAAGGAAAGAGGTTTTAATAAATATTGTTACCATCTTTGTATTTGGATTCCCTTTATGGTTTTTCAGAAACATAAGTAGAGGATTTGAGGTATTTTGAAACCACTTTTGGCTGCTGGAACCTGTTTCTTTGACTACATCCCTGCTTTGAGACTGAGGGTTGTCTGTCCCAGGTTTAGAGAGGTTACGTATGCTTAGAACAGGCTCTCCTTGGCCACGTTCTTCTTATGTTATCCTATGATTATATTAATTTGCTTTTCAGGAGATGGTAAGCACTGAACACCTGTTTAAACAGATTTAAGATTGTTCTTTCTGGTCTAGGGTTTTGGTGTGTACCCTCTTTGGAAAGATCCAAGACCTGGACAATAGAGATATATATTTCTTTTCTCCTTTTCTGTTTATTTTTCTCATTCTATGGTTCTTCTGAGGTGGGGAAGCCATATTAAAGGTCATACTGCTTCTGGCTCTAAGATTTGATTTCTTAAACACATCCCAGGTCAACTGGAGTGCTAGGGTTTATTAGTTTTCAAAAACCTAACCCCTGCCAAGTGTAAGGAGAGAAGGGGATGTTTAGATGAAAGTGCTTGATGTTCAAGTTCTGCAGTTTGTTGACATTTTATTGCTCAATGTAGTTTCTGCTACTCCTTCAGGGCATTTGCTTAGGTTTCCCAAAACAGTAAGATGAGGCTGCAAAGCAAGCCTCAGGTTTTAGCAAAAATGCTCTTATCCCAGTTTATATGTTACATTTGCAAAACTCTGCATAAATCTGAAGTTTTTCCCTCAAACACTTATTTTTTTATTCAACTCAGAAAATATGGCAAACCATGTTAACAGGCTGTATTAGATATCCTACACTAATCTGGAAATAAAGCAGGTAACTACAATATAATAGATCCTTCTGAGTGAGGAGAGAGGTACAGCTAAACTAGATTTTACATGTGCTATGGTCATTTCATTCAAGGATACCTGTCACTCAAGGTCTGATAGTGCTGGCTGTTGATTATGAATTTGTCTTTAAGAGCTGGTTGTCTTGGGTGTGATGCCTTAAACAGTGAATTATCTTAAGTATACCAAACAAGATGATATATAGCCCTAAGAAGTTTATCCTTCATAATTATTTATTTCATGGGTCAAAGGGAATATAAGTAATTTATTACCTTTTAAGTGGTTTTCCTCATTGACCCACATACATACCAATAAAACATGGCTTTATGAGAGGATATATTTAGTACATTTATGGTTTAAAAAATGAATTGCCAAGTATTACGCTTGAACAGCTATACAATCCCTCTCTAATAATTTTCTGCTTCCAGAACCATCGCTTTCCTCTTTTTTCTTTATTTGCACTGGGTGGGTACTTGCAATAGTCAAGGGAGTCTGTCCAAATAGAAGCATTTCAGGGAAGGCAGATCCACAGAAACAATTCAGCCTGGAGGAGGAAATGACTGGCATTAATAGTCGGACTACCCCAAAAAAAGTTTCTGAGAGGGATGGTGGCGTCTGCTTCTCTGGATTTTTAGTAAACAAGGTACAGGCGTCCGTCTGTCTGGAATAGTGTGCATGTGCTACTTCTGGAAGCTGTGGGGAAAGAGCTGACCTCTCAGGTCTTCACCCAGCATACCATGCTGTGCCTGCTACGAGATTATTACTGAAAAGCAGAAGAAAGGGTCTCTTGACCTTACACTAAACAAGAAGAGACAATGGTAAGCAGAGTTGGTACAGTCACTTCATTTCTGGAGGTTTCTAACAATGCAGTCTTCCAGGAACGAACATTAGCCAAACCTGAAATGCTTAAGAAGCTGTGAAGGTCTGAAATTGTGTTTAGGAAAATGTTAATACTTATTTGTAACTTCATCTGACAGCCATTCTGCAATACTCATTGCACAACAGAGGAAATTTTCAGCCCTGGTTTTCAGTTTTCTTCTCTTTTGTGGGCTTGGGGATGGCCCTCAATGTTATTTTAACTTAGTTTCCTCCAGGCAAGGAGATTTACTTAGTTGGGTAGCCAATCAAGAAACCCTGTCTCTGAACATTTTGTATAGCACAGGCCATGTGCGCCTTATAGTTTGTGGCATGTCTGGAAAACAAAAGGGGCATGGGAGAGGAAGCTGAGCTTTTTGAACGTATCTACATGGAGTCTAAAGGACATTCAAATGAAGTAAGGATTTTTAAGTGTCCACTGGGCCAAGATAAATTCTAGCAAAACAGTCCTAAAATCAGAAGTCTGATTTTTCTTGGCTGCCAGAGTTAAGTTCTGGGAAGGAACAATAGCTAGGACTTCACTCTGAATGCTGGTATTACATACACCAGCCTGAAGAAGGACTCTCCTTTCTCTTCTTATCACTATTAGAACTGAATGATGAATTGCTTCCTGCTGGGGACTAATTATTACAATCTAGCAATTACTGAGAATGTGACATCACAGCATTTTCTCAGGTAGATGTATGTGCAGATACAGAAAAACCTGGGTTTTCGGCCATGGTGCCAAGAATCCAGTCAGACAAGCCTCAGATAGAAGAATGGCTCCCTTCTCCATAAATTTTTAGAGCTTTTGGAAATTGACTGTGACAATAAATTTTCTGTACTTATGCTGAAAAAGGCAACTACTGTCAATAATACAATGACTATTAACTTTTCAATCAAACTTATTTATTCCCTGCACCTACTATTTATAACCTGTAAAAAGTTTATTAAGAGCGCCTGGATAGCTCAGTCAGTAGAGCATCAGACTTTTGGGAAGCAGATTTGGCTCAATGCATAGGGTGTCCGTCTACCACATGGGAGGTCCAAGGTTCAAACCTCGGGGCCTCCTTGACCCGTGTGATGAGCTGGCCCATGCGCAGCGCTGATGCGCGCAAGGAAAGCCATGCCACGCAGGGGTGTCCCCCCACGTAGGGAAGCCCCACGCGCAAGGAGCGCACCCTGTAAAGAGAGCCTCACAGAGTGAAAAGAGTGCAGTCTGCCCAGGTATGGTGCTGCACATGTGGAGAGCTGATGCAGCAAGATGATGCAACAAGAAAAAAAAGAGACAGATTCTGGGTGCCACTGACAAGAATGCAAACAGACACAGAAGAACACACAGCAAATGGACACAGAGAGCAGACAATGGGGGGGGGGGGTTAGGGAAAGGGAGAGGGAAAAAAAGTTTGTTAAAATTTTAAGTTTGTTTTAAAAAGTTCATCTCTTTCAACATGAATATAAGGAAACAGATGCTACAAACAATGGTAGATAACAACTTCGGCAATTTGCTAAAAAGGTTCTTTGAGCTAAATTGATGTAAAAATGAACAATGACAGTGTGAGTGATGAATGTAAGGTGAGAGAAAAAGAGAAAGTAGAGTTATCTATCTTTGATTAGTAAAAATTTTTAGAGTAAAGGACAAATGCAAAACAAAAACAAAGACAAAAAAATGGTGGAGGCTTCATGTAAAATGGAAGTTCTCCTCCACCTCTTACAGACCTTTCTTTCCTTTGAACTCAGTTTTCTTTGAACTTTCCCATGTCATGGGATGCATTTTCCTCAAACACACACGATCCCTCCTCGTCCTCATCCCAGACCCTCCCTTCCTCCCACTAAGCAAAGACCTGGTCCTTAACTGAAACTTACAAGGCCTAATGGAACGGAAGAAGGGATTTTGTGATAGAATTCAAGTTAGAGAAGGATATGAAGTCTCTTTAAGCATAAATTATGGGAAAACATAGAGACTAGCACAAGTTCCTCCTTGCAGCAAGGAGATAGGACCTGCGCCCCTACCTACCTCTGCTCACAGGATCCCAAGCACCATCTCTACCCCACACTCTCACACCAGGGCACCTACCTAGTGGGGAAAGAAGAGAAAGCAGAGAGAAGAGAATGACCCAAATTGAAGCCTAAGAGGAGGTAGAACCTGAAATAAGGTGGAAGCGTAAACAGAGGAGGAAGTGAAAAAGTGGGTCAGGGAGTGTGTCAGCTCAGGTTCTCTAAGAATTTAATTCTCCAAATCAAAATTAAACATGCAAGAGATTTATTGAGGGTCAGGTGTAAGAAGGATAAAGGAGGCATAGGCAGGGAGAGCCTTCAGAACGTGCTACAGGGCTGCTATCAACGAAAAAGGGAGAGGGGAGGAAAGGTTACATTCAGAGGAGAGGGTAAAGGTTTGGCCAGGTCAAGGGGACTCCCCAGGCAAGTGTTGCTCCTTTGAGGATCCCATGGCAAGGAGATGGGACTTGGCTCTAGTAGCTCTGCTGTACACACAGTCACTGGCTAAGAGGAGCCTGGGAAAAGTGTGGCTTTGGGGCAAGTGTCACAATGGAACTGAAGGTGCTCCCCACAGCGGGTTCTTTTGAAGAGCCCTCTGAGTGTACTCCACAGCCTCCACAAGGAGAAATACATGGTGCCAATTACTGAAAAGCAGAAGAAAGGGCCTCCAAGGGTATAGGACTAAGGCCCTGGAACTGGGTTAGAGCAAGAAGACAAATTGTGTAATATAGAGAAGTCACTTCTGAGTCTCTGCCTGCCTCAATGTGGGTTGGAAAATATTGCCTGATTAAGTAAGGGCAAATTCTTGGACATTCTCCAAGATTCTGTGTTTGACAAGTTACAGTAAGGCCATTTGCCTGTGGACATGTAGTGCCGTGGTCCTATCTGTGATCACTTAATCACATCACATGGGGACATGGGGACCCAATCATTGTATCTGAGTGTATTTGTCTGCTCTTGTCCAATAAGACCCTTACAAAGCCCCCAGGGAATGGGGCCTGACCTCAGCGAGGCCCAAAGTGGTTTCATGCTCCACTCAACAGCATTTCCCTGAGTCCCTACCACACGTACTGTACTGTTCCTTGTTTGCACTTTGCATATGTATGTAAGTGATTTCTCCTCTTCTTGACAGACAATATGAAACTTGAGGGCAACGATTGCCCTAAACTTCGAATTGGAATTGCCTTGCACACAGTGGTTGAGGGTCTTAATGTTAATTTAAGTTAAATGAATACACAGGCTTGGGCAGGTAGGGGGAAAGATGGCAAAAAATATGGCAACATTTATACTTAATTCAGTCTACTTATTTTCAGAAGGTCTAGAGGTAGCTTATAGTAGAAGACACAGGTAAAGTTAGAACCTTAGAAAAGCATAAGGAAGTAAGAACAAAGGAACAAAGAACAAAGAACAAAGGGGGTTGGTGTTGGAGAGGGACACATCCTAGAAAAGTTAGATTAAGAATTGCTACTGAGGGAAGTGGACTTGGCCCAGTGGATAGGGCGTCCTTCTACCACATGGGAGGTCCATGGTTCAAACCCCGGGCCTCCTTGACCCGTGTGGAGCTGGCCCACGCGCAGAGCTGCTGCACACAAGGAGTGCCGTGCCACGCAGGGGTGTCCCCCGTGTAGGGGAGCCCCACGCGCAAGGAGTGCACCCCGTAAGGAGAGCCGCCCAGCACGAAAGAAAGTGCAGCCTGCCTAGGAATGGCGCCACACACATGGAGAGCTGACACAAGATGATGCAACAAAAAGAAACACAGATTCCTGTGCCGCTGACAACAACAGAAGCAGACAAAGAAGAATACTCAGCAAATGGACACAGAGAACAGACAATTGGGGCAGGGGAAGGGGAGATAAATAAATAAAATAAATCTTAAAAAAAAAAAAGAATTGCTACTGAGATTTAAATGCAAATTTTACTTTTGACCTTTCCCTGGCAGGCAAGACAAAAAGGAAAACACAGGTCATATAATGTTCTTACTAGCCAATAAAAAGAAGCCCACTAGTTTTTCTATAGAAGCAGATTTTTCCAAGCACTAACTCTATGAGGATTTTATTTTATGGCTCCTAAAAATCATTTTAAATGATTTAAAAATGTATCATGGTTTCAATAACAGTTTTATAAATAAATACAGAAACTTCTGCTATATGGTCATTTCTTACATTGATTTTTTAAAAATTTTCCTATCCAGAATTTTATTGAAAACATACAACTGGTTAGAGACATCACCTTTTTTATGAGATCCTTTTTTTCCTTTTCTTTATTTTTTTTATTAGCGAAGGTGTGAGTTTACAAACAATCATGCACTAAGATAAAGAAAAATATTTAGAAACTTTTTGCTATATGGTTATTTCTTATACTGATTTTTTATAAAAGCTATAGTTCAGAGAGGGCATTTCTATGGAGACTCAGGATGTAGTTCAAACATCAATTGTAAAACGGAGTTGAAGTGTTACATCTGGACCCGTATCCTATGGAAGGGCCCTGGGATGCTTTAATAATAATGACCATAGGCTACTATATTAAGTATCAATTTGACATCATTAGCAAACTAATGAAATTGTATTCAAATAGGTTATAACTTCGGCTGGTTTTGTTTTGTTTTGTTTTAATTATTTGATTAAGTGGTTCTGCCCTGGCACACACATTTTGGTTTGACAGTGGGCCTTTAGGATAACAGAACAATCTAAATTCCATATATGTATAATAAGCTAAAAAAATTTTTTTTAAAAGATTTTATTTATTTATTTCTCCCCCCTCCTTCCATTGTCTGCTTTTTGTGTCCATTTGCTGTGTGTTCTTCTGTGTCTGTTGTATTCTCATTAGGCGGCTCTGGGAACCCATCCTGGGACTTTCTGGAGTAAGAGAGAAGTGATCATTCTCTTGCGCAACCTCTTCTCCCTGATCTGCCATGTCTTATTATCTCTCCTCTGTGTCTCTTTTTCTCATGTCATCTTGCTGCACCAGCTCTCCACGTGGGCCAGCACTCTTGGATGGAGTAGAAATCTGTGTGGGCCAGCTCACCACACGGACCAGCTTGCCTTCACCAGGAGGCCCTGGGTATCTAACCCTGGAATTCCTATATGATAGATGGGAACCCAATTGCTTGAGCCACATCTGCTTCCAAATAAGCTAAAATTGATTCCAGTAATTCCCAAACTGAAGTAATGAAAAAAGATGTTGTATAAGAAAAGTCCACAGGTTCACAAATAAGTTTAACCACCAAGGACAAAGTCTGGGATTTCTTTAAGATGTTAGCATGCCAATATGCTATCACAGATTGGGTTCCCTGGCAAGCAGACTCTGACATGGAAATTAGCATGCTGGAAGTTTATAGCATAGAGCAACAAGGATCAGTATCTCTGGAAAGGGTTGGAAGCAAAACAGAACAGAGGAAGAAGCTGGGTCAAATCCATGGTGAGCTCTAGAGCCGGATTGGCCCTTTGGAATTATCCCAGTTGAGTGAAGGCATTGAGCCTTTATATCCCTGCATTGACCAGTCCTTGTATCCAGGTTTCCCTGGGAAGGAGTATGCTGTTGGGCAAGGTGGCTTTCTTCATCCAAGGGCAACTCCCAGGGAAGGCAACCACCTGAGGGCTGTCCACCAGCAGCTAGGGGAATGAGTCTCTTTTTCCCCTCCCCGAAACTGGTGTATCACAGTGTGTCACAGGATTTTATATACTGTTTACAAAGGTAACTAACAGGAATACTTCAGTGCTGGAGCACCGCCAAACATCTCCTAGACTTTGTTATGAATACAATACAGTTTGTGAAATGCTGCTTTATTTCAGTGACCTGAATGTATACTCTTTATCAGTGAGTACATCAATTAGGTTTTATATTCTACTGCCCCTACCAGAAGCTAGATATCACTGACTTAGTCAAGTAAGGCTTTATTTTATTATCTTAACAAATAGTAGGTGGTGGGAGGTGCAGAGAGGAAAGCAGGCCAGGGCTTGTGCAGCTGCTCAGGAAACTGAGTTCCTTTCTCCTTCTCTTTCTTTTTTGTCTTTATGGCAAAAAGAGAAAGTGCTTTACCACAAAGGGAGAGAGAAAGGTGAAGTACAAGGGGCAAAAGGTGAGGACCAGATAAATTTCTACTCCACAAAATTTTCTAAAGCCCCATTCTACAATTTCCACCTACCGTTCAGTGGCCAGAACTGAGTTGCATGACACTCCTAGTTTCAAGGGCATCTGGGAAGGTAATTCTACCTGGGAACACTTAACTAGGTTCTCTAAATTAGGAAGAAAGGGAGAAAGGATATTGAGAATACAACTCGCATTGTCTACCACAAATAATAACAATTAAATTCTTCCTTCCTGCACCTAATTGACTGTAGCACTGCAAGAACAAATTCTGGAGAAACTATAAATACAATTATAAAAATATATAAACATGAGTATGGCATCATAACAGATTATTGCACTCTTCAAATTTAGCTCAGACCTTCACCCTTCACCAAAAGCACTACTTATGCATTTATTACCACAGATTTATGGTTGCATTTCCACCTCTCTAAACAGTGCCTTGCACATGGTAGGTATTCTGTGTGTGTATGTGAACTAAAGATGGTATTTGGCATACAGTATAGCACTGGAATGTGTAATATGAGGTCATAGAATAACACGTATCCTGGCATGCTTGCTGGCATGTCCTGAGGAGCCCTGCAGTGGTGGCTGGGAGTGGTATTGGGAGTGGGTTTTCATTTTTGCGTTTTGGTCTTGGTCATGCCACTGCTAGATGGATAGCTTCCTGGTGATTTCACTTGTGTAAACATAATTTAGTAAATTTAGAGAAATCTTTATTTTTCTAACAGTTGAAAACTCAAAACTACTGTGATTAAAAGTGCAATATACCATCCTGCATTGAAAAAGTATTATGCTGTCTTCTACTTATCCTCTCCAGAAAAGAAGCCTCACTTCCTATAATTATGATTTAAAAATTTCCCACTTATGGAATTATCTTGGGGTATTAAATTGATTTTTTCAAACGATACACACACTCTCTAAAACATCTGATAGTCTCCTCTGCCATTGTATTCCAGGTTTTGGGGTAGGCCACCATTTCCCTCTCCTTGAGGATAGGGTGTTAAATTATTCTTCTCAAAACTGATCTCAATAGACAGTTTACAGCGTTACATAGTTAAAAATGGAGGTCATGGCGAATGCCAGAAGATCCTGCAGTTCTGACATGCTCCCAGCTGATGCCAATACCAGGGGTTTCCTAACTACATTTTTATTTATTTATTTATTCTCTCCCTTTCCCCCTCACCCCGTTGTCTGTTCCCTATTTGCTGCATCTTCTTTGTCCGCTTCTGTTGTTGTCATGGGAATCTGTGTTTCTTTTTGTTGCGTCATCTTGTTGTGTCAGTTCTCCATGTGTGCGGCGCCATTCCTGGGCAGGCTGAGCTTTCTTTCACGCTGGGTGGCTCTCCTTACAGGGCGCACGCCTTGCGCGTGGGGCTCCCCCACGCGGGGGACACCCCTGCGTGGCAGGGCACTCCCTGCGCGCATCAGCACTGCGCATGGGCCAGCTCCACACGGGTCAAGGAGGCCGGGGGTTTGAACCGCGGACCTCCCATATGGTAGACGGATGCCCTAACCACTGGGCCAAGTCCGCCGCCCTAACTACATTTTAAGTAGCGAGGCACTGGTTTTCAAAACTTAGTTGCACATTGGAATCCTGGGGAAGTTTTAAAAATACAGATGCCTCTGTTCCTCCCCCAGAGCACTGAATTTATTTGTTGTGGGAGTTCAGCTTGAGAATGTATTAGAATACATTTCCCCACAATTCCCTCTAAATGCACACTTTGGTAGTGTTTGCCCACCCCCCCATGTCTGATACTGACTTTGACCTTTTTAATTCAAGTAGAGAACCTCACTCAGAGTCTCATAGTTTGTTGACTACATCGGCACATTGAATGGTGCTTGCTCTATTTACCTGCTCCAGCAAAAGAGAGATGATTTATTTTTAATTGTAAACCTGGGTTCAGCTCACTTTTACTTATTCTGCAATCACTTTGCCTAAATTTTTCTAGAAAGAATAGGCTCAGAGTCTTGGAATCTCAAAGGGCAGAAGTCAGAGAAGAGAAGAGGAAAAAGAAAAGATTAGGGCAAAGATGAAGAGGAGAAAGGGGGTTAGTGAAGAGGAAGGGAAAATGGAAGAGGGAAAAGAAAGATGAGGCGGAAAAGGAAGAATACTGAAGAAAAGGAAGGTGGAGATAGTGTTGAAAAAATTCTGAGTAGATATTTACTAACCACCATCTAGGAGGGCTGACAAAAAGACGCTGTTGTCTTCAGCAAATGTTAGGGTCTCCTTAAGAAACAGAAAATAAGTGGTTGAAAACTTACACAAAGCTACGCAATAGTTAAAGAACAAAGGGGGATAATACCAGAGATACCACAGGATATAAAGACAGACCTACTGTCAAATGAGTGATGGACTCTGCTATTTCAGGGGGAAGATAATCCCAACCCTGTTGAAGTGAATTCCTTATTCTTAGTTTTATCAACATAATAGTAAGCATATAAGTGGTTGCTGGGAAACTAGCATTTAATCCATTTTGTGCCAGGGAGGCATTTGGGTAATTATTTAAATCTTTATCTTATTTTTGTTAGCCTGTACTATCCAGCACATTGCTTATGAATATTCGCTTGAAATATAATTCACAAAATTGTACTTGAAGATATACTCTGAGAGCTTCATCCTCACCCCCAGCCCCGTCATGTTTGTCTAGAACTTTCCTATTAGGTTTGAAGCCTTGATACTAATATTTCATGAGAATAAATAATGGAAATTCAACCCATTTGGAGTGGCGAGGGTTTTGCCTCATCTTTTCTAAGAAACATTCTCAATTTGATGTGTTGAACTTTGGCAATACAAGTCCCGTTAGTCACATAAAAGAAGCCAGCCTTTAAAAGACCCTGGCAGATGTTGTGATAGTTTTTACAATGGAGCTGAGTTTCCTGCTCTGCTGCATGTAATTAGGCATGCAGATAGAGCTTTACTCATTTTACTAGCCCAAAGGGAGGGAGTTGGAGCAGAGACCCAAAGCTCTGCTTACTAAAAGGAAACACTCTTTTTCTTTAACATGTAAATGTGTCTCAATTTCTATAGAGATTTAAAGAATTTTTTTTTTTTAATTTAAAAATTCTACACAAAACCCAGTTTGTGGTAAGGAAAATTTTTTCTATTAATTTTAAACAATTTATTCATTTCATCAAAATGGACCTGGAAGGGAAGGGTATGTACACAGATAACTTAAGGGCAGATCTTTTCGTGTTAGTGACATCATTCAATATAGAATGCACTGTGTTGGAGCCTGGCTAATCTGAATCTGCTCGACTTTCCTACTTTATCTTTTTCCCTCTCCTGTACTTAGTACTGTGCTATCTAGAATGCTAGTGTCAATAAACAACTAATTGTCAGGGTTTTCTGGTCAAAGCTACATCTTTCTTTCCAACTCTTGACATTTTCTCTGCTATGTTTAATTGGGAACTTTGTGTCTGGCACATAAAATCTCTAAAGAATGCCCAGGCCACTCTCAACTTTCAAGTTTAAAAGCACAATCTAAGAGCAAAACCTGACCATCAGGGGACAGAGACAGCATTCTCTGGGTCCCCTTCCTTTGAAGGCCCCATTCTAAGGCTAAGCTCCAAAAGGTGGCTCACTGTGTGATGTCATGTCACCTCTGCACCAAGCAGAAAACAGCAGAATCTACATTCCACATGTGCTTGCCATGTATTCCGTACTACACTTTCAAGCAATAGGACAGATCAGTGAAATGTTAGGAAGCAATCCAGGCGTGTGCTGAACGCCGTAGAGCAGCCAAAATCGGAGATAGGGCATCTCACCAGAGGAAAAGACAATGTGAGAAATGCGAACCATGAACAACACCAAGCTCTACCAACAGCAACTCACAGGAAATGAATCAGGGTGGAGCAAATTGGCCGAAATTCAGATTTGTTGCTCTATGCGTTGGAAGGAGCTTCTTAGATCATATATGTTGGCCAGTCTCCCCATTTCCAGATTTCTCAGGGAGATAAGGTCTCCTGCTAAAGACCAAAAAGTTGTCCAGAAATAGAGCCAACACCAGAATTCATGTTTCCTGTGTGCTGGAACCACTTAGTGCATCAAAGAGATAGTGAGGTATTGGGGGACAATGAGCCAACATCTACTAAAACCTGATTCTGCTATTTATTCATAGTGTTACCCTGGACCCAGGACTAAACTTTTCTGAAGTTTAATTTTATAATCCATAAAAGGGGATTAGTAATATTTCCATATGATAGTGCCTGGTACATAAGAGACACTCAAATACTAGCTCCTTCTTCTATATATTATTCTGTCTCCTCAAGCCTGAGCTTGTCCTATGACCCACATATGTAAGATCACCTCTTAATTCAGTACCATGGCCGAGCTGTCAACCAGGATACAGAATGGTACATATTTGAGTGCAGTAATGTTGATAGTAAATGTTAATAGCACACAGGACTCCCTCCTACTGGTAGGAACACATTCTACTTTCAAACTAAAACTTGACAGACCTCTTATAGGCCATGCCAACACTTTGAAAATAAAACGCTTGAAGTTTCAGCAGAAATATATTTTTACATGATAGAACAAAACCTTCTGGAACCCACTGCTTACATGGATTGAAAGGTCTGTATCAACAATAGGGCTGTTATGAACTCAGGCTCCACACTGTCTCCTAAAGGGATTAGACAGGCCTCATAATGTGTTAGAGGCTGATAAAAGTGACCCAAGGAGGGGCTAAATTCTTAGTTGTCATTAGTATTTTCCCATGTCAATGCTGCAATTTGAGAAGGTAGAAGGAACTAACTTTATATACTTGTCTGATCCTTTAGTACTTAATGAAAACTAGAATGTTTTATTTGACCCCTATGGGAGAACCGTTAAACTGAGCAGTTTGTTCCTGAAGTCAAATGTCAGCAATCAAAATACTCTCAAAGTCCTTTATAAATCAGAACATCACAAATTTATTAGAAAGTAGGTGCCCCACGATTATAGGTGGCTGTTAACATTTTATTTCCTTTATACAAAAAGGTAGAAATGACAGAAAAAAATTCTCGACAGCAAATAATACTGCTGACCTGGTCTCATTGAGGAGCTGAGCCCAAACTGCCCATAATATAGGGAAAGGGAAGTTCAACCAACATTAGCAAATGCTCATGCAATTGATAAAATACTAAATGGCATCAGTGTCTTGACGACTGTCCTGTGGGCTGGTTGAATCAACGTAATCTCAAAAAACACACATTTGCTCAATCATGCCTTTAAATAGCATCTCTTTAAAAACAAGTTATATGTACAGATATCACCTGAAAATGTTTCTTAGATAGTCTAATTACTATAAATTTAAGGCATCCTGATATTCTGTTCTTCTGCTGGTGAGGATTTGTTCTCATGATTCTATTTCCACAGAGGGTAGTCCAAAAATTTCCAATGACATCCAAAGGGCAGCAGTGAGAGATGATAAAAAAGTGATTTACAAGAAGAGTTCTTTCGACTCTGGCTCAGCAATATGCTTTATGCTGTAGGATTTCTTCATTTTTCTATTGATGTCATTATGCCTAAGCAGAAGAAAAACCACAGGCCAACATTAGATAAAACCATGGTCTGGTGATAAGACAACACCACGAATGGCTCACCGAAAACAGAAATTATTCTCATATAAACCACACTGCAGTCCACTTTATTCCTGCAGGCAAATTATTCCATTTTCATTTAAACTACTCTTTAAACAATAAAAGCAATGGTCATATAATTACGCATGCTTGGTGAGCACTTTTTAATTAGGATTCAGAAGCAATTTCTCAATCTTACTGATTGGACCCAGGCATTCCACAGTCAAGGGAATTTTAAGTCAACAAGAGTCAAACATGATATCAAGACGAGTAATGCTGGTTCAGTAGAAACAAGGCATAATTCAATTGTACCTACATAGACTCACTGGTGAAACTTTTTATTCTCCAGTAAGCCTGAGTCTTCAAATTTAAAGAAGAAGGCTTCTCTTTGGGTGTGTGATTACTGAAACAACTGGAAAACCACAAGTAGGTAAATCTATAGGAAAGAGAAAAAACTAGGGAATAATACTGTTGTTTTCCCTCAAAACTTGATACTAGTAAATCCATGGAAAAGGGTACCAGCTCAAGCCTGGAACAGCATTTTTCTTTAAAGGAATATTTTGTTGGGTAAATTCATTTATGTTCATGAGATATTAGTTCCATTCTGGGTATAAAAATTTCTAGAGAAAAGCTATGCCCTGAGGTGAAAAAGCCTGCATATTAATAAATTCCTTTCTGCTACTCCTCCAGAAAGAAACAAAATTGTTTCTGATAATGGTACTCACTAACCTGAGGATACATTCGGAGGCAGGAGCATCCCAAGTGTGATTTTAGGGCTTCAAAATCATGTTTGCTTAAAAGGACCATGTAAGTCTATTCTCAGTGTTCTAGTAAATATGTGATAATCAACATCACCTGAAAGTTATAATTTCTGTGTCTATTTTTTCTTCTGAATAGAACTTTAGAGAGGTGCCCATGGGCAAGAAAGTGAAACAGGAAAACCTGGTCAAAAGATGTACAAGGAGCCTCCAATAAAACATAGTGGAATAAATACACTTATTTCTCTTGCAAAACAACACTAAAATGAAAATAAAGAAAATAAAAATCCACAAACATTTATACAGAAAGGAAGTGGCAGAGGAGACAGCAACAGACAAAATACCAATAATATTTCAGAAAGTGGAGGGTGGATGTGGAAATGACTTAGCAGAGGAGAAAAAGTGGGAACCTAAGCCAATGAACTCATTTACAGCACAAGATACAGGAATGAGAAGCACCATGAACTTCCGAAGATAACAGTGGATATAGTGTGGGCACTGAAAATAGGAAGGTTATTTAAAAAAATTTTGGAAGTAGGAATTTTTACCCCAGACTGTCTCCCTGATCCAGTGTAGTCAGGTGACTGTCCTTCTCCCAATTTGAAGACTGGAAGTTGCTTTCTGCAAGGGTGAACCAGAGAGAATCTGGATTCAGCTGAAGGGTATGGTGGCTGGGATTAAGGGAACATCTCCCAGTGGAATACGGCTCCTTCACCATCTCCTGCTAGTTTGACTCCCGGGCAGCTGGTAATTGAGATTACAGACCCAGCAGGAGATTGGGGTTTCCTTATCCTGAGAAAGAAAAAAGACCTACACATACTGACAATTAGTGGGTCAGTCTGTGTCGTGAGGTAAAGTTCATCAGTCAGCCAGACTCAACCTCCCAACGAGAGCTAATTGGCTTTAGGAGCTTGTTTTAAAAATTAACTAAGAGTTAAGGATCACCAGGCATTTGAAGAAAGTTCTTCTGTAAAAGACAAAGGCCAAAAGATACAGAGAAAATGAAGTCAAAATGAATAGAGGTAATATAGGCAGCTGATGAGAACTGAATTATAACAAGAAAGAAAAAACTGGGGAAAAAGTCTGCAATTCATATCACAAGGGTTATTTTGTACTTTTTAGAAATCCGTTAGAAATAAAAATGTAAAAGTCCAAAATCTCAAAAAAGCAGAAAGGATTAAATATAGTACAATCAATGGAATAATATGAAGCTGTGGAAACAAATTAAGAAACTATGTATTAATACATAAAGACCTTCAACAAGTTAGGTGAAATAAAGCAAGAAGCAAAACTGTGTGTAGAGTATGCCACCTTTTTATTAAAAAGGAGATAGAAAAATATATTTGTACTTGTATTCAATTTAAAATTTTAAATAATATTTGTATATATAATGCTATAAAATGGAAGAGAAAATAACAAAGTGCTATTGGAAATTAATGTTATAGCAGAAATTAAAAAAAAATAATAGAAAGGTTAGAAGGTACAGTCTAGAAAATATCCTAGAAAGTAAAACTAGAAAAGGCAAATATATGGCTAAGTAAAGGAAAAAAGTTAGAAAATCTGAGGATTAGTTCAGTAGGTCCAAGATTAGAACAATATGATGTCCAGAAAGAGTGCACAGAAATTGGAAGGAGGAAATTTTCAAAGAAATTGTACAAAAATATTTCCCAGAATTGAAACATAAGTTTCCAGATGGAGAAAGCCAGCTGTGTGCTTACCCCCCCGCATAATAAAGGTATAATATCTAGGCAAATTATCAAGAAATAAAAATTTGGGGATACATTGAAAACTGTAAACACAAGGGGTCAGCAACCAGAGTGACATGGGGCTTATCAACAGACATGTTGGAAGCAAGAAAAAAAATAAAACAATACATTCAAGATTATGAGGGAAAATAATTTCCCATCTAGAATTATAAACCCAGCCACACATTCCTAATACAATGACGGTAGATGGAAGATATTTTCAGAAATGCAAGGTTTCAAAAAATTTACCACTCACTCATCTTCCTAGGATGGGAAAATGTGTTTTTACCAAAAAAAGAGGATAAATCAAAAAAAGAAAAAGATTTAAAAAAGAGAGTTTCACATAGGGGAGAAGCAAAGGAATCCCCAAGATCCTGTAAATGGGATACTCCAGGATGTTATCCAGCGCCGGATAAGAGCAGTCCAGAGTGTGTCAGGGGGAGAGGCAGTATCTCCATGAAGAGAGTTACACCAAGTGATACCTGACTGTCTGAATGCTCTGAAAGAATTTTTGGTTCCAGCTGAGTGTTTACAAATGAATTATAAACTAAGAAATCAAAATTCTTTCCTGGAAAAGCCAAGTTATGAGAAAGTAAATGAAATATAGTATCTCACATGGAACAACTGTGATTAATATTTATAGCATCATCATAAACACTGAAGACTGATTTAACTCCAAAGAGTGATGTAACTATATTACAAGGATAGAGAGAGAGGGAACAGAAGGTAGGTATGTGTTTAATGTGTGTGGGGCTGTTGTGATAAAATAGCTAGACAAATCCAAGTCTTCCAATTAGGATTTGAGCTCAGGCAGACTGGCTCCAGCTGTGTAAGCTGGGCAAGACACACAACCTTCCTATGCCTCCGTTTCCAGGATTCAAGATTTGGATAGTAAGATCTACCACAAAGGGTCATTGTGAAGATTGAAAGAGTTAATATGTGTAAAATACCTGGAGTATTCTCTGGTGTACTGCAAGTACTTCCTAAGTAATAGCTATTGTAATTTTTATCTTCCATAGTACATTGTCAATAGGTAACCGGGATAATACCTAAAACTAAAAATCTTCATGGGCATGTTATTTGGGCATACAGACTATCTGAGAAAATAGCTGAAGGAAAAGCAAGTTGTTTCAGGGGAGTGGGAATAGGGTAGGCTGGGAGC